>NW_024429206.1:26640000-27087500 GCF_017639785.1 Mesocricetus auratus
CACGGCCACCAGGGCCCACAGAGCCGTGAACGCAGGCAGAGGTGTCCTGGCCTCGGTCAAATTTGAGTCGGCCTCAGCCTGTGTCCCTGCACTTCTGGCTTGGCCTGGCTCACCTCCCAACCGGGGCGGGGGCGGGGGGTGGGGGAGCGGGGGGGGGGAGATGTGGGGTTGCATCTGTGCCCCGCCTAGGTTTAACAGGACTGACAAGGAACGCGGTCCAAGAAAGCCAGACTGTGGGCTGCTGTGATGGCCCAGGGGCTACAGGCGCCTGCTGCCAAGCCTGCAGAGCTGAATTTGATCCCCAGGATCCACATGGCGGAAGGAGAGAAGCGACTTCTGCAAGTTGTCTTCTGCTTGCAGACACACCACGGCACGCGGACCTGCGCTCATGAGCATGCGCAAGAAAGAGCATGCGCACGCACGCCCAGTCCATCAAGGAAAAGAAACAGTTAAAAGAAGAGAACCAGACTATAGATCTTGTGGGACAGTGACCCGATGATGTCACCACAGCCGGGTCCCCACCTCCCTCCATCAGGGAACCGAATGCTGGGATCTGTGTAACTTTCACCTCTTGGGGTCCCTCCCGTCCTGTGGGCTGGGAAGTGGGGATTGAAAAGGGAGAGGGCGGAATGCGTAAGAGGAGTCACACCCCCTAGCCTCCTGCCCGCCATCCTGCCCAGGACAAGAGGGAGCACACCCTCATGGCCACCGCCCCTGCTTTCCCTTCGTGCCTTGCTCCAGGACGTCCCGTTGCTTTGTATGTGTGTGTGCATCCCGAGAGGGGAAACACAATTATCCGGCCACTGTGACAGTCTCTCGATGCTTGGTCGAGCGCTCACCTTCCTGGCTGGTGACCCCCGGGTGATTCCCCAGCCCAGGGCTGGCCCGTGGGATGCAATGAGTCTGTCTGCATTATTGACATAGTGCGAGCATGGGATGGATGCCTTGGGCTGTGGCAGCCGCTTTATAACATGAGGCATCACACGGGACCGCAGAACCGGACTCATGGGGAGGCAGAGGGGATGGGCCGATGACAGTCACTGAACAAATCCCTGGGCCACCAACTCCTGCGCTTCTGTTTGAACAGACATACTTAGGGCGGGAGTTGGCTCACTCCTGTTGGCTGGGTCTGTCCCTTACACCTGGATGGACCACACGGCGGTTTTATCTGAGGCAATGGAAGCCTCATTCAATGCTTCTGCATTGCAGCTCTTAGGTAGGCTGCCTCATCTGGCATCTATTTATTTATTTATTTATTTATCTATTTATTTATTTGCTTTTGTTGTACCAGGGATTGAACCCCAGGCCAGGAGACACAGGCAGCTGGAAAGTGACTCTGGAGATGAGCCAGGAGTCCTCAGCCCTTACCTGAGCTCTCAGGGGTCTGTCTGAAGCAACCTGGGCTGAGGAGCTGGGCTCTGCCCAGGGTGGGCCCCATGCTCCCCAGATTCAAGCTTCCTCCCGGGTCCCACTCCCCGAGCTGGATCCTGTACCCATCCTGAAGCTGGTTCTTCCATGATAGCCTGAGGTCCCTCTGCCAGCCTGGAGGCCAGAGGGCAAGCCTTCAGTGGTGTCTGTTTACACATGTGGCAGGGGGTGTCAGGAGACAGGAGACAGGGGAGGAGCTGCTCTCAGCCAGAGGCCACGCCTGAGGGCCAGGTGCAAGGGAGACAGCCGGGCCCCCAAAAGCTGTGACTTTTAACACCCAGAGTACTGAACCAGAGCCAGGCCAAGCCGTCAGTTTTTACTCTGTGCCAAACCCTACCACGGCTCTGGAAAATGCCCATCAGGCCACTCTCCTCCCCTTCTCTGAAACCTCAGGGGCAGAAATTTGTCCCAGCCTCATCCCCAACATCCTGCCCACCCTTTCCAAGATTGACCTGGCCCTGGCTGGGGAAGCCTTACACACACACACACACACACACCCTGAGATCCTGGGCCTGGGTTGGGAGACCCTGCCTGCTTGCATAGAGGTTTGATCACAGAAGGCTGTACATGTCCTGCTCCCTTAACTTTTTTTTTTAGTGTGCGTGTGTGCACGTGCATGCATGTGTGTGTGTGTGTGTGTGTGCGCGCGCGCGTGTGTTGCACCTGTGGTCAGAGGACAACTTGCAAGAGTTGGCTCTTTCCCTTTACCATGTGGGTGCTGGGAACTGAACTCAGGTCATCAGGTTTGGCAGCAATCAGCCTTACCCACTGAACCAACTCGCTGGCTCCACCCCTTCCTCCTCCTCCTCCTCCTCCTCCTCCTCCCCTCTCTCTGTCTGTCTCTGTCTCTCTCTCTCTGTCTGTCTCTCTCTGTCTCTGTCTCTCTGTCTCTCTCTGTCTCTCTAAAAGACTCTGAGGCCCTCCCCACCCCTTGCTCATGGACGTGGTGGGAACAGAGCACTGTCCCCCAAGGGGCATGCTGTAGGCACCTCTGATCTTGCCCATGGCTTTCTGGCCAGAGAGGCTCTGTAATTCAGGATGAAAGCCAAACAGTCATGGGAGAGCAGGATTGACTCTGAAGAGACCTCAGCCAGGGGAGCAAGAGAGGCTGCTGGGCTGAAGCTCCTGGTAGGTAGGTGGGTAGGTAGGTAGGCTTGAGCATTTGTTCCATGGCGTCCCCAAGAGGAACCAGAAGGTAGAATGCAGCTGCCTTTGAGTCATTTCTGTAAATGACCTCTCACCCAGATGCCTGTGAGTAACCCCAATAAAACTCATGGGCTCATCAAGTTGGTCGTGGTGGCAGTCATTCTGGGCTCCGTATCTAGGGTGAGTAGACACGTGTGCTGTGTCTCCCTAGGAAAAGCCTTGTCACACAGCACACTCCCCAGTGGGACCACAATGCGGAGCCCCAAGGCCTGTGTAGGCACCCAGACAGTGAACACGCGTGTCCTATGCACAGGGTTCCAGGCACCTTTGTCCTCTCCTGGCACAGGGTGGGCCTGGAGTCACCAAGTCCTTCTGACCCTGGGACACCCACCGAGGACTTGCCCCCGAGCTGACAGTACCTCCCCCATGTCTTTCCCCATAAATCCCCTGTGCCCAGTCCCAAGCAGGTCCTTGGCTGGGAGGAGCAGTGAGGGCTGGGGACAGCACCTTGGGGGTGGGGACAGCAACTGATTTGCCAGCCTCTGAGCATGCCTTGGGAACACAGGTCCCCTGACTGGTGGCTCCCTGAGACCTTAATCCCTTCCTGCTCCATGGAGGCCACCCAGAGCCACCAAGCCTCAGTGGTTCCCGATGCCTGAGACCAGTCTGCTCCGGCTAGCAGGGCTCCATGGAAAGAGGCTTTCTCTAGTCCTGTGTCTCATGTCCCTCCATCCCCACACGCCATCAGCTCCCCAGTCACCCAGACCAGCTAACCTTGGCCTCCAGCGTGGTCAGACGCTCACTCATGTCGCTAAGCCGGGTACAATTCATACATTCTGGAAAAAAAACAAAAAAGGAAGGTGAATCAAAGTTAGATACAGTACACACGCCCTCCCACCCCTACCCCAAGGAAAGGGAAGCCTGGCAACGAGGCTAGCCTCTAGTGACAGCTGGGTAAGATCTTTCTAATGATTTTGCCTGGAAAACTCCTATCCATCCGTCAGAGCCTTATCTTTGAGGTCCATCCTCCTCCTTGCTTCCTGCTGAACCTGAGTCAGCCTGCACAGGGGACAGTCGAGGAGGACATGCTGGAAACCGTGGCATCTAATGGGAAGTCTAAAGGCTGCATGGTGTTTGACACATGCTGAGACCCAGACAGGAACAAAAGCAGGAAGCAGTGTCTATGTGCAGCCAGCCCATCTGGGCACTGGGAGATGGGTTTGGCAGTGTCCTGGCGGGAGAGCTTCCGGAAGGTGACAGTCGCGTCTGCACGCTGTAAGGCTCCTGAGGACCAGGACAGGGCATTTGCCCAGCACACACGAAGCCCTGGCTTCCTCCCCAGGCATGGTGCAGGCCTGAGATCCCAGAGGCTCATCCAACTATATATCAAGTTCAAGGCCAGCCCGTGGTACATGAGACCCTCTCTAAAAACAAGCAACAGCCTCCCCCAATCCTTCTGGTTGTTGCATAGGGGCTCATTCCTGTGATTCCAGTATGTGAGAGGCTGGCCAGGAGGGTCACCAAGAATTCCAGGCTAGCCTGGGCTACAGAATAACTTCCAGGCCAGACTCCCCCTCTCTCTCTCTCTCTCTCTCTCTCTCTCTCTCTCTCTCTCTCTCTCTCTCTCTCTCTCTCTCTCTCTCTCTCTCTCTCTCTCTCTTTCTCTCTCTCCCTCTCTCCCACACACAAACACATTCTCTCTTTCTCTCTTACACACTCATACACACACACCCTCTGTCTTACACACTCTCATACAGACACTGTCTGTTGCACACACCCTCATACACTCTCAATACACTCTTGTCTTACATACACACTCTCTTGCACACACAATCCCTCTCTTACACACGTTCTCTTTCTCTCTTACATTCTCTTTCCCCGCAACACACTCACACACACTCTAACACTGTTTCTCTCTCATACACACACTCTCGTGTAGGGAGAGATCTACATACCCATGGCCAACGCTACGGGTATGTAGACCTCTCCCTACACTCTCACACACTCTTTTACACACTCTTACACACTCTCTCTTATACACACATACTCTCACACACATATACTATACACATAGACACACTACACACATGCTCTCCCTCCCTTCCTCCCCTTTCTCTCTCTCTCTTACACACACACACACACACACACACACACACGCACACGCACACACGGAGTCACAAAGTTCCCTTAGGCCCTCGCCCTCCTGGGCTTTATTGTCTGTTTACGTCCGTCTCCCAGACTAAAACTCTTCGATGTGGAAAGAGATGGTTCAAAGCCACCCTGGGGAGCTTTGATTGCTTTAGACCTCCCTCTCTTTTCTTTGCCCAATTCAGAGCCCGGATTTGTAGGGAGCTCTTTCTGGAACACACGTCCAGAGACTTGGGAGGCTCTGTTGGTTGACTCGGTAGCTGCGCCCGCGTGGGTGCCAGGGCCTTGAGCACACACCACTGAGAGGTCAAGTGGCCTTGCTTAGTTCCTGCTCCCTCCAGGAGGAGTGCGGGCAGTCCTGGCGTAATGCACCAGTTCTCTGAGCGCGCACGGGCTAAGCTGGGCACCTGCCTGGAATCCCACTCGGAGTGAGTAAACTAGGCATAGTAATGCGCACTCATAATCCCAGCCCTCCAGAAGGAGGATCAAAAGTTCAAGGTCAACCTGGGATACATCTCAAAAAAAGTAAAGGCTGAGGAAGTGGCTCAGTGGTTAAGGCACCCACAGTGCAAGCATGAGGACCTGAGTTCAAATCCCCAGAACTCCTGTGGGGAGCACAGACAGCAAGGTGGCTTGGACTTTCTTGCTGCCAGCCCAGGCAGGAAGAAAGTGGGTTCAGTCTCAAGAGAGTGAAATGAAGAATGTCAGAGGAGGGCTTGGGTGTCTTCCACCGACCTCTGCAAGCACATGCGCAAGTGCATGTGTCGCACACGTGTGCACGCGTCACAAGCACGCACATGCACATGCCACACACGTGTGTGCATGTGTCGCACACATATACATGCACTGAAATAATAAAGCCAGACAAGAATAGCAAAATAAAACGCAAAACGAAGGCAGGTGGTAATAAGAAGCAGAGAGGGGATTTGGCCAGAGCATACTGGGAAGAGGAGCAGACAAAGGGGTCACGTGACCCTAAGTCCGGCTCTGGTACCCACGAGTCTTGGCCTAAGGTGAAGGGTTAAGGCAGGGAGGGACAGCCATGTGTAATTAAGCAGTCCTGGCCGAGGTGGGGTCCGGTTGCTCACTGTCTCAGTCTGGTTCTGCAAAGTGGTCCAAGGAAGCCCTTGTCGCTTGAGGGGGTAGGTTAGTTCTCAGAAGTGAAATACTCCGGCTCCAAGCTGCAGCCTCCTCTGCGTGGACAACTGTTCACATGAACCGGGGCAGGGGCTTTGCCCTGCTCTTTCTGGAATTCAAGGTGGCTGCAGGTTTAGGGTTATTTTTTAAATTTATTTTACTTTCAGTTATGCATCTGTGGGTATGACTGTGTGTGTGTGTGGTGTATGTGTGCGTGTGAGTGCAGGTGCCAAAAGAGGCCACAAGAGGGCGTCATATCTCCCGGAGCTGGAGTTACAGCAGAAGGTGCCTAAGTTCTCGGAACTGAAGCAGGTGCCGCCAGCCATCTCTCCAGCCACATGACTACAGGTCCACAGTGACTGGAGCCTCTGTGGGTTCTGGAACAGGGGGTGCAGACACTGACAGTAAGGCGTCTCTGTGACTCTGACCTCACTTTTCACTATGGATGGGTGATAAGCTGGATGGGGTAAAACCAAGTTTTAGATGGATGCTCCTGAGTCAGTAATGGACCTATGAGCCGAGGTGGCAGCTAGCCCAAGTAAAGGATAAAAGCAGAGTGAAGGCAGAGATACCAGGCTTCCAGGCTGCTTTTATTTAGTTACCTAATGGGCCCAGGTGAGGAATCTGTGCTTTCAGTGAATGGAGTTTTAAACGTCTAATTATTTTGTTTTGTTTTTGAGGTACTGGGGATTGAACTATAGTGGGTGCTCTACCACTGAGCCACACCCTAGCCCTCACTGGGGGATTCTAGGCAGGTGCTCTACCACTGAGCCACACCCCAGCTCCTCACTGGGGGATTCTAGGCAGGTACTCTACCACTGAGCCACACACCACCCCCTCACTGGGGGATTCTAGGCAGGGGCTCTACCACTACATTCCTGGCTCCTTATTACAGGGTTGGGGAGGGCACTAGGCAAATTCTCTGCCTCAAAGCTCTCTTTTTACTTTGTATTTTGAAACAAGATCTCACTAAGTTGCTCAGACTAGTCTTGAACTCATTCTACAGTCCAGCCTGATCTACAACCTTCCATCCCTTTGCCCCAGGCTCTGGAATAGCTGGGATGACAGTCATGTGCCACCTGGCTCAGCTTTCAACGTGTTACAGTGGGATCAGGAGAACAGGTGAGTTGGGCATTGTCCTCCACCCTGCTTCAGTCCCCAGGCTCAAGCAGAAAATCACTCAGCAAGAATGATGGCACCCGCCCACCTCCTGCTCCCCGCCCACCTCCTGCTCCCCAGCCCAGCCCTACGCGACTTATTGGAAGGAATGTTTGCATGGAGCCCTCCCTAAAACACACACACACACACACACACACACACACACACACACACATACACATACACACACACACACACACCAATCCCTCCCTCCAACCTCAGGGTGTTCCCCATCAGTGGTTTATAAACAGGTTTTAGGAACAAGGACTCTCTTTCTCCTCACCATAAAACCCTGTCACCCCAATACACAAAACTGATTGAAGATGGGGTGATAAACACTGAGTATCAGCACAAGCAGAAGAATGAGAATGTATACGGTATCCGCGGCTGAGAGCAGACAGCACTTTACAAGGGAAAGCAAGAGGGGGAGGTGGCTCTCTGGGCTCCTTGGTAGATTGAACGCACGTGTTCCCCCGCAGGGGAACCAGAGGTAAAGAAAAAAATATGGCAGAACGAAAAGGCCGGAGCTATCTCAGCAAACGCCTGCCGCCAGTAACATCTTGTGAGACGGAATGTAGTCAGGCACTCTGCTTAATCCTTGCAAACGGATGAGAGCCAGGCCACAGCCATTAGGCCCAGCTGAGGCTGGAGCAGAGAGGGACGGGTCCTCTCTGGGATGGGACCGGAAGAAAAGCAAAAGGCCGCTGATGAAATGCTTGGTCTCAAGAGACCTGCCTCTCTCTTGTGGTGGGTCTGTGTGTGCATGCTCCTGTGCGTGTGTGCGTGCTTGTGTGCGTGCCTGTGCATGGCATGCCTCTCTCTCTCCCTCTCTGTCTCTCTCTGTCTCTCTCTGTCTCTGTCTCTCTCCCTCTCCGTCTCTCTCCCTCTCTGTCTCTCTGTCTCTCTCTCTCTCTGTCTCTCTGTCTCTCTCTCTGTCTCTGTCTCTCTGTCTCTGTCTCTGTCTCTGTCTCTGTCTCTGTCTCTGTCTCTCTCTCTCTCTCTCTCTCTCTCTCTCTCCTCCTGTGTACGTTGTGTAAGTAAACCAGGGTCTGCAGCATGAGCAGGGGCCCTAGAGGATTCCTGGTGTCTCCATCTTCTCTCACAGTCAGGGATTCCGTCCCTTTAAAGGAAGCCCCTGACAGGGTGGGCAAGAGCCAAAAGGAGCACGTGGCCACCCGTTGTTGCCATGCGGGCCTCTTCGCCATCTCCCCTTCATCTCCTGTGCAGCCTCATCCCCCCACAGTGAAGTCCCTACCTATGCCCTCACACCCCATCCACGCCCTACGTATCCCCCACCCATCCGCCCCCCACACCTCGTCCCCTGCCCAGCCCGCCCCGTTTATGCCAGCCCACCCCGTTTATGCGTACCCCATTTATGCCAGCCCACCCCGTTTATGCCAGCCCACCCCGTTTATGCCAGCGTACCCCGTTTATGCCAGCGCACCCCGTTTATGCCAGCGTACCCCGTTTATGCCAGCCCACCCCGTTTATGCCAGCCCACCCCGTTTATGCCTGCCCACCCCGTTTATGCCAGCCCACCCCGTTTATGCCTGCCCACCCCGTTTATGCCAGCCCACCCCGTTTATGCCAGCCCACCCCGTTTATGCCTGCCCACCCCGTTTATGCCAGCCCACCCCGTTTATGCCTGCCCACCCCGTTTATGCCAGCCCACCCCGTTTATGCCTGCCCACCCCGTTTATGCCTGCCCACCCTGTTTATGCCTGCCCACCCCGTTTATGCCAGCCCACCCCCACACTTCCCTCGTCTACCCCGACTCTTCTTCCTCATTACCCTCTACCCATCAGTTCACGCACCCCACCACACCCATCGACCGACGCCCATCCTTGGCGCGTTCCCCTATGCTCTATCCCCACTCCACACCCCCCTCCTATCCCCCACAATACCTTTCAACTCACAGGCACCCTAATCTCCCAACCGTCTCCCTACAGGCCCCCTGTAGATCCCAGCCCACCTGGAGGCTCTGCCATTTCCCTGTGGAGCTGGCCAACTCTACCCTGTGATTGGGATGGTGTGTATATGTGTGTGTGGGGGGGCTCCTTAGTTTCCCAGCAGCCACCACCTTGGGCAGTCAGGACAACTTTGCACTTATTTTTTTAAATTTTGAGACACATTTTTATGTAGTCCAGGCTGATCTTGAATTCATTGAACTCCTGGTCCTCCTGCCTCCGCCTCCTACGTGCTGGAACTAAAAGCATACACCACCACACCCTACTTGGCCACTGTTGCAGAAGTGGTTTTCACCTTGAGCCTTGGCACCCCCTGCCCGGACTGGGAGGTCCCCACCCCACCCCAGGGGGCCACAGTGGACCTGGTTGTGGTCAGTTAGTGCCTTGGCCCTTCCAGGGCTCTGGGCGAGCACACATTCCTGAGGCCTCTGAAGGCGTCTAAGGGCTGTTTCCAGGGTCCAGAACAACAAATAAGGCCCTTTGCAGGGGGCCAGGGCAGCCGAGGGAGGAACCTTAGGGTCTACGGGGACCTGTTTCTGGAAATGTGTGCTTTGGCCTGGACGGCTTTGGCAGGTGCGCAGTGGCTTGGCCCTTGGAAGACACGGGGTGGGGGAGGCATGTCCCACGCCCTAGCCTCAGAGGGTGCCCAGCCAGCTTGGACACCCCATGCCACCGGCCTGAGCAAGCCTTCCACATCTGGCTGGTTTATGGCTCCCCTGGAACATGTCACCAACAGGCAGTTAAAGCCTGTTTGTTTAACTTGTCCTAATTATTAAGCAGCGTAGGTGGGGGCTGGTCCTGTCCCCTGACAAAAATTTATCTGCCTTGCTCTGGGCCTCAGTGGCCCTCAGTAAGACGCAGGCTTTAATTTGGGGGACTCTGAAGGTTTGAACCCATCCTGATTACTGTCACAAAACATTCAGGCCGGGAGAAGCCAGGACCGAGGACATCCCCGGCATCCAGAACATGAGCCAGGGGAACAATCTGCTGATCCCTGTCATTTGTAAATGCCCCAGGTGACTGGGGAGGTGCTCAGAAGTGACTGCCTTACAAGCATGAGGACCCGAGTTTGATCCCCAGAGACCGCATAAAAAAGACAGGCGTGTAGGTGGTGCCCATCTGTGGGCCTCTGGGGACAACTGGTCACCTAGCCTACCATACTTGCAAGAGTCGGTTACCGTAGGGAGTTAAAAAGGCAATAAAATCGCACTAGGAGAATCTAAGGTGGGTACCAGCGGGCACCGGCAGGGTGCTGTCACCACTAGGCCAATGCAACCAACGACTACTTCCTGGAGATTCTTAGATTGGGAGACCCTTGATCCCAGCCAAGACTCCTGGGCCTTGTTGGGAGAAGGAGGTTCCAAGGCCACAGGGAAAGGGCAGGGCAGGGTGTAGCCTAGCAGGCACGGGGACAAGGCAGCCTAGGGTGGGCTCAGGGTCTCCAGTTTGGTGAGTGGCTGGAGCAGAGCCCGGCCTGTCTTAGCTCACATACAGCAGGGTTTGTCCACCTCGATGCACGTGTGCCCAAGAGATGCAGCCATTGATGTCAGCAGCACAACGGCGAAGTGGCCTCCCCTCCCCCTCCCCTCCCCCTCCCCCTCCCCCTCCTCCCCCTCCTCTCCCCCTCCCCCTCCTCCTCCTCCCTCCCCTCCTCCCCCTCCCCCTCCCCCTCCCCCTCCCCCTCCTCGTCCTAGGGCTGGATCTTATGGCGGTGGTTTCTCTATTGAGGCGCCCTCCTTTTGGATGACTCTAGCTTGTGCCAAGTTGACATAAGACGATCCAGGATGCGTGGAGGGCTGTGACTACAGCTCAGCAGCAGAGTGCTCAACTGGCACTAAGAAAGTCCCGGTTTCATTCCCAGCAGTGCATAAAACAGGGGCAGTTGTGTCTTGTAATCCCAGGATCTGGACCCAGGATCAGAAGTTCAAGGTTATTGGCTACGAGGCTTTGGGATATCTTGGGTTACATGAGGCCCTGTCTCAAACAAAACAAAACAAAAATAGAGGCTGGGGAGATGACTCTACTGGTAAAGTGAGGAATTTTATGTACAACACCTGTGCAAAAAAAGCTACACATTGGTGACTGTAATTCCAGCACTGGGGATGCAAAGACAAGATGTGCCTGGAGCTCATTGGCCAGCCAGTCGAGCCTCCTTGGCAAGTCCCAGGCTAGTGAGAGGCCTGTCTCAGAAGACGAAAGGCATCTGAGAAACAACAGCATTTGAGATTTAAAATGAACAAAGGGGCTGGAGAATTGGCACAGTGGTTAAGAGTACTCGCTACTCTTTCAGAGAACCTGGGTTCTGTCCTCAAGACCCACATGGTGGCTCCTAACTGTTCCTAACTCGGGTTGGGTTCCAGGGCATCTGACTCCCTCTTCTAGCCTCCTCGGGCGCCACGTGAATGCGTGCTGCACACACGCAGTGCAAAGACTCATACACATGACAATAAATTACAAACCAAGGTGGACAGCACACAGAGGCAACAGCAGATGTTGACCTCTGGCCTCCACAGTGTGCACACACACCAACATGTGAACACAGGAATGTGTACTTACACAGCAGCCTGAGCATACACACCAAGATGCACACGTGTCAACAGGTGAACACGCCAACATGTACATACATACCAACATGCCCACATACCAACACGCACACACTCTAACGTGTGTCCAAAGTCTTAAGCATCCTGATTCAGACTCTGACCTCAGTGGTGGCTGTTGGGATTAGATGCATTTACACTGAAAATGAGGCACTAGCATAGGTTTGGCACTTGAGACCATGCTCAGTGAAGTCCCTTCACTCTAACCCCATCCTCTCCGTGTAGGCTGGCCTCTGGACCCTCTCAGGCAATTGGGAGTGAGTGTTGCCTCCCTTCCTGTCGTCCGTCCGCTCTCCCGTGACACAAACCAGGATGTAGGAACTCCAGCCATCATTATCAAAGATCTTTATCTGAATCTTTAATCCCTGTGCCTGCAACCTGAGCCCTTCAGGAAATGGAGAACAGCTGTTGGGGGGAGCAGGGCAGCTGTGCGGGGAAGCACTTCCTGTTCACAGGGGGCAGGTATAGTGGAATGCTACCAGGGTGCGCTGGGACAGACAGACACAGAGAAGCAAGGGACAGACAGACAGACACAGAGAAGCAAGGGACAGACAGACAGACACAGAGAAGCAAGGGACAGACAGCCACAGAGAAGCCAGGGACGGACAGACAGACACAGAGAAGCCAGGGACAGACAGACAGACACAGAGAAGCCAGGGACAGACAGACAGACACAGAGAAGCAAGGGACAGACAGACAGACACAGAGAAGCAAGGGACAGACAGACAGCCACAGAGAAGCCAGGGACAGACAGACAGACACAGAGAAGCCAGGGACAGACAGACACAGAGAAGCCAGGGACAGACAGACAGACACAGAGAAGCCAGGGACAGACAGACAGACACAGAGAAGCAAGGGACAGACAGACAGACACAGAGAAGCAAGGGACAGACAGACAGACAGACAGACACAGAGAAGCAAGGGACAGACAGACAGACACAGAGAAGCCAGGGACAGACAGACAGACACAGAGAAGCCAGGGACAGACAGACAGACACAGAGAAGCCAGGGACAGACAGACACAGAGAAGCAAGGGACAGACAGACAGACACAGAGAAGCCAGGGACAGACAGACAGACACAGAGAAGCCAGGGACAGACAGACAGACACAGAGAAGCAAGGGACAGACAGACACAGAGAAGCAAGGGACAGACAGACAGACACAGAGAAGCCAGGGACAGACAGACAGACACAGAGAAGCCAGGGACAGACAGACAGACAGACACAGAGAAGCAAGGGACAGACAGACAGACACAGAGAAGCAAGGGACAGACAGCCACAGAGAAGCCAGGGACAGACAGACAGACACAGAGAAGCCAGGGACAGACAGACAGACACAGAGAAGCAAGGGACAGACAGACAGACACAGAGAAGCAAGGGACAGACAGACAGACACAGAGAAGCAAGGGACAGACAGACAGACACAGAGAAGCCAGGGACAGACAGACAGACACAGAGAAGCAAGGGACAGACAGACAGACACAGAGAAGCAAGCTGCCCGTTTGGGCACCTGAGGTTTTCCTGGGTAGGGCGAGGGAGGGCGGGTCTGGCCGGAAAACCTGTAAGGAAGGCAGGGAGCCCATTTCCCCTTGCCTGCCTGCTCGGTCAGTCCTGGCAGAGTGAGTCCTAACAAGGAGTCAAGATGAGCCTGTGCAGCGGGGACCAGCACCGTGCGCCCTGCAATCTCACCCCTGGGAAGACTAAGGTGGGAAGATAGTAATTTTGAGGCCAGGCAGGGCTACATAGTAAAATCCTATCTCAAAACAACAACAAAACCCCACAGCTAAACAGAGCTTAGTGCTTTTATTTTTAAATTGTGTGTCTGTCTGTGCATGTGCTCATGAGCACAGGTTTTCACAGAGGCCAGAAGAAGTCGTCAGACCTTCTGGAGCTGGTGTTACAGTAAGCCACCTGCACTGAATGCTGGAACCAAACCTAAGTCCTCGGGAAGAGCAGCCAGTGCTCTCAGCCACTGGGCCATCTCTCCAGCCCCTGAATCTGTATTTTCCACGCGGCTGAAGAGGCTTATTATCTCCTCCCCATGTGCCCTCCTCTGTACGTTTGTGACCTTGAATCATTTCTCTGCTGGATTGTTCTAGTTCCCCCTCGTGTTGGCTCACAGGTGTTTGCTTGTGTTGGCTCACAGGTGTTTGCTTTTGTTTTGTGACAGAATCTTCTGTAGTCCAGTGTGACCTCAAACTTACTGTGTTGTTGAGTGTGATCTTGAACCCCTGATCTTCCTGTCTCCACTGTGCTGGGATTATAAGCACGTGTCATCAAGCCCTGGTTGCTATTTTTATGGTTTTAAATTTTCACTTGTTAATTTCTTGGTGTGTGTGTGTGTGTGTGTGTGTGTGTGTGTGTGTGTGTCTGTGTCTGTGTGTGTCTGTGTCTGTGTGTCTGTGTGGGGAGGTGTATGTGTGGAGGTCACCTTGGGTGTCAGTCTTTAGATGGTCTCCATCTTGTGTTTGAGGCAGGGTCTCTCCTTAGCCTGAAACTGCACCATGCAGGCCAGCCTAGCCGGCCAGTTAGTTTCCAGAAATCTACCTGTCTGCCTCTCCAGCTCTGGAATCACAAGTGCAGGCCTCTGTTGTGTGTTATGGACTCCAAGCTGAAACACTCCATCCCCAAGAAAGGCTCTAAGGAAGTAAACAACTCACAAGTCTCTGGAAATCCCTGAAACTGAACAGACTCTCTAGGGCCCTCCCCGTGGTCATAGAAACGGCAAGTCTGCTGAGGAGAGATTGATTCACCGTGTAGCCTAGGATGATTTTGAACTCCTGATCCTCCAGTCCCCACTTCCCGAGAGCCAGGATTATAGCTGTGGGCCTCCATGCCTGGTCTACACTGTGCTGGGCACCAAACCCGGGGCTCTGTGCACACTAGGCCAACGCTCTACGAAATGCTACAGCACAATTTCTGTGAAGGCTGCACTCCCACCCGGGGAGAGAGCGCAGGGACAGTGCATTGCATCAAAGACGGCAGGATGCAAGGGGGCTCCAAGTGCCCTTTGCTCAGTGTGAAAAGGAAGAATAAATCTGATTTAAGATAAGGATTGGAATCGGGGAGGAGAGGTTCGCTGGTCACGATGACACAGCTGGTTTGTGGTCCTACCCAGGCTTCCAGCCCAGCTGGCCGATGAGGCTTACCCCCTGCCTGCCTCCCGCCTTCTTTTTTCCTTCTCTCTACTTCTTTCATTATTTCTCTGTGTGCACATTCATGTGTGCAAGTGCATGTATGTAGATGCATGTGTGTGCATATGAGTGGAGGCCAACCCAGGAGGGTGTGTGTCACACATGTGTGGCTCTCTCCTTCCACCACGTGGCTCCTGGGGATTGAGTTTGGGTTGACAGGCACCCATCTTCACCGAGCTGCTTTGCCGACCATCTTGTTTTTAGAGACAGCGTCTCTCACTGGTCTCTGACCCACCGATTCACCTGGGCTGGCCGCCTAGGGAACCCTAAGGATCCTCCTGTCTGGGATTACAAGCACGCAGCGCCGTGTTCAGCTGTTGCTTTTCCACGGGGGTCCTGGAGCATTTGAACTCAGATCCTCAAGCCTGCAAAGCGCAAGGTCCACTGTGCAACCTCCACAGCCCCACAGCAGGGGGCATGAGCTACTGACGAGTGAAGACTGCCCCCTGCCTCTAAAGGACTTCCCAGGGCAGTGTGCGCGGTGATGATGCGGGCGTCTCCCACCGAGGAGCGAGCTCTGGGTACTCTCAGCCCTAGCGTTATTTCCGGTGATGATCACCGCATCTCCCAGCCCCACACCTCACCCTGTGTGGTAGACACCTGCAGGGAAACGCTGACACGGCCCAGTTTAGAAAGACCAGTGACAAGGACAATTCGGTCTGGCATCATCTGGCTTCAGTTCCCAGAGACTAAAATTAGGCAGGAGAAATTTAGGATATACTTCAGATGTCCAAAGAAAATAGGGGTGAGGGCCAGGAAACGGGTCATAAAGGAATTTGGGTGACTCAGCCCCAGCTGCAGAGAGCAGGCACGAGCTCTCTTATAGGCAGGAGCAAAGGGTGCCCCTTCCTCCTTCACAGCCAGAGGAGCCCGGAGGTCCCCCGGATCAATACGTTCTCTCAACAAAGTCTGGGTTCAGCCTCATTTCCCAGACAGAACAAGGGATGCTAGCCTCCGCTCCCGGCTGACAGGAAATGAGCTGAGCTTTTTATTTCAAATTTCCCCATTTCTTCTCCTCACAGGGAAGCACAGGGGAGCATGTCCTCTATTTTTAAGTTATTATTGTGTGTGTGCCAGGCACAGGTGTGGAGGTGACAGGCCTTGCTCTCCTCCCGCTTTTCCCTGGGTCCCAGGGATCAGACGCACTTCGCCATGCTGGCGCGGCAGGTGCCTTTGCTTGCTGAGCTGTCTCAGTGGCCCGAGTCTGGGGTCTTGGATGAGCTGCTGCTCCATTTGGACTAAGAGCATCTGTTTCCGAAGCCCGGCTGGGAGAGGGCTGGACCACTCTTGTGGGTGGGGTTCTAGTTTCATTTCTGTTGCTGTGATCAAGTATCTTGACCAAAAAGCATCTTAGGGGTTTGCTTGGGTTTATGTCCAGGTTATAGCCCATAATAGCATGTGAGTCGAGGCAGGGTGCTACAGTGGGTCCTGTTTATCCACAGTCAAGAACAGAGAAACGAATGCTCCATGCTGTTTAGATAGCTTTCTTTAGATCAAGGCCTAGGGAATGGTGCTGCCCACAGGGGCCTGGGTCATCCTACATCAATAAACAATCAAGGCAATCTCCCATGGGCATGTCAAAAAGACAATTTGGATTGGACAATATGAGATTCCCTTCTTAGGTGACTCTAGGATTTGGCAAGTTAACACTTAAAACTGATACAGCAGTCAAGTACCTGGGGGTTTGAACAACAACCCCAGACGGGTGCACACCTGTAACCCCAGCGCTCACACCTGTAACCCCAGACGGGTGCACACCTGTAACCCCAGCGCTCACACCTGTAACCCCAGACGGGTGCACACCTGTAATCCCAGAGCTCACACCTGTAACCCCAGCACTCACACCTGTAACCCCAGTGCTCACACCTCTAACCCCAGCACTCACACCTGTAACCCCAGTGCTCACACCTGTAACCCCAGACGGTGCACACCTGTAACCCCAAAGCTCACACCTGTAACCCCAGACGGTGCACACCTGTAACCCCAGTGCTCACACCTCTAACCCCAGCACTCACACCTGTAACCCCAGCACTCAGGAGGCAGGGGGATCAGGGCCATCTTTCAGATCACAGTGAGCTTTGGTCAGTCGGGCTGCATGACCCAAGCAAGAGAAACACAGAAAGATGTGGGACAGAGACCAGAACCTAAGCAACACCCACCCCACAAGAATGGAGACCCGGTGAGGATTAGGGCTCTCTCTTCATTCTGCCCTCTTATCTGGAAGACTCAAGATCTAGGTTTAGTGAGAGATCACAGCCCCTCTAGGATCCCCATAGGCAAGATTCTCTGCATGGGGTCTGTCTTAATTAGCAAGGCAGAAGGCTTTGCTTAATTCTCCGAGAAACGGGGTACATGACCCCCAAAGTCTAAGACCATGACCTTGTTTGTTTAATTACATCTCTCCATTTTAATTTCACCTGTGTGCGAATATGTGTTGGGGCCAGAAACCAACTCCAAGAGTCTTCCTCAGTCACGCCCACCTACACTTTTTTTAAAGGTTCATTTTATTTGAGTACGCCCATGGCAGCCAGAGACTTCAGAGCCCCTGGAGCTGGAGTTCTACAGGAGTCCGTGAGGTCCCTGACACAGGTGATCTTCTACAAGAGCAGGACACACTCTCAACCGCTAAACCACCTCTACGGGGTCCCTAATCTAGATCTAGCTATCATTTGCTTATTATCTATGTTCTGTCTACTGTGTATATATCTTGTTTCTGTCTCTTTATACATATCACATCAAACCCAGGGCTGGCTGAACACCATTAGTTAAGTGAGCTCCCACTGAGCTATACCCTAGACTCTTTTACACACCTCACAAATACTCACACAGATAAACCTCACCACATCCCTATAAGGAAGGCATTACTAGTATTCCCAGTTCATAGGCAAGGAAACGGATGGTTCACAAAAGGAACCCAGTGTGGTAGAGCTGAGGTTTCGTTTTTTGGTTTCTGCTGGCGTTTTAGATAGTGTCTTACAACTAGTTCAGACTGACCTTGAACCCCACGTGGTCAAGGATCCCTCTAATCTTTGGGGTTGAGAGTTATGGGCTGTGCATCGTCAGACCCAGTTTATGTGGTGCAGGACAGAAGCCAGGGCCTCCCGCGTGGCAGGCAAGCTCTCCATCAACCGAGTCACAGCCCCATCTCTGCAGCGTATCACATGCTTTCCCGCCATGGTCTTACGCCCTTGGCGAACCAGCAACAGCTCCAGGTCGCCAGGTATCGTGGGTGTCTGTGGTCATTACCACAGCCCTCCAGCAGATGGCAGCCATGCACCTCTGGGGCAGGGGCGTGTCTTTTCTTGCTTTGCACAGACATCTGTGTCCTAACAGTTGCTTTTTGGCTTGTAGCCGAGCGGAGCGGCCCTCCGCTGCAGGGTCTCCGCGGAAGGGTGGGATGGCTGGCGTTCTGCTTTAGACAGCTGACTCTTGATGGGGTGACGCTGGCATGGCTGGGGTGGTTCAAAGGGGCCCCACTGACCGCAGAATAGCTAGCAACTGAGAGACAGAGCCAGGGCTTTGGGATTTCAGATCTAGTAGCCAACGGGTTAGTCTGGCTGGTCTCATGTAGCCCAGGCTGGCCTTGAACTCACTATGTTCTGAGGAAGACCTTGAATCCTCCCACGTGCTGGGATTATAGGTGTGTGCCAGCATGCCCGGTTTTACACAGTGCAGAGGATGAAACCCAGGGCTTTCTAAGTATGGGGATGAAGGGACTATGGACCACACAGGAAGGATGCTGGACACCCCAGAGGGATGCTTGGAGGAGGTCGGGATGCAGAGGTGTGAATCTTAGTGCACTGGGGCCATTAGCTGTCTGACTGAGACTCTTCAGAGGTCTGGTACAAATTCCTTAGCACAAATCCAGACTCAGTCAGAATGCCTTCCCATCCTACCACAGTGGACTCTGAATCGCTGTCCGTTTCCTGGCCTACGATCTCATTTTGCGTGTGTGTGTGTGTGTGTGTGTGTGTGTGTGTGTGTGTGTGTGTTTATGTGTGCACAGGCACGTGGAAACCAGAGGACAAGCTCAGCTGTCATGCTTCAGACACTACTCACCTTGCTTCTGGGAGCAGGGTCTCACACTGTACTGGAACTCACAAGTAGATTATGCTTTCTGGCCAAGGAGTCCATGGTATCCGCCTGTCTCTGCCCCCCCCCCCCCCGCGAGTGCTGGAATTACAAGCACACACTGCCATCCCTGACTGTGTGTAGTGGAGAGAGTACATGCATGGGTGTGATGTGTGTGCATACATGCATGGGTGTGGTGTGTGTGCACACATGCATGGGTGTGATGTATTGCACAATGCATGCACACAGAGACCAGAGGAGTGTTTAGCGTCCTCCTTTATCACTCTCTGCTTTGCTGTTTGAGTCAGTCTGTCCTGAACCCTGGCACGTGTGTTGTCTCTTTTAGCCTGGCATCCTGCAAGCCCCAGTGCTCCTCCACGGTGCTGAGGCTAGAGGTGTGCATGGGACCTCCTGACTTGCTACGTGGGAGCCAGGCCCAGGTCCTCATGCTTCCAAGCACTTGCACACTGAGCTGTCTCCCCAGATCCCTAGGCCACAGCCTTTAAATAATTCTCTCCACAGAGCCCTAGAGCCTTCTGACTAAAAAAAAGGACTTGCATTTCCAGAAGTCAATGGAGTCCCATCCCCACTCCCCACCCCCTCCCACCCCAGGAATCTCTGCTGCAGTAAGGGACAAGGACTGGGACTGCAGAGGAAAGGGAACCCAGGCTGACACCAAAAACTCCAGCTGATAGACCAGCCGCAGTCTGGGGGGAGCCTCTCTCTCAAGTGCTTCAAGCCGAGGCCACTGTCCCGAGAGACAGGCAAGGGTGATTTGGTTTCTGCTTAGAGTCTCCCACCACCTCTTTGATTAGCAGCCAAGACGCATTTCTCTCCAGGTCTGAAGGAAAATAAAATAAAGCATGTTACAGAGTGACTCCCTCTCCTCGGATTCATTTTTAATGTGGTTTTCAGCACTGGCTTCCTGTGAATAGGCCTGTGTGTATAAGCACATGTGCTCGCAATATGCCCATGACAGAGGCCGGCAGCCAGCCGCTAGCAGCCGGAATCGGCAGGAAGGAAGTTAGAGGCACGGCTTTGAGGATCAGGTCACTGAGGGCTGAGGTGTCTGTCCGAGAGCCTGTGGCTGTGTGCTTTCCTCTGGAGACTTCGGCCTCCAAGGGGACCCATGATTTTCGAATGGAGAGGAAAAGGATGGACAGATGGGCCATTCAAGAGCTGTGGCCTCAGGGCGAGGGACAGCTCAAGAGCTCAGCTTCTGTTTGCCTGCCTCACAAGCACGTGGACCTGAGTTTGGATTCCTAGAACCCACAAAAAAAATCTGGGCCCAGCAGTGTACCTCTGTACAACCAGGCCCCTAGGTTAAGTGGGAAGCAGAGTCAAGGGACCTAGGCGGTTTCGGGTTAGCCTGGCAGCTCAAACAAGATGGAAGGCGAGGAAATTATCTTCCGACTTCCATGTGTGTTCTGTTGCACACACACACACATGTGCACACACATATACACACATGCACATACACACATGCACATACACACATACACACACATATGCACACACATACACACATATGCACACATGTACACACACATATTCACAGGCCTCTTAGAGCCACGAGAATCAGAGCGGGGTGGGCAGGAAGCTCTCGCAGTGGTGACTTAGGGTCATCTCAGGCGAGTGCCTGGCGGTCGGTTCCTTAGCTGTTTGGCCTCAGTTTCCCCACCCTGAAGAGTTACTTGCTGTCGGTGAGATGGTTCAGTCGGCAAAGGCGCTTGCTTCCCAGCCTGACAGCCCGAGTTTGATTCCAGGACCCCGTGGCGAAGTGAAAGCCCCGGCCCCTCAAGTTGTCCTCTGACCCCACACACATGTGCCATGGCTTTTGAGGCCCCACACACAGACGCACACAAACACACTAAATAGATAAATGAATAATTACATTTTAAAGAGGCATTTGGCTTAGATTTTTTAACTTTCTTATTTTGTTTTTCTCTTCTCTTTTAAAATTATCTTTTTATGTGTATGAGTGTTTTGCCTGCATGAACATGTGTGCCACACGCATGCAGTGTCCAAGGCAACCAGAAGAGGGCATCAGATCCCTGGAATTGGAGGTACAGAGGGCAGTGAGCCACCATGAAGCTGCTGGGAACAGAACCTGGGACCTGGGTCCCCTGCAAGAGCAGCCAGTGTTCCTAACTGCTGAGCCTTCTTCTGTGTGTGTGTGTGTGTGTGTGTGTGTGTGTGTGTGTGTGTGTGTGTGTGTTGAAAACCACATCCACTTCCTTTGAAACAGGTCTTTCACTGACCCGGAACTGACCAATTAGATTAGGTCGGGCGGCAGTGAACCCAGGGATTCCTCCTGTCTCTGCCTCCCGGTCCTGCACAGCGCCACACCCAGCGTTTTGCACGGTGCTGGGGTTGAACTAGGCCCTTGAGTTTGCAAAGCAAATGTTCATTGAACCATCCCCTCCCCCAGGCCCTGTCCCTTCTGTTTCTCACATTCGCTGCTTTCCCCAGCCAATGGGGACACGGGGGGTGAGCGGGTGGCATATCCCAGTCTATTAGAATTTGTGATTTCTCTGCTGCCCTAGATATCATCAACACTCTCCCCATGTGCCCTTAGCACTTTGCCTCAGGTTCTCCCTCCCACTAATTTGCTCTTGGTGTCTTTCTGGGCCCTGAAGTTCTTGCCTCTCTGGGTCCTAGCCAGGGCTTCTCTCAGCCCCTGTGACAAACGGCAGGTTCCTCTTGAGAAGATGGCGGGATATGCTTCTGGGTCATTACTCCCATTTTGTGGATGGATGGATGGATGGATGGGTTTGTGGGTAGGTAGATGGATGGGTGGATGTGTTGATTGATGGATGAATGGATAGGTATATAGGTGGGTGGATGGATGGGTGTGTGTGTGTGAGTGTGTGGATGGGTGGACAGATGGGTGGGTGGATGGATGGGTGGACAGATGGGTGGGTGGGTGGATGAATGGGATGGGTGGGTAGGAAAGTGGGAGGACGGATGGATTCTGTGGTATGGGGTTGAACCTTGGACCTCATTCATGCTAGTCGAGGGGTCTACCACTGAATCTGTCCTGTTGGGGCAAGTTTGGGCTAAAGAATGAATTTAAGGCCAACCTGGGGAGCTAAGTGAGATTCTGTCTCAAAATTAAAAGTTTGAAAAAAAAAGAGCTGGATAGTTTGACTCAGTGGTAGAACACGTGCCTAGATCCCCAGTTAGGGTCTGGAGGCGTGGCTCAGTGATACAGTGCTTGCCCACCACGAGGCCCTGGATTCAATCCCCACCACCACAAAATAAACAGATAACTAAAGAATCGATTCAAGCTCAGGCTTTCATAGGCACTGTGAGTGATTCATTGAATTTCTCCGAGCTCAGTGGCCTCATGCTTGAAACGAGTAAGTAAAAACATCATAAAAATCCTCCCTGCCTGTTGGGCCTCATGAGGCTCTGCAGAAGGATGGAGGAGATGACAGGAGGGGTGTGTTTTATGCATCCCAGACCGCCATCGTCATGTCCCTCAGCTACGGCTTCAACATCTTCCCCACATGTGGAAACGCTGGCAACTCGGGCTCGCAGTACAAGGTGTGAAGCCCCCGCCGTTCGGAAACTCCTCAGGTGAGAGGGCCAGCGAGGGCCAGGGGGTGGGCTCAGCCGCTAAAGGTGCTGGCTGCCAAGCCTGACGACCTGAGTTTGATCCCCAGGGACTCACGTGATGGGAGGAAAAACATGATTCCCAGAAGTTGTTCCCTGCTCTCCACATGTATGCCGCGGCACACACACCAATCTCCACCCCAGCAGGAAAAATAAAAATGTAATAGAGAGGATCTTTGTCCCTAGTACAAACAGCCAGGACTGAGCTTTGACAAAGGTTACTGGCCCCACAGCCCCACAGCCCCACAGCCCCACAGTGACCCAGGAGTTTGTGTTTTGGAGGAGGCCAGCAGAGCAAAGATCTGTTTGGTCCAAAGCTACCTGAACCCTCGGCTCCCCTGCAGCAGAAAGGGCATTTCTTGGACCCCTCCCTAACCCCCAAACTGGAGATGGGCCAATATAGGAGGACCTGTTGTGCCCACAAGGTCTCTACCACACTGTTGGGCTGTGTTTGGTATAGTTAAGCCAGTGGCCTCTCTAAGGAGAAAAATGGGTACTACCCACCCACGGTCTTCGCCAGGGGCCACTCTCTCTTCTCCAACATGCCCCTGTGGTTTCCTACAGCAAGAGGCCCAGAGTCAGCCTAGAGGTACTATATTGACACCTTGACTGTCTTCAGTGTGGTCCAGACCAGTGGAGTGTGCCGGAAGCTTGCCCCCAATGCAGGTCCCAGCTGGGTGTGGTGGTGCAGTCTCTAATCCCCGGCCCTGGAGGTAGGAGCCAGATCACAAGCCTCAGAGGCCAGCATCAGGTGAGGGTGGGTTAGCCAACAAAGTGCTTGCACTGACCCGAGTGTGACCTCCAAGTAAAAGGACAACCGATTCTCCAGAGTCGCGCTCCAAATTCCGCACACTCGTGTGTCCCCAGTCAATCCCGCACACTCAGGTGTCCCCAGTCACACACATGTGGCAGTGAGAAAGTGTCTTAAAAATTGGAAAGGAAACACAGGCTGCAGCTGGGCACCGCGGTACCTGTCTGTAATCTGGTTGCTTGGAAGGTGGCGATGGAAAGTTCAAGGCCAGGCTCAGTTCGTAGCAAGTCTGAGGCCAATCTGGGCTTTGTGAAAACCCGTTTCATAAGAAAGCAAAACAAAACAAAAACCCATAACAACAAAACCAAACAAGCCAAAAGAGAATGGACGTGCTTGCTTTGTATGTATGCGGACCTGAGTTCACTCCCCAGGACGCACGTAAAGATAAACAAGCAAACAAGCAAACAGAGGTGCATGCCTGTAATCCCAGTGTTGCCGAGTTAGAGACAGGGGGATCCCTGGAACTTACAGTCCATCCAGCCTTGCCGCTGAGAGACCCTGTCTCAAAAACATAAATGGAATCTGAGGGACAAGAGCTGAGGTTGTCCTCTGGCCTAAACACACACAGGCACACGCACGTGCACACACACATACACACAGGCGCACGCACATACACACACAGGCGCATGCACAGGCACACACACACACACATACACACAGGTGCACGCACACGCACACACACACATACACACAGGCGCCCGCACGCACGCACATGCACACACATACACACACAGGCGCACGACATGTGCGCGCACACACACACACATACACACAGGCACGCACACACCACCACCACCATCATCAACAACAAATGCAGGCTCCTAGGCCTTGTCCCAGCCCTACCCACGCTGAAGTTTTGAGTTAGTGGGAGCCCTAGGAGACTCCTGTACAAAGTTTAGAAGGTACTGTCTCGTGGATCACTTTCCAGCCCAGGAATGCCAAACCAGGAGCATGTGAGAGACACTGTCCTGACTCAGGAAGACACGGGGTGTGGAGTCCCCAGAAACCTTACAGCCCAGGCCAGGTTCTGGAAGGAAGTCCCAACACGGATACGAACAAAAAAAATAAATAAATAAAGGCAGGAAAAGGTTTGTGACGGAAAAGACCATTGCACACACCGTCCGACACAGGGTCAAGGCTGCACCTGGGAGCCACAGAGCAGCTGTCTCAGAGGAGGAGGAGACAGAGGAAGAGGAAGAAAAGGACAAGAGGAAGGAGGAGAGGAGAGATGGGGAAGGAAACGAAAGAAAGGGGAGGGGAGAGGGGGAGGATGGAGAGGGGGAGGAAGGAGGAGGGGGAGGAAGGGGAGGGGGAGTGGAGAGGAAGGGGAGGAAGGAGAGGGGAAGGGGGAAGGAGGAGGAGGGGGAGGAGGGGGAGGAAGGATGAAGGGGAGGGGGAGGAGGGGGAGGAAGGAGAGGGGGAGGGGGGAGGAGGGGGAGGAAGGACGAAGGGGAAGGGGGAGGAGGGGAGGAAGGGGAGGGGGAGGGGGAGGAGGGAGGAGGACAGGAGAAGAAAGGGGAGGCAATGAGGGGTGAGGAAGAGGAGGGAAAGGAGGAAGGGGAGGAGGGGGAGAGGAGGAGGAGGGGAGGCCTAGGCTGTTCTTCAAAGGGCAGAGCAAACAGATGGGCCTCACTCTGAAGACGCAATCTCCCTGGGAAGACGGCATGCAGCCCGGGCCCTGACTCCTCAGAGAAGGAGCCACAGGCCCATCGGATGCTCAGAGGGATTTAGTACTCATCCCTAGAACTGCCCACGAAGAGGTTAGGTAGACGTCTGGGGGCTTGCTGGAAAGGAGGGTGCGCCCCAGTGTCTCAAAAGCTGAGCCCCTGCACCCCCAGAAGGCAAGCTGCCCAGCTGTGAGAAAACTGACCAATACGGTGTATAGCAGAGACAAGTCTTTTTTCTTTGTTTGTTTGAGATAGAGCCTCACTAGATAGCCCAGGCTAGCCCGGAACACCAGATCCCCTGCCTCAGCCTCCCCAGGGCTGGGTGTTCTCCACCCACCCGGCCTACATATGAGTTAGTCCACAGTAAGGAGGACCACTGTCTGGGTGGTTCTGAGTGGACTCTGTGCAGTGTTCTCTCCTGGGGCGCAGTTTTCACACTAATTCCAGGAATCTCGGGGTCCTGCCGGAAGTGTCCTCTGTGGCTCCCAGTGACAAACAGCAAGGGAAACTTAGAAACAAACTTGCACGCAGCAAGCTCAGAGTCTGGGACTGTCTTAGAAACTTCTCTCGTAGCCCTGAAGAGTCAGGGACTGCCTTGTAGCCCTGACAGAAGCAGCGTAAGATGTGAGGGTGGGTTCTTGACTCGTGGGGAGGGCATAAATGGCAGCAGGAGCAGGAGGCGGCTGGCCACCTGGCATCCGCGGTCAGGAAGCAGAGAGAGACAGATGCTGGTGCTCAGCTCACTTTCTCCTTTTTATTCTGTCAGGGACCCCGGCCCCTGAGATGCTGCGGCCCACATTTAGGGTGTGTCTAACCCAATCTAGAAATTTCTTCACACACCTGTCAGAAGGAGTCTAGATCTGGTCAAGTTGCCCATCAGTGTTAGTGACCATAGCCCGCCCTGGGCCTGCTAGCCTCCCTGGCCACACCTTGGGGGTGTTCCTACCCGTGCAGGGGTTCTACCTGCAGTGTGACCTCTGTGATGCCCTAAGCTCCGGTCACTGGCAGATGAGCTTTGCTTCTGAGCCTCAGTTTCCCCATCTGCAATTCGGGGTGGAAGGTGATGACCCACACTGGGGTCGTCCTCTGGCTACAAGTGTCCGAGGCATGCTCACACATCCACACACAAGTCCCGAGTTTATCCCCACTCAGTCCGGGGCTCTGATTGCAGAGTTCTGCTAGTACCTTGTCTTTGCCCAACTCTAAACAGTCTCTCTCTCTCTCTCTCTCTCTCTCTCTCTCTCTCTCTCTCTCTCTCTCTCTCTCTCTCTCTCTCCCCCCTCTCTCTGTGTCTGTGAGTCTGTCTCTGTCTATTTCTGCCTCTATGTATCTGTCTCTTTGTCTTTCTGTCTCTTTGTCTGTCTCTCTCTGTGTGTGTCTCTCTCTGTCTGTGTGTCTGTCATCTGTCTATCTGTCTGCCTGTCTCATTCCTGTGTATGTGTTTTGTCTCTGTGTGAGTTGTCTGCATGTGCTGCAGTGCTCCTTAAGGCCAGAAGAGGGCATCAGGTTCCCGGAAATGGAATTACAGGTGGTTATCAGTTTCACAATGTGGGTTCTGGGAACAGAACTTGGGTGCCTTGCGAGAACAGCAAGCACTCTTTGGCACTGAGCCATCTCTCCAACCCCTAAATAATGCAAAGTTTTTGTTTGTTCAGTGCTGGGGATTGAATCCAGGGACCTCACTCTACGTATGTTTGGTGTCCTACTTAGCTCCAGCTGTCAACTTGACACAGCCAGGTGTCATCTGAGGGAGTCCAATTGTGGGATTGCCCAGATCAAACTGTCCTGGGACCTTACCCACGAGGGACTGTCTTGATGGTTGACTGATGTCCAAGCCACTGTGGTCAGGGTCATCCCTAGGCGATGGAATCTGGACTGTTTGAAAAACCTCCTCCGTGGTTTCTGCTCTATATTCCTGCCTCGATTTCCTTCTGCCCAGATTTCCCTCATTGATGGCCCGTTACCTGTGGGAGTGCAAGTTGAAATAAACCCTTTCTTCCCCCAAGTGGCTTTTGGTCAGGGTGTTTATCCCTATAACAGAACTCAGCAACAGTAGGCAAGAAGTCTGCCTACATCCTCAACCGGAACAGGACCTTAAGCTAAAGGATGTGGGACATCTGGGGTGACCGCTGTCCTGCATCTACCCAAGGGGCAAAAGAGGTCGGGGAGCCGCCGCGCTCAGCAGCCTCTTTCCCTCAGCTCCCTTGCTCAGCCCATCCTCCCTGGGAAAGGCAATGCTCCCCCAATCTGGAAAGCATTGAGGGCGAAGGGATCCATCTCAGGCACTATCATTACAAACCCCCGGGGAATGTGAGCTCCAAAATGAAATCTCCCTGTCAAAACCTTTGAGAATGCTCTGTCTTTGTACTGGGGCTGGCCTGCGCTCACATTCTGCCAGTGAGCACTTGCTGGGGTCCAGATTCTCAGGGTGCAGCATGGAGGGGAAGCAACCCCCTAACCTCCTCCCTCTATAGACCCTGGGGAAATATGTCTTCAACCTGGGTCTCCAAAGGACAGCAGCTTTGGTGGTGGGGACATGTCTCAAAAAGTAATAAGATCATGTTCAGAGTTCAGGATGCATGGCTACTTACTTCAGATAACTTCTCAAGAAAAAATCTGTGTGTGTGTGTGTGTGTGTGTGTGTGTGTGTGTTCCTGCGTGTGAGTGGGAATGCATGTGAGTGGGAATGCGTGTGTACCGTACCACACATGCAGACGACAGAGGACAACCTCAGGTCTTGGTTCTCACCATCGACCTCATTGGGAGACAGGATTCAGGGCTGTTTGCTACTGTGTAACCAGGCTAGCTGTCCTGTGAGCTCCCAGGGGTCTCTATCAGGGCTCCCTTCCCACCCTGGGACACTGACTATCCAGATGCGTGACTTTGTGTGGGTCCTGGGGCTTTGGTTCTCATGCTCACACAGGAAGATGGAGCCATCTTCCCAGCCGTCCTGAAGGAAACTAATGAAGCAGTTACACACGCAGGTGTGTGTCCAGGGTGTGCATTGTGGCCAGGGTCCTGCGATGATGTCACCTCAGAGTCAATTTCTTAGGTTAGAAAGGGAGGCCCGGAGGCCTCCGCTACTCAGTGAGTCTTAGGGATTGCAGAGCTGCCATGAGAACCTGGGGGCCCTAGGCCTGGGGGGCTAGAAGTTTCTCATCTAGCAGAGCTCATGCTGCAGACATACCCTGCCTGCAGTCTCTAGGAGTGGACACCACAGTCCACACGCCTATGTTTAGGACAATATGCCGTCCCCTTACCTGGGTCATGAGTTAGAATGAAAAACCCACTTTGCAGTTGGGGAAACTGAGGCATAGGGGTTCAGGCTGGAGATGAGTTCTTTGGGGTTCCCTGGTCGGCTGGACACACCTAGGTCTCTGCTCTCAGTCACCCCTGATATAACTTGGACGGTCCACAGGGGTAGGAGGTGGAGGTGCTGTGTAGCCATATTCTTTGGGTTGAAACATTTCCTCATGGAAGGAGACTCACTAAGACTCAGGAAGTAGGAACTGGAGAGATGGCTCAGCGGTTAAGAGCACTGGCTGCTCTTCCAGAGGACCCGAGTTCAAATCCCAGCACCCACATGGTGGCTCCCCGTCATCTGTAACTCCAGTTATAGGGTAATTTAACACCCTGTTCTGGCCTTTGTAGACACCAGGCACGCATGTGGTGGACAGACAGACATACACGCAGGCAAAACATTTTAAAGAAGCTTTAAGAGACTTAGGAAGGAAATAAAACTCAGCAGGCTGGAAGAGCTGGTAAGTTTCCGAGAGCTCTGAAGTCCACAAGACTCACATGACTAACAGTAGCTGCATCTCTGGGGTCAGGAGCACCCCCTGGGAGTTCTGGGAGATGGTCACCCAGACCTTCACAGTTGTTATGATTTTGCATTTTGGGGTCAACTACAAGACAAACCAAAAGACTTGAGTAAATTCCTATAGTAGAACCCCCCCGCAACACCATCACCAGCGTACCCCACCTTCTTGGAGCAGTGACCATCATTTATCTCCAAGTCCCCTTCCCTCCCCAAAGTCATAGAAGTGTTCCGAGACCTTCACAGTTGTTATGATTTTGCATTTTGGGGTCAACTACAAGACAAACCAAAAGACAAATAGTAAATTCCTAGAGTAGAACCCCCGCCTCCCCACACCATCACCAGCGTACCCCCCCCCCGCACACCATCACCAGCATACCCCACCTTCTTGGAGCAGTGACCGTCATTTATCTCCAAGTCCCCTTCCCGCCCCAAAGTCATAGAAGTGTTCCGGGACTCTGATAATAATACTCTGTACCATGCTCTCGATGCCGTGGGCCAAGCAGGTGTACAATGCAGCCGGCCTACGCTGGAGGCGGTGGCACAGCCCCTGTTTCTCCTAAGCATCCATGACACCTGCCAGATGATACCTACCCTGCGTGTGGCCCTGGGTACTTGAGTCTTTTCCCAGCGGAAGAGCTCTATTCTGGACAGTAGCAAAAAGCACCATGGCGTCCAGGGATCCGGCCTTGTCTTGCAATCCTGAACCACTCTTCCAGTTACACACGAGTTCTTCAAGTATCCGAGACAAGAGTGACCAGATGTGGTGACAGCATGTCCCGGGTAACCCACAGTGGCTGGCTGTTTCCTTTCAGCAAATCCCGCCTCCAAAGAAAAGTCATAGAGCTAACTGGTTTCTCTCTATTGTAGGGGAAAAACAAGGGGCTGGGGAAGACAGCCCATTGGATAATGTTCCTGCTGCTCAAGTGTGAGCTGTGATCTCCAGTATCCACTAAAAAAAACACACACACACAGTCGCGACCATGCTCGGCTATAAAACGCCAGCACCACGGGGGTGAGGGTGTAAGCAGAGACAGGACAAGCCCCAGAGTTTCCTGGCCAGCCAGTGGAGCCTAACTGGTGAGCTCAGGCCAGGGAGAGACCCTTAGCAGAGGACACCTGATGTCCGTCTCTGGCCTCTGCAGGCACAGGTGAGAATCCCCTGCAGTCTGCTCCAAACAGAGAGGAGAAGCCAGGTCAACATGCTTGCCAGAGTCTGCAGGCCCTGGTCGGCCTGACATCTAGGCTGTGTCGCGACAGATAACCTCACAGCCCTCCACACTCAGTGATTACAGCCGAGGGCTAATGGCTCCTCTTTCCCCAGTCTCTCTGACAGTCCGACTTCTCAGCTTATAGGGTAGCACCTCTTCAAGACAATACTATTCCAGGTCTATCCCCGGAACTCCACCCCACCCCCACAGGGCCAGAGCAGCATCAGGTCAAGGACTTTCTTAAGCCACAGCATTTTCTTCTGCTGCCCTTCCCAGAGGGGGAAACCCAGGCATGAGGAAGCCAAGCTTTTTTTTTTTTTTCAGACGGGATGGGGTCACAGCCTGGGTCTGGCTTGCAACCTGTGGAGGTGCTGCTTATCACCCACCTGGGGTGAAGCCAAGTCACGTCTGTCCTACTAAACAAATGCAGCTGGAAGAGCTGGGGCTGGCCCCCTGCCATACCTTCCTGGACTTAATTCTCTCGCTCGCCCATTCAGCAAACCCTGGAGAGTCGGCCTGTCTGCAGAGCACAGACCGCGCGTTATTTGAGATACTGAAAATACAGACTAAAGCCTTGAGGGACCCTGCCTCTGGAACTCAGGTTCATAGCGGGGGTCCAAGGGGGAAGAATCAGGGGCTGGTGAACACTAGAGACATAGCTCAGTCTGTGACATGCTTGCTTGCAAGCATGAAGACCTGACTTCTGTCCCTGGTACCCAGGGCCAATGCCAGGCATGGTGGCGTGCACCTGCACCCCAGCACTCGGGAGGCAGAGGCAGATAGATCCTGGGGCTAGATGTCCAGCCAGTCTATCCCAATTGGTGAGCTCCAGGCCAATGAGGGCCTCTGTCTGGAAAGAGGGGGGTGGTGCTCCTACGAATGACACCAAAGGGTTGTCTCTGGCCTCAGCATATGTGTGCATATGTGTTCATGCATGCTGTGCACCCGGACACCCACACACACACACAAACATGAGAATTATCATTATAGGTCAGAATGGTGGATCACTCACAAGGCTAGGGAGGGAGGACTGAATGTTTGAGGTCAGCATGGGCTACAGAGGGAGTGACAGGTCAGCCTGGGCTACATAATAAACCCGATCTCATGGTTGGGAGCCTGCTAGGAGTGTTGGCAGGCGCACCATGCGCAAGACCCAGGCGCCGCTGGGTTCCAGGGCGAACACAAGGGGGCTGCCTGCTCAGAGGTAACTAGGAGAGGAAGCTGAGCCTGCAAATCTCCAGGCCCTCCTTCCTACAGTAAAAAAAAAAAAATCACTTTTCCAACTGAATGAACCAGATGACAGCACGCATTATTTACATTTCTCTAGCAAATGCTTTCTGTAGCTGGGTTTTGCTTTTTGTTTTATTCTCTCTTGATAGCTCCATTTCTCTTGAACTAAACAAAACCCCTTTCTTGGAAGAATTGTTCCATGCATCCCAAAACGTCTGTTGCTTGTATCTAAGGGTGCTTGTATCTCCCAGCCTCTTTGCTCCCCAGATCACTGAGGGGCTACAGCTGTTGCCACCCGCCTGTTTTCTCAGATGGGCCTTTTCTTTCCTTTCCTTTTCTTTTTTTTTTAACTTAAGGGTAGGGAAGAATGAGGGAGAGAGACTAGAATACACACATGCGCACATTTACAGGTGCCTGGGGAGGCCAGAAAGGGCACAGGACCCCCTGGAGCTGGAGTTACAGGCAGCTGCGAGATGCCTGACATTTTGAGAACAGCATTCAGGTTGCTTCGAGAGCAGTAAATACTCTTAACCACTGAGCCATCTCTCCAGCCCCTGAGGTTGGTCTTCTGACCTTTCTGAGACTCCGTGTATTTGTGTCTAGATGGGGGCAGTGTTCATATCTACCCACACATCACAGGTAAGGGTAAGCAAGGGTGGCCGTCAGTGTGGCCAGGCATGAAAGACAGGCGTGTCACTGTGATCCCAGAAGTACAGAGAAGCAAGCAGGTGAGATGGGCCCAAAGTCCCCTCCTCCCTCCTCCGCCTCTGTTTCTGCCTTTCTCTGTGCACACGTGTGCATGCTATCCTGTATGTAAGTACATTCGAGAGTGTACCTCTGTGTACACGCAGAGGCCAGAGAGTCCAACCTAGGCTGTCATCCCTCCGGTGATATCCACCTTGCTTTTTGAGGCAGGATCTCTCATTGGCTTAGAACTCACTGATTCAGACAGGCTGGCTGGCCAATGAGACCCAGGGATGCACCTGCTTCTGCCTCCTCAGCCTTGGGATTACAGGAACGTGCCACACCCGGATTTTTTTCACGTCAGGTCTGAGGATCTGATCACACTCAGGTCCCATCCTTGTAAGGCAAGCATGTCACTGAGCCATCTCTCCAGCCCAAGTCCCCTTTAACTCTGGCCAGCTGACCCTGCAGTGCTGTCACTTGCTCCTACGGTGACGGAAGAGGAAATATTATCTGGTACTGTCTTTCTAGCACACTGCGACAGCTGAGAAGCCTCCATGCCTCGTCCTCCCTACAGCTGAAGAGGTCCGGGCTCTGGCCCAGCTGCCTAACTTCCTCACCTGCCAAATAAAAGCAGTGTCTGCCTATTGAGACTGGAGCCAAAGGAAGGGAGAGCACAGGCCATTCCGCCCCCAGCTGCCCAGCTTGTCTGACAGCTGAAGACTTCTCCAGTTTGGAGGCTACAGTGCCTGCCCTCAGCTGGGGGAGGGGGGGGGCGAATGTCTATAATCCCATCACTTGGGAGGTAGACCAGGAAGATGAAAAGTTGAAGGCCAGCCTCTTTAACACAGAGAATTTGAGGCCAGCCTGGGCTACGTGAGACTCTGTATAGCAAAATCAAAACAGGGAGGGAGAAAGGGCCCAATTGCTTGCCCCACAAGCGTAAGACCCTGAGTGCATATGCACGAAGCTCAGAGCTCAGACCCTAGAAAGTCGCAGGTGGTCCCGGCTCAGAAGGTGGTGACAGAGAATCCCCAGGTCAAGTTGGCTAGTGAGACTGGCCATCCCAGTGAGCTCACGGTTTGATTGACAGACTCTGCCTCGAGGCATGAGCTAGAAGAGCTATAGATGATGGTTCCTGACATCTACCTCAGGTCACCACACACCCTTACACACATGTGAGCAGGTACCTACACATATGTAAAACCATGCAAACACACAGATGTGCATAACACACATGCATATGTTCCAGCACGCACGCACGCACACACACGCGTGCAGTCCTCACATGAGCAAGACACAGAGCTCTCCCATCTGAAATGAGCAAACACCAAAGCTTTGAGCCAGTTTCTTAATTAGAAGGGGGCAGAGCCTGAGAGACGTCTGTCACAATCAGTCCAAAGACAAATGCGTAGAACTGTGGGATCCTGGGTGCTGCAGGAGTGACACAATGAATAGATGAAGAGATGCAAAACAGTCTCAATCCCCCTGGGCACAACCAAGAACATTCCACAAGACGCAGTTAACTGGCGTGCATTCGGGCAGGGGTCGTGCACAGCGAGTCTGACATTTGTACAACTTCACAGGGTTGTAAAATTGCTAAAAGACCATAAAAGGAGGCGATAACCCAAGAGGGTGTGCTGGAGAGAGAACATCTGGTGATCTCCCCTTTAAAAGTTTAATCAGGGTGGTGGGAACATTCTGGAGACAGCCAGTGGTGACGGTTGAATCCACAAGGCAAAAGGACTTGATAGCACTGAATCACACACTTAAAACTAGCTACATTAGTGTGAGGGGGGGGCTGAGTGGTTAGGAGTGCTTGCTGGTCTTGCCCGTGTTGGGCAACTCAAAAACAGCTGTACCTGAAGCTCCAGGGGATCCGACAGAATCTGCTGGTCTCTGAGTCACCTGCACTCCTGGGTACACACCCGAATACAATACACACACACACACACACACACACACACACACACACACACACACACACACATGTCCGTGTTATGTAAATTACTTAAATCTGGAAACTTACTGAAATGATCGATTTCATCTTACTTTCTCTGTGTGTGTGTAGGTGCTGGTGTGTGCCGGTGCCGATGTGTGCAGGTGTACATGCCTCTAGGGACCAGAGCCAGCCTCAGATGTCAACCTTCGGCCATTATCCACATATGGATTCATTTAAATGTAAGATTTAGCTAGGAACAAGCCTGAGCTATTGGCCGAGCATTTACAATTTACCCGACAGTGACAAGTAGGTTTGCTTGGTGACCTGCCCCCGAAGCTATTGTCTATCCAGAATCTCTGCAGACCTCCATGACAAAAATGATCTTCCCTTAGATGCAAAGTGACCAACCAGAGGGCTGGGGACTCTGGGGACACAGAGTAATGGGTCTCGCGTCTTCATGTGAACACGATGCGTCTCTCCGGGACTCCACCCTCCTTGTGGCCCAGAAGCATTCCCCCAAGGGTCTTCCTGAGAGTTTTACCTTCCACAATAGCCCCGTTGGTGTGTCTGAGGAGTCCAGGGTGGCTAGAGAGAGGCCCGGATGCCACAGCACAAGGAGGAGGGTAGAAGGATGGAGAAGGGACATCCCTTCCCCCAGGGCTGCATTGCTCAGTGCTCCCTGTGATGTGTAGTCTCTGGTCTGGCTCAGGGCCTCCCATGTCCTCAGAGAGAATTCTCAAGGACACATACTTCCCCTGGGTGTGGTCGGGCTGCCTACTATCTAGGTTTCAGTCTCCCCACACCCTCTCTCTCTGGCCTCATCGTCAGCTACAGCCCCGGAATGTGGGATAAGCTCATTCCTACTGGGCTGAGAAAGGAGCTCAGCTGGTGAAGTATCACCTTGAAAGCATGAGAACCTGAGTTTAATCCCCAGAGCCAACGTTGAGAAGCCAAGGATAGTGATACAGGCCTGTAATCCCCGTGCTAGGGAGGAGGAGATGGGGTCCCCGTCCTTAGCTCCAGCCAGTCTAGCTGGAACAGCCAGCTCCAGGGTTAGTGAGAGGTTCTGTCTTGATCTCATCTCAGAAAGAAGGTGGTTAAGGGATGCAGGAAGACATCCAAACTTAAACATCTGTCCTCCACACATGTAAACACACACTACACACCACACACACACACACCACATAATATTTCACACACCACACATCACATGCCACAGACCACACATCACACATTCACACAGCACACACATTCACACAGCACACACATTCACACAGCACACACATTCACACAGCACACACACAATGAAAAAGAAAAAAAGGTATAGGGGCCACTATGGCTGGGGATGCAATAGAAAATGCATTGCACATCATTCCACCCTCAAGAATCTTTAGGGCCGTCCCAGAAATCAATCAATCAATCCATCCATCAATCTATCAATCAATCCATCAATCATTTCAATCAATCAATCTCTCTCTCCCCTCCCTACCCTACACGTGTGTGCGCGCGTGTGTATATGTGTGCGCATGTGTGTGTGCATGTGTGTGGTGTGTGTGGTGTGTGTGGTGTGGTGTGTGTGTGTGTGTGTGTGGGTGGGTGGTACATGCATGCATGCATGTGTACTTGCCACAGGGCCCATAGGTTGTCACTGGTCTCCCCTTCACTCACTCCCCACCTAATTTTTTTTGATACCACATCTATCTCTCCCTGAGCCTGGAGATGGCTGCCTCGGTCAGACGGGCTGCCCAGTGAGCCTCAGGGTTCAGCCTGTCTCTGCTTTCCCCGGCATTGGGGCTACAGATTTGTGCCAGGCTCCAGGGCCACATTTTACGTGGGTGCTGGGGACACAAGCTGTGTCCACATGCTTGTGCGGCCAGACTGACCCGCTGAGCAGTCTCTCCAGCCCCTCCAGCGGTTTTGGGAGTGGTGTCCCGCTTCAGCTGTGGCAGGATGGCATGTCACCTCCTCCTGCTCGACACCTGTACTCCAAAGGCTCCTCGTCCATCATCCAGCACCCCCTGGCCTCTACCCACGTCTGCCTGGCACTCCCTGAAAACTTGGAGTTGTGGATGCGGGTTTCCTTCCTCTCCGCGCCCTGCCCCAGGGACTGTGCCCAGGTTTCTGATACCACTGCGGCGACCGGGGGTGAACACGAGATGGATATTTGCCCAGAGACTTCAGAATGAATTGCCGCGAGTCTGATTCCAAAATAGCATACATTAACAACCTGGAATCCATTCCGTCCCGGTCCTGTTAGGCAGGAGGACACGTGGTCTACAGCCAAATAAAAGGCATCCTGGAACCCTCATGGCCTCCTCCATGGAAGACAAAGGCAGAGGGAGGACATTATGGGATGGACGTGCCTAATAAGCGACGTGCTGGATCTCCCTTCCACTGGGCCGCGGATTAACAGCAGATGTTCTACACGCATGTCGACTTGTATGCTAATCGAAAACAACTGTGAGGCTTTTGCAGACAGGAATTCCATAAATGCAGACCGGGCCTGTTCCTGCCGCGGCCGGCGGGATGGTGGTGGAGGCAGAGCGGGCTGATGGGGGTGCAGAGGGCTCCAGCCCTCTCCTGCACAGCTGCCTGTTGGGGTTGGGGGACCCCAGCTCAGTCAGTGATCCAGTTCCCGTTCCGGGACCATGCTGAGGCTGTCTTGCAGGACACTGAAAGCCTTGGGTACCAGACAATGTGAACCAAGAATTCAGCTTGGTTCCTCTATGGCAGTGGTTCTCAACCTGTGGGACCTGACTCCTTTGAGGGAGGCTGAAGGACCCTTTCACATGGGTTGCATATCCGATATCCTACATATCAGATATTCATATCACAGTAGCAAAATGACAGTTGCGAAGTCACACGATAATAACTGTATGGCGTGTGTGGGGTCACCACAGCATGAGTAACTGTATGAATGCTCAAAGCAACAAGAAGGCTGAGAACCACTGCTCTGTAGAATGGATGGGAGAGGACACCCTGGCATTGATCTCTGTTCTTCACACGTTTACAGACAAGTGAGCACACACACACACACACACACACACACGAAGGCTGAGAACCACTGCTCTGTAGAATGGATGGGAGAGGACACCCTGGCATTGATCTCTGTTCTTCACACGTTTACAGACAAGTGAGCACACACACACGCACACACAAGTACACATGCACAAACACACAAAGTACACATGCACAAACACACACACCACACTGTGCACACACACATACACCATACACTGTGCACACACACGATGTGCACACACACACATCACACACGTGCACACAAAAGAAAACAGTCACAACTTACAAAACACAGGGAATCCACTGGGCAGTATCTTGGGTGTCACGTGCCTACAGAAGAAGAGTCCCTAGACCTTTCTAGAGCTTTCACAAGCATGTGACCCTTGACAGAGTCTTCCCAGGCTTGGGAATGGGTTTTGTCAGAGGTTCCCAACTTCAGAGGGTAAAGATGGCCTTGGATGCCCAGATAAACGTGGTCCCCCTGAGACCCCTTTGCTCCCACACACTACCATCTGGGACAAGCATTGGGAACTCAGGGGGATGATGCAGCCATCCTAGGTCACACAGATGAGATGGAGACCATTCCAGGTGCCCCTTTCCTGATGCCTCATGCAGCTCCCTCTAAGGTCAGAGCCCCTCCCACACTCCCGCCCCTCCCACCCCGCCAGTCATGGCTATTAGAATGGTGCAGTCTGTCTCAACAGACGGATTTCTGCTGAGGCCTCATGATGACTGATCTTAATTGGCAGCATGCTGGCATGTAGAATCGCCATGGAAACAGACATCTGCATTTGTCCATGAAGGATTATTATCTAGATTAGGTTCACTGAGGGCAGGTGAGATCGTTCCCCGGGTCAAGGCACTTGCCGACAAGCCTGACGACCTGAGTTCAATCCCCAGGACCCACGCAGTGGAGGGAGAGACCTGATCCCCACGGGTTGTCCTCTCCTCCACAGGCGCACGTGTGAGCGTGCACACGCACGTAGGCACAGGTGACAATAAATGTAATGTTTTCTTTTACAAAATTAAATAGGTTAGGTAGTTAAAGTGGGAAGATCATCCTAAATGTGGGCTGGGGTTCTGAGCGGCGTAAGAAGGAAGAAGTGAGCTGGGCACTCCTCTCCCTCTGTGTCTACCGTGGACACAAGGACGAGGCCTCACACTCCCGCCATGAATACGCATGGTGCCCTTCCGCCGTGGTGCCCTCCCGCCATGCTGGACTGTGCCCGCCAAAATCAACCTGTATTTCCATAAATTTATTTGTTTGTTTGTTTATCCTGTGTATGATGTCAGGCGCACGTGTGTGTGTGTGTGTCTGTGTGTGTGTGTATGTGTGTGTGTACACACCACAGCATGCATGTGCAGGCCAGAGGACAGTTTTGGGAGTCAGTTCTCTGCATCCACTGTGTGTTCTGGGGATGAAACTCAGATCGTCCGTAGCAAATACTTTTACCCACTAAGCTACCTCTCCAGACCCTTTCCTTCCTTAAGGTGATTTTTCAGACATTTTATTACAAGAATGAGAAAAGTAACTCAGTGTGCTGGCTGGCCCTATGTCAACGTGATATAACACAAGACAGAGTTATCTGAAGGGATGGAGCCTCAGTTGAGAAACCTCCATGAGATCCGTCTGGATGGCATTTTTTTTTTAATTAGTGATTGATGGGAAGGCCTGGTACATTCTGGGTGGTGACATCGCTAGGTTAGTGGTCCTGGTTCTATAAGAAAGCAGGCGGAACAAGCCTCGAGGAGCCAGCCAGTGAGCAGCCCCCTCCATGGCCTCTCATCAGCTCCCGCCTCCAGGTTCCAGCCCTGCTTCATTCGGTTCCTGTCCTGATTTCTTCAGTGTGAGTCAAAGGAAGCCTCTCCTCCCCAGCAGCGTGCTTGTTGGTCATGGTGTTTTGTCACAGCAAAAGCAACCCTAACTAGGACACTAAACAGGTCTCTTCAGGGCACAGATAAGTGAAATAAAGTCAGCGAGGCAGTTATTAGACACTCGTGGCCACAGGAAAAGGAGGATGAAAACGATGACAGGCCAGGACAAAGAAAGATAAACAGGGGGACCTCGGCCTTCTGTTAGCTCTCAAGCCCATGTCCTTGGAGAAGTTTGGTTCTCCTGCAGCCCTGCTCATGCAGGTGTGCTTGTGTGTGTGTGTGGGGGTGACAATTGTCTGGACCACACCCAGATTTTTTTAATGTGGGTTCTGAGGATGAAGCTCAGGTCACCATGCCTGCTATTTCCCAAGCCCCAAACTCACACCTCGAATTGATTTCTGACTTTGGAAAGTGGTTCTAGTATGTATCTGGTCCTGTAAGACAACCGTTGGCTACATAATCGATTGAAAAACAGTGTGTCCTGGACAGGGAAGAGGCTCGGTGCACACAACACTCCTGGCACAAGTGTCGGGACTGGAGTCCAGATTCCAAAAGCCAGGTGGGAACGGCAGCCTGCTTGTAATTCCTCACTTAGGAAGTAGAGATAGGGAGGTCCTGGGGCAAGCTAGCTAATTAGACCACCCAAAATGATAAACTCTTGGTCCAGTACAAGATCCTGCCTCTATCCATATAGTGGACAGTGATTGAAAAAGATCCCAAATGCTGACATACAGGCTTCATGCACATGTACACACACACACACACACACACACCCCACACACATGAAAATAATCGTAGCTTTGGTCGGGCTTAATGGTGCATAACTGCATTCCCAACATGCCAGAGGCTGAGACAGGAGGATCGTGGGTTTTAGAGCAAAACTCTGTCTCAGGTAAACACGGACTGAGCTATACATAGTTCAGTGCTAGAGCAGTTTCTCAGCAGCACCATAACACGCACACTCCAGCACCATAACACGCACACTCCAAAGATCATTACAGTGTGTGTGTGTGCGCGCTCCTTCTATCATGTAGGTTCTAGGCATGGAACTCAAGTCGTGCTTGGTGAAAAGCACCTTCAGCCCGTGAACCATCTTCTTGGCATGAAATTCAAAGATTGCCATGGGATTCAAACAGATAAGAACATGGACTGATACACAGACAAATCATCACGACTCTACAGAACACCAAAGACAAGGACAAAATCTGACAAATTATCGAGTAAAGAAAGAGTTGCCTCCAAAAATGTTTGAGAACGCCTCCGCGAAGGGACTACAGAGGACAGAAGACAATGGCGTCCTGTCGCCCAAAGGACAGAGAGAAATATCTGTAGACCAAGAGGGTGGGTTTTTTATTATTTTATTTTTCAATTTATTTATTTTATTTCTGTGCATAAGTGTTTTACCTACCTGTATACATGTGTACCATGTGCATACTGGGTACACATAGAGGTCAGAAGAGAGCATCAGAGCCCCTGGAACTGGAGTTACAGATGGCTGTGAGCCACCATTTGGGTGCTGGGAACCAAACCTGGGCCCTCTACAAGAGCAGCCATTGCTTATAACTGCTGAGTTATCTCTCTAGCCTCTGACCATGAGTTTTATACACAGCTAAACTATCTCTCAAGAGTAATGGCACAATAATTTGGAGACAAACAAAGCTGAAAGGAGCCAAAATTTAAGATGTATTAGGGAAATGCAAATTTCAAAATGAGTTACAATCTCTCATCTGTGAGTTGGCAAAACTTAGTAAGTTTGGGCCTAGTGAGAGGCTCAGCTCTAAGAGTCTGCTGCCATGCCTAGCCTAAGGACCCAAGTTCAATCCCCAGGACCCACATGGTGGAAGTAGAGAACAGACCCCCACCTGTTCTCTGACCCTCACATGTGTGTCCTAACATGTACTCCCACACATACATACATACATACACACACACACACAAAATGAATAAATACAATTTAATTTGAAAACAATTAGGAAGGCCAGGCCATGGTAGCACACACCTTTAATGCCAGCACTCAGGAGGCAGAGGCAGGCAGATCTCTGTAAGTTTGAGGCCAGCCTGGCCTACAGAGAGACACCCTGTCATGAAAAGCCAAAAAAGAAGGAGAAGGAGGAGGAGGAGTCTGGAAGTCTAATGACACCAATTATTGGCCAGGCTGTGGAGAACTTTTGTTCACTGCTGGGGGAGTGGAAGTTGGAACACTGAGCTTGGAGTAGAACCGACAGTTTCTATCAGAGTTAAAGACAGAGGCTGGCAAGATGACTCAGTGGATCAAGTGTCTGCCACGAAAACAAGACACCTGAGTTCACAGCCTTGGTGCCCGTGTCAAAGACAGCTGTGGGAGTGCATATCTATGACCCCAGTTTTGGGGAGAGGAGAGAGGTAGATCTCTGGTACTTCCTGGCCAGAAAGTCTAGCCAATCAGTGGACTCAGGTTCAGGGAGAAACCGTCTCAAAAATTAAGGTGAAGAGAGTTCAAAAAAGATAACCTCACATCAGCCTCTGGTTTTTGCATCTACGCGTGTATACAGACACATACACCTACCCCACGCTCACACATACACACTCACAAACACGTGCACTCGCACACCCCTATACCCTACACACGTGTGCACCACACACACATATGAACGTATGTACATAGACAAACTCATACATGCACCCTGTACAAACACAAACATACAAAAAATTAGGAACAAAACATAATAATGTTCAGTCTTGGGAAGGTTTTGCCGATGAGCACAAAGCGCCAAAGCTGGGCAGGCGCGATGGTGAAAACCTTCTTTCCCAGCCCTTGGGCGGAGGAGGCAGGCAGATCTCTGCAAGTTCAAGACCAGCCTGCTCTACAGAGTGAGTTCCCGGACAGGCAGGGCTACACAGAGAGACCCTGTCTCAAAGCAAAAGCAGGAGAATCCCCAAAGCTGTTCCCTGCAATTCTACGCACAACTGTAAGAAAACAATCAGAAAGTATCAGATGGGCAAACCCTAGTGAATGCATGTTGGGAAATCCTATAAAGCTGTTAAAAACCAACCAGAGGAGGAAGAATCTGTGTGTGCGCACCTCACAAATACCTAATGTGAGAGAGCGAGATTGTGCAGAGACGACTTCAGCAAAACATGCTCATGTGGCTTTCTGCTCACTATGGAGCCAAAGGCGGCCCTGAACTCCCGCCCAGCCCTTCGGCATCCACCTCCAGGGACAGGCGTGTAACGCCACGTTTGGATCAATTATACAAATTTAATATGACACAAAAGCACACAACTTAGCCTGAGGAAGATACTACCCAACAGCAAGTTAGTGCTGCGTTTAAGAGAGGAAGGAGGAGAGGGGCCAGAGAGATGGCTCAGCAGGTAAAGGAGCTTGCTGACAAGACTGAGGACATGATCCTGGGACCCACATGTTGAAAAGAAAGAACCGACTCCCAAAATTGTCCTCTGACCTCCACAGGGGTGTTGTATACACACACACGCATGCACACACACACGCACATGCACGCACGCACACACATGGGCACACACATACGCACACATGCACAAGGATGGGGCTCAGTGGTTAAAAGCCATATCTCTTGTTCCTCTTGCCAAGTACCTGGGTTCAATTCCCAGCACCCACACGGCAGTGCATTATAACTCCAGATCCAGAGGATCTGATGCCCTCTTCTGGCCTCTGAGGGCACTGCATGTATGGTGCACAAACATACCTGCAGGCAAAACACCCAACCACATAAAATAAAAATAAATAAATCTTTTTTAACAAGCATAAAATCAAAAAGAAAGGAAGAGGCACATGGAAAACAGCTACAACCATGCAGCCTGGTTGACACAGCAAGACCCTGTCTCAAAAAGGAAAATACATTGCCCTGGACTTTTTCAAAATGAAAGTCAAGGAAACACTGAAGCAAATATGACATAATGCTAACAGCTATTTAATCTCAGCGGTTGGTATATGAGTATTTTACGGGGTGTTTTATGTGCTTCTTAGCTCAGAAATATTTCTTACATAAGGTTTAAAAATTAAGAGTTTAATATTACCATCAGGATGTCAGGAGCTGGCTGCAGCTGGCTGTGCCCGCCTGCCCTGTGTGTCCCCCGCCTCTGCAAGGGGACTGCCAGGGTTTTCTTCTTGGCTACTTTTGGCACAGATGGCAGATACTACCACATCCTCCTGAAACCCAACCAAAGCCACACAAGGGATTAAGTTTAAAGATAGAACGTGTCAAAGATAAAGAATTGCAACATGGAGACAACGCAAAACGGAAAAATGACCGCAGAGCGTGCCCAGTCTGGGAAGGTCAAAGAGGCTGTGGGGGGAGTACCGGCAATCCCATCTCTCAGAGGCTGAGCCAGCATGGTCTACATAGCGCATCAAGGAGAGAGAGAGAGAGAGAGAGAGAGAGAGAGAGAGAGAGAGAGAGGGAGGGAGGGAGGGAGGGAGGGAGGGAGGGAGGGAGGGAGGGAGGGAGGGAGGGAGGGAGGGAGGGAGGGAGGGAGGGAGGGAGAGATACAGATGGAATGGAGACAGCGGAGTCAGAACTCAGCAGGTAAAGTGCCAGCTGCCAACACTGGTGGCCTGCGCTCAATCCTTGGAACCCACATAGGGAGAACTTACATAATTTTTGGGGGGGGGGGGTTTCGAGACAGGGTTTGGTCTTGTAGACCAGGCTGGCCTTGAACTCACAGAGATCCGCCTGCCTCTGCCTCCCGAGTGTTGGGGTTAAAGGCATGTGCCACCAATGCCTGGCCGAGAACTTACATAATTACACACACACACACACACACACACACACACACACACACACCAGGAAAAAATACTATCAGAACACCTGCTTCTCTCAGTAGGAAAAAGAAGATGAGAAAGAATGAGGGGGAGGAGGAAAACGAGAGAGGATGAGGGGGGGGAAGAGGACAGTAAGAGGAAAGAGGGGAGGGGTACATGTTACTTGGTTGAGCCCTGGTTCAGGGGCAGGAAGGGGGGGTAAACTCAGGACCCTGCAGCGACCCTCCCCGTGGCATGTGGCAGGTACTTGGACTTGCAGGGGGAGAACACAGAGGTTCTGAATGCAGACTGGGGCCCTCCAGGAGGACATCCCTGGGTACTGTCCTCTCCTCGGGCAGAAACCTGGACTCTCCACAGAGAGAAAAAGCAGATTTCTCACTACAGAAAGACGCCAGCCATGGCGAAGGAGGGAGAGCAGAGAGAGACCAGGGAGTGAGGTGTGAACTGATTCACTGACTTGTCCCATGGTCCCCACCCTTTATTCCCCTGGCTCAGCTTCCAGATGGTCAGTGGCCAGATGCACCAGCAGGTACAGCTAGACACGTTTTCTATCTGATCGTGTCAAGAGGAAGTCATCAATGGCCTGTTACACGCACACTACAGAGAACGCTTACACGCTGCACCTCAACACTCACACACAAACACGGGCACAGTCACCACACACACGATGCATTCGCCCTAAATGCACAGCTCACATGTCCCACCCAGACGCACACATCAATACATGGTCAACGCGCCTCAACTTATAGAGCGTTTACGTCTCAATAAACCCTCCATCAGTTGCAAACGCTATTAAGTCAAAGGGCATTAAATATGGGTGGGGAGTAGCTCAGTGGTAAAGAGCTTGCCCGGAAGAAGGTGTGGCTCAGTGGTAGAGCATTTATTTGCACGTATGAGATCCTGGGTTGGACCCTGAGCACTGCGGGGCCGGGGGGGGCGGGGCATAATGTCCCAATAACAACTAAACAGCAAAGCAAAAAGGGCCAGAGAAAGAGCCGGTCCTCTCAGAGACTGGCCAGCTGGGAAGACAGACACACAGGCAACTCAGAAGGCAGTAACAAAACTGCAAAGTTGTAAAGCAAGAGGCCCGGGCAATAAACGGCCGAATTATAAAAGGCAGAGTGCTGCATGAAATTCTGGAACATTCCAAACCCACGTTGTGGAATGCAGGCAATATCTGGCCATAAAGAACATTCAGGGGAGTCTTGTGCAAGCTAGGAACCAAGAGCCAAATACACTCCCTGGGACACAGAGCTAGGGGACTCTTCCAGAAGCTAGAAGGGGTGAGGGTTTGAGCCATGGATTCCAGGGTCCGGGGGCTCCAAAGAGCGTGTGGGCACGCTTCACACGTTGGATCCATCAGTGGAACAGTTGGTTGGGTGAAGGCTGTCCTCATTTCCGTTGCACCATGTCCTCTCAGAGGACACGTGACCAACGATGACTTCAGACACCAGAACCTCACGGCACCGTGACTGGCCACACCCACCCGCACATGACCACTTTGAGGCCCCAGCCAGCAGGTTCAGATCTGCCTGTCATTCAGCCACACGCATCACCTGAGGGAGCAAAGCTCACAGCCTGATGACCAGAGAAAGAGCCCCTATGTGAGACCTCATCAGAGGCCAGAACCACGACGTCACTGTTAGACACCAGGGCTTCCTTGATCTTTTGACTGAGAGCTAATGCTCACCCGGCAATCTTTTAAAATTGTGGTTTTGTTTTGTTTTTTTTTTAATGTGATATGCACTGCGTGTCTACAATAGTTTTATGTGTACTGTGTGTGTGTGTGTGTGTGTGTGTGTGTGTATACTGTGTGTGTAGATGCCTAGAGAGGCCAGAAGATGGCGCCAGACCCCTGGAAATAGAGTTACAGACAGTTGTGAGCCCGCATATGGATGCTAGCAGTCAGACCCAGGTCCTCTGCAAGAGTAGCAGTGCTCCTAAAGGCTGAGCCCTCTCTTCAGCCCCTGTTCCTATATTTATATTTATTTACTGTGCTTGGAGATGCGTGTACATCAGGGCACATATATGAAGGTCAGAGAACAACTCTAGGAACTCTCTCCTTCCAGTACGTAGGTTCCAAGGATGGACCTCGGGCCACCAGACTTGACAGCAGGCACCTTTACCCACCGAGCCACCCTGTTCACCATATTTACTGCATACATACGCATATACAGCACACAGTGTGTGTTCATATGTACATGCGTGTGTGTGAAGGCCAGAAGTCTGCACTGAGCATCTTCCCCAGTCACTCTCCTCAGTCTCCCCACCCTGCTCAATCGGGCCTGCTCTTTTTGTTTGGTTTTGGTTTTGGTTTTGCTTGGGTTCTGAGGATTGAACCCGAGCCCTTGTGCTTGCGAGGCAAGCTCCTTACCTGCTGACTGATTTTTTTTTCCAGCCCAGCATTATTTTTTTGTTTGTATCTTTTTAAATTAAGCAGCATCTTTTCTGAAGATTTTGTTTTCGTTCTATGTGTGTGAGTGCTCTGCCCGCGTGTATTTAAGTGCACCACATGCATGGAGTGCCCGAGGGAGCCAGAAGAGAGGGTCCTGAATTCCCTGGAACTTGAGTTACAGATGGCGGCACGCCACCATGGAGGTGCTGGGAACTGAACCCAGGCCGTCTGCAAGAGCGGCCAGTGCTGCTATCCACTGAGCCATCTTGCCATCCCCCAAACTAACATTTTCTATTTTCTGTGGCTTGTGTAGCTCTGCTGTCCTGGGGGAGAGTGGAAACAGGACAGAGCTGGAGACAGACTGCCTCCCAGGACTGGCTAAGTCCGAAGGGTAAAACAACTCTGAGAAGGACCGAGCTCCTGGGCAAATCATCACTCTCTTCAGTCTCTCACAGAACCAGGTTCCAGGCCCCTAGAGTCCAAAACACTGCCAACAACACACAAAACTGCCCTGCCTTGTATTTCCTGCAAAAGTCCACAAACACCTCTGGCCCAGGGTTTCTCTTCAGCCATATCACAAAGAACTAGTGTTTCCTGCACGGCTGTCTGAGAAGGCATGACAGTGTCCCTCCCCTCTGGAGCTGTGAGCAGTAAACTCTTCTCCTAAAGGAATTCAACTCTCTGTGTTGGCACTCAGTCATACCCAGAGATCAAAATCCTAATGATGTAAATGAGACAGAAGATAAGGCAGGGGCTGGCCTCATGGGTTGGAAAAGACTCTGGAGGGCCAGAGCCTGAGTCAGGGAAGGTAGGACACACTCACAAAAAGCAGAGAGCCAAAGATGAGGAAGTACAAATGGTGATGGGGAGTCCATGCCCCTCACTGGGGAATTCTAGGCAGGTGCTCTACCACTGAACCACACCCCAGCCCCTCACTGGGGGATTCTAGGTAGGGGCTCTACCACTGAGCCACGCCCCAGCCCCTCACTGGGGGATTCTAGGCAGGTGCTCTACCACTGATCCACACCCCAGCCCCTCACTGGGGGATTCTAGGCAGGGGCTCTACCACTGATCCACACCCCAGCCCCTCACTGGGGGATTCTAGGCAGGTGCTCTACCTCTGAGCCACACCCATAGCTCTGAAGATTCCTCTCTTGATGGTACAAAACTAGACGGAAAAGAGAGATGGATATTTTTCCTCTATCGGGGAAAAGCCTGTGGCTTTGGAGGCTGTCCTAGAACTTGCTCTGTATATCAGACTGGCCTCGAACTCACAGAGATCCACCTGCCTCTGCTTCCCGAGTGCTGGAATTAAAGAAGTATGGCAATATCCAGGAAATAGGGTCCTGTGGAAATAAGTAGAAGCCAGAGGGCCCAGCCTGGAGTTTTGAGGATTCCCACCCACCAGTCTCTATCCCTGGTGACTTTTGTAGCTTTTCAGACATACATGCGGTCAGGCTCTTTCCCAGCGCTGGACCCTCCCCTCAGTTTCCCAGGTGCATCCTGCAACCCTGCGTCTGGGAGCGCCCAAGCTTTCCCCGTCATCATGGTGACACATGCGTCCACAATGTGCTGGAACCCCCTCTGTCTGCCATACATTTTAAATAAACAGCCATACTTGCTCAGGCCCCGCTTTAACGGCAGCCGTGGAAGACAAGCCGTAAAGACCTCCTCAGATTCCCTGGGAACCGTTTCCCTGAAACACTGAGCTCAGCCCCCTCCCAGGAGAATTCCTTCTGGCTTTGAACCCTCTGCCATTCAAAATATAAACAGGCTCATACCCAGAGTGTACTGCAGGGTGAAAGGGCAACCCAATTTGGACCCAAATCAATCAGCTCATGCCTGAATGCACTAGCTAAGCCCCTCTGCCCCAGGCTTCCCTAGCCCCTAACAGGACCCTAGGGATTCGTTTCCTGTCTGTCCTAGATTTATTTCCAGCTGGAAACAAAGAACGGAGAAAGAGAACAATTCCCTTTACTTGTCACAAATCCCTCGGATACTCGATTAGTTACTTTTCTGGTTGCCGGGACCAAATCCCTGACAGCAAGCTCTTAGGGACAGCAGGGGTCTATTCGGTCATGGGTTCCAAGAGGTACAGTCCATAGGAAGAGAAGCAGGAGAGGAAGGCACAATGGGGACAGGAGCCTCCTGGGTGGTGGGAATGCCCTCCTCCTCCCATCTTAGAGGAACAGGAAGTGGAGAGCAGACAGGAAGTGACCTGTAAAATCGTTGCATCGCACTCTCTCCGAGCCAAACAACCGCCTTCTTCACGTAAGCAGTTGAGCTCGCTTGCACAAGGTCATCGCAGCGGGACCGTTGACGGCTGACCTTGGACATGGAACAATATGGTGGGGAGGGCCACTGGGTCCTCTTCTGGGTATCCAGCCACTTCCCCCAGACATTTGTTTCCAGTTCTGCCCTAATTTCCTGTGGCCATGGGAGTCTCAGGGAGGGGCTTTGGCATATAGGCCAGGGAGCCACCATCCATGCTGGGCACAGACCCTCCAGTAAAACTGCTGTGGGGTTACCCCGCAGTCCAAGCTCTGACCTCTCTGTCATCCATGATCTCTAAGTAGACAAACTCGCTGGCTCCCCAGGATTAGCCTTGGTGACACGGAACTTTACTTTGCTATGGGGACCTTATGAGGAGGTTGGGGGCAGGTGGGGGTAGATGCTGCTTAGTCTCCTCATTAAGGAGAAAAAAACTGCAACAAACCTCGAAGTCCGCCCCCCAAGCCCCCCCAACCCCCCCCCAGTGATGCAGCTTCCTTCATGGCGTCTTCACATCCTAAAGGCCCCGTGCTCTCCAAACACAGTCCGGCCAGCTGGGAACCCTGTGATCCTGTCTGGCGCTCTCCAAACACAGTCCCGCCAGCTGGGAGCCGTGCGATCCTGTCCAGCGCTCTCCAAACACAGTCCCGCCAGCTGGGAACCCTGTGATCCTGTCTGGCGCTCTCCAAACACAGTCCCGCCAGCTGGGAGCCGTGCGATCCTGTGGGAGACCCTTCTCGTTCACACTACAACAAGCACCTAGCGTGAGATCGATCTGGCTTCGGAGCTGCTAGGAGCGGAGCAGTGCCACCGTGGATGCTGCTGAAACCCGCCCAGGCCTCGGTTGCCATGGCTTTGGATGGGATTTCCCTGGACCTTCAAAATCCCAGGCAGCAAAAATCGCCGGGTGCCAGCCCTGGATTGCACACTCATTAGCTAAGTGGCCTGACGAACTTGCTCTTGCCTCAGAGCTTCGTTTCCATAGCCCTACAATGGCAGTGTGCAGCGCTAGGCTGAAGCCCTTTCCAAAGTGTAGCATAGCCAAGGTGAGCAACACGTGACTAGCTGGAGGGACACCTGTTGGCAGGACATGGGACTCAATTTATTTTAATTTATGTATACATACATATATGTGCATATTATATACACATATGCACGTGTGTATGCATTATTATAAATATACATATATTTTAAAGGCAAGTATATTTTTGTATACGTGTGTGTGTGTGTGTGTGTGTGTGTGTGTGTGTGTGTGGTGCGTGTGTTGAGCGAGTGCTCAAAGAGGCCAGAGGGCAGCAGATATCCTGGAGCTGCAGTTACAGACAGCTGAGAGCCAACCTTGGGTGCTGGGAACCTGACTCCAGTCCTCTGCAAGAACAGAAATTGCCCTTAACTGCAGAACCATCCCTCCAGCCTTTATGAAACCACTCTTAAATCAGACCTAGAGGAGAAAGACGAGAACCACATTCATGGCCAGAGCTGCCTCTGCTTTGGCAGAAATCAACATCCGGTCTAGCAGGCGTCAGAAGCTCTAAAACTGTCTTTTAGGGCCGGGGCTACGGCTCGGGCTGCAAAGTGCATGCTGTGCATACATGAGGACCCGTGTTGGATCCCCAGCACCCATGTAAAAGCCGTGTGCAGCAATGTGCCTGAAAGCCCATCACTGAAGAGGCAAAGACGGGGCTCGCTGGGCAGCAAGTCTAATAGGATCAGTGAGCTCCAGGTTCAGTGGCAGACCCCAGCTCAGAAGACAAGACACTCTAGACTGAGCCCATCAAGACCCCATCCTAGAGGAGGGAGGGACTCAGGAGGCTCCACTCCTCCCTAAAGATATGTAGGCATTTTCTTCAGAGTTGTAGCCTCTGGTGAGTTGTCCATGCCTCTGTAAGTACCCCCTACCCTGCTCTTGTAGGCAACCTCATATGAACTCATTGGTTCCCAAAACAAATAAATGCAAAAAGGCTGGGGGCGTGTAGGCTTCAAAAAAAAACAAGTGAAGAGGGTTGGAGAGAAGGCTCAGCGGGTAACAGCACTGACTGCTTTTGCAGAGGACCCAAGTTCAAATCCTAGAACCCACATGTCAGCTTACATGGCAAGATCTGACGACGTCCTTTTCTGGCCTCTGTAGACACCAAATATGTAAACAATGCACAGACATAAATTCAAGCCAAACACTCATACACATAAAATAAAAATCTAAAAATGTTTTAAGGTTCGTAAAACCAAAAAAAAATGTTTTAAGGTAGAGAGCGGTGCCCAGGGCCCTCTTATGACCTCAATACTCACACACATCAATGTACCTCATATACATATGTATACAGAAACCGGGGGAGAGAAATAACAAAATAACCATTTATGCTTTAAGTATATGGGATATTTATTTCATTTTTAAAAGATGTTTACAGGAATGCTAGGCAAAAATTGGAAATGACTTGTGTCTTTTAATAGGAATTTAATTATAAGTGTTGTGTATAGTGTTACAGAGGCCATCTGCCCACCAGAGGCAGGTCCTTGAAAGTCACTGAATGATTAATGCACAAAATGTCTCCAGTGTTGTTGCCAATTTTTGGTTCTATTTTGATTTTTTTCTTTTTTGCCAAAGGGAGACTCGAGACTACTACGGAAGATGTCATTCTAGGCATTTCTACACTTCAACACTGAGCATAAATAGGTGCTTTTTGACTTATAATAGAACAGTGCCCAAATACACTCGTCATAAATTTAAAATGTCAGAAATGCATTTGAGGGCCTGGAGGGGAATCACACGACAAAGCCTTGACCTGAGTACCACTAAGCTGGGTGTGCTGGTTGCACTGGTAATCTCCACACTGAAGAACTGGAGGCAGGAGAATCCCTGTGGCTCACTGCCCAAACAACCAGCCTACCTTAACCAGTGAGCCCCACACCCCAGTGAGAAACCTTGTCTCAAAGTAATGAGGTAGACGGCTCCAGTGTCTGACCTTCACATATGCACACAGCCATGTGTACCTACACAGATATATGTATATATTCTTCTGTGCATAGGATATATAATTATAGATAATACTTGCTATAAATAATATATAATATGTATATTCTTTATGCACATTATATATATAATATATTTCTAGCCCCATGTGTTGCGGGATATTTGTACACTGTGAGAATGTACTGCTGTGATTGCTGTAATAAAAGCTGAACAGCCAGGCAGGAGGTATAGGCGGGACTTCTGGGCAGAGAGGAAACTCTGGGAAGAAGAGGGCGGAGTCACCAGCCAGAAGCAGAGAAAGCGTGATGGGCAGTATGGAGAGATGAAGTAACGTTCCACACCACAGAAATAGGAAATAAATGGGTTAATTTAAAGGTATAAGAGCTCGTAGGACAAGCCTAAGCTAAAGCTGAGCTTTCACAATAAGTCTCTGTGTTGTTATTTGGGAGCTGGTGGCATAACGAAAGAGTCGTTACACCCATGGGCACCAAAGCCAGGCTGTGCTAGCCCCCAGGGCACTGGGAAGGAAGGACTGTGCCTGGCCCAGCTATCCACCCTTCCTCTGACACGGAGGGAGCCAGGCACGGCTTGGCACCCTGGCGTCCGCCTGACTGTACTCCAATTAAACTTTATCTGTATTTGTCTGGCCACAAGCAGCTAGTAGTACTCGCCCCAGTTCTGAATGTGTCGGAGCCAGAAGAGGAAATGGGCCATAGCTCATGAGGCTCCCCCAATCCCCATCCAACCGAGGTAAACAGGAACCCAAGTCGGGGTCCTCAAACATGGCAGGCCGCTTCACCCAGGGCACGGGGCTAAGGATCGTTAGGAGAATAAGGAATCACATTCTCAAAGTCCATAGCAGGGGGAGCATTTGGCACAGAGCGGTGGGTCAGGAGGAAACATCCATAGCCCCTGCAGCCTAGGCGACTGGGGCCATCCCTACTTACCCTCTTCACAGTTGCTGCCGGTAAATCCCGGGCAACACCTCCACTCCAGCGCAGTCACCGTGCGGTAGGACACCCGGTAGGTCGGTCTGATGAGAGTCCTGTAACTAACACAAGGACGAGGTCAGGGGGGCGCGCACCGCCGCCCAACCCCCTCGGATTGGCTGGCTCTGTGGTTCCAGACAAATCACCAGCCCTGGAAACCCAGGCAGTGTTCAGAGACTCTTCCAGACTGGTCTGGCTTCTCAAGCCCCTCACTAGAGGATGCCAGGAAGGTGGTCTAACACTTGAGACATGCCCTGCCCCCCCACCGGAATCTCACTGGGAGATTCTAGGCAGGTGCTCTACCATTGAGCCACACCCCAGCCCCTCATTGGGGGATTCTATGCAGTACTGTACCACTAAGCCACACTCCTAACCCCTTACTGGGGAATTCTAGGCAGGTGCCCTACCACTGAGCCACACCCCTAACTCCTCACTGGGGAATTCTAGACAAGTGCTCTACCACTGAGCCACACACCCCAGCCCCTCACTGGGGGATTCTAGGCAGGTGCTCTACCCCTGAGCCACACCCCAGCCCCTCACTGGAGGATTCTAGGCAGGTGCTCTACCACTGAGACATGCCCTCCAGCACTGGGGGATTCCAGGCAGGCATTCTCCCATTAAACACCTTTAGCCCTGTCTTTAAGACAGGGTCTTACTAAGTTTCCTAGGATAGCCTTGAACATACCCTCTATCTTCCCAGGTAGGCCTTGAAAGTGCACTCTTCTGGCTTCTGCCCCTGAGTATCTGGTCTGCTCACTGTACTGGCTGGTTTTGTATGTCAACTTGACACAAGCTAGAGTCATAGAGGAAGAAGCCTCAGTTGAGAAAATGACTTGATGAGATCCAGCTGTAAGGCATTTTCTCATTTAGTGATCAATGGGGAATGGCCCAGTCCATTGTAGGTGGTGTCATCCTGGGCTGTTGGTCCTGGGTTCTATAAGAAAGCAGGCTGAGCCAGCCAGTGAGCAGCTGCCCTCCATGGCCTCCGCATCAGCCCCTGCCTCCAGGGTCCAGGCCTGGCTGAGTTCCTGTTCTGACTTCCTCTGATGATGGACTGTGGTCTGGAAGGGTAAGGTAAATAAACCCCTCCCTCCCCAACTTGCTTTGGTCACGGTGTGTCGTGGCAGCAACAGAAACCCTGACTAAGAGGTCATCCGGGCACGCAGCACAGAACCCACTCACCCCTTCTTTCTCCAGCACACCCAGCTGTTGTTGAGTAAGTGATATTGGCATTGTACTGTGATAGGAACAGGTGCTTGCCCTCAGCAAATACGTTGCAGTTAAAACTCGGACAGCCACAGTAGACAGTTAAACTACTAGACACACCGAGAAGGTTAAAAACAGGGCCGAAGGGATAACTTGGTAAAGTGCTTGCCTTGTACATACAAGACGTGAGTTTGATCTTCATTAAAAAGCCAGGCGTGGTCACACGCACTCGGTGGAGTCAGGAGAATTCCTGGGGCTTGCTGGCCAACCAGTCTACCCAAATCGGTGAGTTCCAGACTGAGTCTCAAAAAGTAAGGTTGAGGGGCTGGTGTAAATAGGTGTAAAGATAGGTAAATAGGAATTTTCTGCCAAGGTTGATGACCTGAATTTAATCCCCTAGACTCACACTGGAAAAGGGAACAAGTCATAGTCCTGCTTCATGTGCACGCATGCACATCCACATGCACACTCACATGCATGCACACCCACATACACACTCACAAGCATGCATACCCACATACACACTCACATGCATGTACACCCACATACACACTCACATGCATGCACACCTGCATACACACTCACATGCATGCATACCCACATACACACTCACATGCATGCACACCAACATACACACTCACATGCATGCATACCCACATACACACTCACATGCATGTACACCCACATACACACTCACATGCATGCACACCCACATACACACTCACATGCATGCACACCCACATACACACTCACATGCATGCATACAAGCATATACACTCACATGCATGCACACAAGCATACACACTCACATGCATGCACACCTGCATACACACTCACATGCATGCATACCAACATACACACTCACATGCATGCACACCAACATACACACTCACGTGCATGCACACCCACATACACACTCACATGCATGTACACCCACATACACACTCACATGCATGCACACCCACATACACACTCACATGCATGCACACCCACATACATACTCACATGCATGCACACCCACATACACACTCACATGCATGCACACCCACATACACACTCACATGCATGCACACCCACATACATACTCACATGCATGCACACCCACATACACACTCACATGCATACACACCCGCATACACACTCACATGCATACACACCCGCATACACACTCAAAAACACACACACACAGTTAAAAATGAAATCCAGTCCAGTATTCTGATGCACACCTGTGATCCCATCACCTGGGGAGGCTGAGGCTGGAGGGTCTCACGTCTAAGGCTAGCCTAGGCTACTCATAGTGGAACTCTGCCTCAAAAAAACACAAACAAACAAACAAAAACACCTGTAGGACCAAACATCACAAGCCCAGCTTCACGTGTGTCTCTTCAACTCTCTACCCAAACATGGCTGCACTAACCAATCCCCTTTCAGGGAAGACTGCATGACTTCACAAACATTTAAATCCACTGACATGGGGGTGACTCAGTTGGCAAATGAAGAAATGGCAAATTAATTGGTAGCAGCGCCTGGAGCTACCCTGTTGACAGGAAAACACACAAATCACAGCAGTTTCTAAAAATTGGATTTCAGAAATAGAGCCCTGCTTGTGGGAATTCCTGAACGTCCCCTCCAAGTCGCGTTTCAAAAGCACTCCAGTGTTCAGCTACAAGCCCCTGCTTTTCTCGGGGTGGGGAAGCTCCCTCTACACACGGCGTCACAAACTGTCCCTCCCTCTCCCAGCCTCTGCGCCCCTCAGAGCTACTCCAGTCCACATCTTCAGGGACGATGCTGGTCAGGATCCCAGTGCAGGGCTGGAGAGACGGCTTAGCAGGGGTGCTCGCCGTCCAAGCTTGCGGACCTGAGTTAAAAAAAAACCCAGCACTCAGTGTAAAAATGTGGAGGTATGCACTTGTAATCCCAGATTGGGGTAGGCAGAGACTGGAGGACTCCCGAGGTTACTGACCAGCCATTCTAGCCTACTTTCAAGTTCCAAGCCAGTGAGAGACCCTGTCTCAGAATAGGCAGTCGGGGCTGGAGAGACACACCTCAGTGATTAAGAGTACCTGTTGCTGTAAAACAAGCTATTTAAAATTAAAATAAAAAATGATAAAAAAGAGTACCTGTTGCTCCCAGCACTTGGGAGGCAGAGGCAGGTGGATCTCTGTGAGTTCGAGGCCGGGCTGGACCGACAGCCTCCAAAACAATACAAAGAAACCATGTCTTGTAAAACCAAAAAAAAAAAAAAAGAGTACCTGTTGCTCTTCCAAGTTCAGTTCCCAGCACCCAGCTCACAACCATAACTCCAGTTCCAGGGGATCAGGCTCCCTCTGCTGAACTCTGGAGCAGCACACGTATGGTGTGCATATACACGCACAAGCAAAACACATATACATAAAATAAATACATCTTTTAAAATTCTTTTGAGGGGCTGGAGAATGCCCCAGTGATTAAAAATATGTGCTGCTCTTCCAGAAGACTCGAGTTTGATTCCCAGCACCCACATGGGGCAACTCACAGCTACCCGTAACTCCAACTCAGGGGACCCAATGCCTCTGGCCTGTGCAAGCACCCGCATTCATGTGCACATACCCATACTCAGAGACACGTTACATACTTGACCGAAAACAATTTTTAAAGGTCTTTGTTTCTAAAAATGAAATAAAAATTCTAAATTTAAAATTTAAAAATTCTTTTAAATTTGTGTTTGGTTTTTCGAGACAGGGTTTCTCTGTAGCTTTTGGAGACTGTCCTGGAACTCACTCTGTAGACCAGGCTGGTCTTGAACTCACAGAGACCTGCCTGCCTCTGCATTCACCACCAACACCCGGCCTCTTTAATTGTTTTTCAAAGTGGACAGCATCCAAGCGCCTTTGCACGTGCACACAAAAATAATTATTATCATGATACAGAACATTTAAAATACTTTATTTTTATTGTGCAGAGGGGACTGTGCACATGCCACAGCGTACACGTAGTGATCACAGGACAACTGTCAGGGGTTAGCTTTCCCCTTCCATTGTGTGGTTCCCAAGAACCAAACTCGGGTCCTGAGGCCTGGCAGCAAGCGCCTCTACCCACTGAGTCCTCTCACTGGCCCTAATACAGTAAATTGAGAGCCAGTAACAGCCAGTGGAACACTGTGGCAGGCGGTTTATATGTGCTCCTGTGGAACACTGCAAGAGGCAGAGACCATTACCGTTCCAAGCTTGCATGCGAAGAAACTGGGGCAGGAAAATGTTAAGAAACTTTCCCAGCGGCGATGCTGCAAGTCCGCGGCACTGTGAACTGAGCCCTTCCAGGACCCAATTATTCTATCCAGGCTATCTGGTGCCAGGGAGCACTTTTCCTTCCAGAAGCTGCCCGAGGCTTCTGCTCTCAGGCCCCCGGAATTCGGGGGGAGAGTACAGCCCCCCCCCCTCTGGTCCTTATTCTCAGGGCCAAGCTGCTGACTGGTGGCACTCAGGCGTCCAGAACTCTGTAAAGCTCCTAGGGGACCGCAATGGCAGGCATATGTTCCACCAGTTGGTGGCGCTGTTTCACCAGCCTGGCCGACCAAGGCTCAGTTTGATGGACAGTTTTGTCTCCTGGATATCCAAAAGGCCTCATGGATTTGTGAGCCATTTGCCTATGTAAGGTGGAACCTGAGGATGCTCCACACCACTATGTCAAACCTGCTACCCCTGGCATTGCACACGAAGGTTCCCCTCCCTATATATCTTTCTTCCTCTTCCCAAAGACAGTGAAACTCGATGGTCTTCTCCTCTGTGACTGCCTCTGTCCCTGGGCAGAGTTGAGAAGCCTCGCCCCCACCTACACATCTCCTGAGAGACTTGGTTATACGTCATTCCTACACTCAGCAAACAATGGCCAACAGCCTGCTTTGTGCAAGCAATTGGACTGTTAGTGACATGGTACCAGGCATGGTGGTGCACACCTTTAACCTCGGTACTCAGTGGGCAGAAGCAATAGATCTCTGTGAGGTCACGGCCAGTGTGGTCTACACAGTAAGTTGTAGGTCAACCAGGGCTATACAGTAGGACTCCGGCTGCCCTGGTTACGGTTTCTGTTGCTGTGATGAAACACCATGACCAGAAGCAAGTTGAGGAGGACAGGGTTTGTTTGGTTCACACTTCCACATCGTGCTGTGGTGAGAAGGAGGTCAGGACAGGAGCTCAGGTGGGGCAGGAACCTGGAGGCAGGAGCTGATGCAGAGGCCATGCTCCCCATGGATTTCTCAGACTGCTTTCCTATAGAACCCAAGACCACCAGCCCAGGGATGGCATCACCCGCTGTGGACTAGACCTTCCCCCATCAACCACTAACTAAGAAAACACTCCACAAGGGCTGGAGAGACGGCTCAGAGGTTAAGAGCACTGACTGCTCTTCCAGGGGTCCTGAGTTCAATTCCCAGCAACCACATGGTGGCTCACAACCGTCTGTAATGAGATATGGTGCCCTCTTCTGGCCTGCAGGCACCCATGCAGGCAGAACATTGTAGTAAATAAACAAATCCTTTTTAAAAAGGAAGAAAAGAAAATGCTCTACAGGCTCGCCTACAGCCCTGTCTTATGGAGACATTTCTTAATTGGGATTCCCTCCTCTTAGATGACTTTAGCTTGTGTTAAGTTCGCATAAAACCATACAGCACACTGGCCAAAGGGCAGACGGTGACACACAGGACAGACGGTGACACACAGGACAGACGGTGACACACAGGACAGAAGGTGACACAGGACAGAAGGTGACACAGGACAGAAGGTGACACACGGGACAGAAGGTGACACAGGACAGAAGGTGACACAGGACAGAAGGTGACACAGGACAGAAGGTGACACACAGGACAGAAGGTGACACAGGACAGAAGGTGACACACAGGACAGAAGGTGACACACAGGACAGAAGGTGACACACAGGACAGAAGGTGACACAGGACAGAAGGTGACACAGGACAGAAGGTGACACACAGGACAGAAGGTGACACAGGACAGAAGGTGACACACAGGACAGAAGGTGACACAGGACAGAAGGTGACACAGGACAGAAGGTGACACACAGGACAGAAGGTGACACACAGGACAGAAGGTGACACAGGACAGACGGTGACACAGGACAAAAGGTGACACACAGGACAGAAGGTGACACACGGGACAGAAGGTGACACATGGGACAGAAGGTGACACAGGACAGAAGGTGACACAGGACAGACGGTGACACAGGACAGGCACAGAAGAGTGAGAAGCCAACAGATGGGTGTGGTGAAGGGAAACGCTGCCTTTCTCCAGCATTGTCTGTGTGTGCACACCACAGCATTGTGTGTGAGTGTGTGTGTGCACACCACAGCATTGTGTGTGAGTGTGTGTGCACACCACAGCATTGTGAGTGTGTGTGCACACCACAGCATTGTGTGTGAGTGTGTGTGTGCACACCACAGCATTGTGTGTGAGTGTGTGTGCACACCACAGCATTGTGTGTGAGTGTGTGTGCACACCACAGCATTGTGTGTGAGTGTGTGTGTGCACACCACAGCATTGTGTGTGAGTGTGTGTGCACACCACAGCATTGTGTGTGAGTGTGTGTGTGCACACCACAGCATTGTGTGTGAGTGTGTGTGCACACCACAGCATTGTGTGTGAGTGTGTGCACACCACAGCATTGTGTGTGAGTGTGTGTGTGCACACCACAGCATTGTGTGTGAGTGTGTGTGCACACCACAGCATTGTGTGTGAGTGTGTGTACACACCACAGCATTGTGTGTGAGTGTGTGTGCACACCACAGCATTGTGTGTGAGTGTGTGTGTCCACACCACAGCATTGTGTGTGAGTGTGTGTGTGCACACCACAGCATTGTGTGTGAGTGTGTGTGTGCACACCACAGCATTGTGTGTGAGTGTGTGTGCACACCACAGCATTGTGTGTGAGTGTGTGTGCACACCACAGCATTGTGTATGAGTGTGTGTGCACACCACAGCATTGTGTGTGAGTGTGTGTGTGCACACCACAGCATTGTGTGTGAGTGTGTGTGTGCACACCACAGCATTGTGTGTGAGTGTGTGTGTGCACACCACAGCATTGTGTGTGAGTGTGTGTGCACACCACAGCATTGTGTGTGAGTGTGTGTGTGCACACCACAGCATTGTGTGTGAGTGTGTGTGCACACCACAGCATTGTGTGTGAGTGTGTGTGTGCACACCACAGCATTGTGTGTGAGTGTGTGTGCACACCACAGCATTGTGTGTGAGTGTGTGTGTGCACACCACAGCATTGTGTGTGAGTGTGTGTGTGCACACCACAGCATTGTGTGTGAGTGTGTGCGCACACCACAGCATTGTGTGTGAGTGTGTGTGCACACCACAGCATGTGTGTGAGTGTGTGTGTGCACACCACAGCATTGTGTGTGAGTGTGTGTGTGCACACCACAGCATGTGTGTGAGTGTGTGTGTACACACCACAGCATTGTGTGTGAGTGTGTGTGCACACCACAGCATTGTGTGTGTGTGCACACCACAGCATGTGTGTGAGTGTGTGTGCATACCACAGCATTGTGTGTGAGTGTGTGTGTGCACACCACAGCATTGTGTGTGAGTGTGTGTGTGCACACCACAGCATGTGTGTGAGTGTGTGTGCACACCACAGCATTGTGTGTGAGTGTGTGTGTGCACACCACAGCATTGTGTGTGAGTGTGTGTGTGCACACCACAGCATTGTGTGTGAGTGTGTGTGCACACCACAGCATTGTGTGTGAGTGTGTGTGCACACCACAGCATTGTGTGTGAGTGTGTGTGCACACCACAGCATTGTGTGTGAGTGTGTGTGTGCACCCCACAGCATGTGTGTGAGTGTGTGTGTGTGTGAGAGACAGACAGACAGACAGACAGAGGACACTTGTGGGAGTTAGTTCTCTCCTTCTACCGTGATCACAGAGCAGTCTCGGGTCCTCGGCTTGCAGCAAGTGCTCCCCCTGTGAGGGACTCACCTTAGCACGTGCCCTCTGAGACACCTCCGCCTGAGGCCAGGGGCTGCTAACCGAGAGCCAGGGACCCAGCAGGGACAGATGGCCTCACTTTCCAGAGGAGGATGAGGCCGGACTCCAAGTAGCCTAGGTTTGACAGACTCAAGGGGAATTGCTGGGGCCTGATGCTGTCAGCATAGTTCAGGGTCAGTCAGAGATCCCGTCTCAAGGGAATATGGAGGAAGCGATAGGAGAGGACACTTAACATTCTCCTCACCTCCACACTGGACCTGGACCCCATGCAGTCAGAGAGGCCTTGCCCTCTGCAGCAGCCCCCAAGCCTGCAGAGACCCTCTGAGGTGGTTACTAATGGTTGTCAGCTTTACAGGGTCTAGAGTCACTGTGGAGACAAACTTTTGTTTTGGTTTGGTGTTTTACAGTCAGGGTTTCTCAGTGTAGCTTTTTGGAGGCTATCCTGGAACTCACTCTGTAGACCAGGCTGGCCTCGAACTCACAGAGATCCGCCTGCCTCTGCCTCCCGAGTGCTGGGATTAAAGGCGTGCACCACCACCGCCCAGCTTGGTACATCTTCTTTATTGATGACCGATTGGCGTAGGAGGTTCAACTCACTGTGGGCGGGGCCACCCTGGGCTGGTGTCCTGGGTGCTGTAAGAAAGCTGGCTGGGCAAGGCATGGTGAGCCAGCCAGGAAACATCGCTCCGCCACGGTCTCAACATCAGTTCCCGCCTCCAGGTTCCTGCCTCAAGTTCCTACGTTGACTTGTGGACAGTGGATTACAAATGGAACGATGAAGCAAGTCCTTTCTTCCCCAGGTTGACTTTTGTCTTGGTGTTTTCTCACAGAAACAGAAACCCTAAGGGTACACAGATCCTCCAAAGGAAGCGTCAACATCACAAGAATGTGGCATGAAGGCAGCCCTGAGGGGTCTTGCTACAGACCCACAATTATGCAGTGACCATCTTGGGAGGCTGCAGACATGCCCAAGTGTCCCCAAAGGCAGGTTGCATTAAAAGAGATTAGAAGGGCTGGGAAGATGGTTCAGTCAATAAAAGTGCCTGCTGCCAAACTTGACAACCTGAGTTCGATCCTCAGGACCTGCCTAGTGGAAGGAGAGACCTGATGCCTGAAAATTGTCCTCTGACCTCCACATGTGCCATGCATGTACACACACACACACACACACACACACTTGTAAAGAGAGATTTGAAGAAGGTATTCCCATCAGAGATAGGATACCCAATCACTTAAGATAGCTGAGCAGAGGCCATAACCCTCTGTCCTTCAAAGGAGAGCTCCCTACAGTAACATGAGGTCTCTTAGTGGGATCCTGGGTACTACCGTGATCCAGAAGTCACTGGCTCAACCGTAATTCCCCATCCAGAAGAACCTGACATCCCTCACTCCCTGGGCGTGTCATCCTTCCAGGCCCCCTGGCTTGCCTAGCCTCTGCTTCTTGACCAGAGACCACAATGAAGAGAAAAAGGCTCTGTTGTCTCAGCTCTTGAGAAACAGGCAAGAGGACCGTGAGTTTGAGACCATCCTGGGCCACCTAGTGAGTAGGCAGGCTTCATCTCAAATAACGATGGAGTCAGGCGGAGGCTGGAGAGAGAGCTCAGTGGCTAAAGCGCTTGGAAGGGCTAGGGTCAGAACCTGATAAGGCTGGTCATGGGCCAGCAAGATGGCTCAGTGAATGAAGGGCTTGCCCACAAGCCTGGAGACCTGAGTTCAATTCCTGGAGCCCATGTAAGTGTGGAAGGAGACAACTGGCTCATAAATGACCTGCACACACACACACACACACACACACACACACATGCACACACTCACACATGCATGCGCACACACTCGCACACACACACACTCTCGCGCACACACACGCACACACACACATGCACACACACACACACACACACACCAAGAAAAGCGGAAAACACAGCAGACCTGCAGACAGCCTCTTCCGTTGTAGCTCAGGTCCAACAGAGGTGGGAGGCATGGCCCAGACACGGGGCCTCTGAGCTTCCACTCCACAGTCAGGATGAGGAAGAGGAAGACAAAGGGGAGGAGGGGGCAAGAAAGAAGAGGAAGAGTGGGAAGGGGGAGAGGAGGAGGGACAGGAAGGAAAGACCACATCTTAAAGTATTTAAGTCGGAACTCCATTTAGCCTGGCAGGCGTCTGCCCCCTGAGCAGCAGGCAGCCCCACCAGAGCAGGGGGCCAGCCAGCAGGGGGTCGTCTGGCAGAGGAGGCAGATGACGCCCTAGAGAGTTCCTACAAAGCCCTCCATCCGCACATCTGGAAAAGGTTGGCTGGAATGCCATCAAAGACCTCAGAGGGGCTAAGGAGTCTGCCAAGGGCAGAGGAGGCCTGGTGAGCGCAGTTACCCACCCCTCGGTCCCTATGCGACTCCCTCCTCCTGGCCCACCAGGCTCCCGAACCCCACCACTGCCAATGGTTGACTGAGGGACCGGGCGGGGCACCCAAGGGTGGCATCCATAACGAATCTGACGCTCCCTGCAAGGGACAGACACAAGGCAACTCTCCGCTGCAGAGCAAGACAAGAGACCCCACTGGGAAACTGAGGCACTCAGCAAGGGAGCCCAGATGGCCCTTCCTGTCTCCAGGTCCTTCTTTAGGACTGTGGCAAAGCACCAGGCCTGTACGGCTGTGCTGAACCAGGGTCACAGTTCAAGGTACAGCCCATCAGGAGAGATCGGCAGTGGGGCACATGGCGTCCGGAAGGCGTGATGGAAGCTGGTGCTCAGTTCACTTATCTGTTTTAAACTCTCCCTCCCTCCCTCCCTCCCCCCCTCTCTCTGTGTGTGTGTGTGTGTGTGCAGGTATCACACGCATGTGCGTGTGTGGAGGCCAGAGGTCAACCATCCCCCGTGGCTTTGTTTGGAGACATGTTTTTCACTGCCTGAGGCTTGCCAGTTCGGCCAGGCTGGCTACAGGTTAGCTGACCAGTGAGCCTCAGGAATCCATCCACCCACCCATCCCCTCCCAGAGCTGGTGTCCACTTGTAACCCTGCTCGTAATCTGGGTTCCGGGGCTTGAACTCATGTCCTTTAACTTTCGAGGCAAGCACTTTACGGACTAAACCACATCCCATAGCAAAATCTCAGATTCTTAATTTCTTACCTCAAAGTGTCTCCCGCCTCAGTGCCTACCACTGCCCCCTGAAACGCACTCACCGCTGTCCCCAGTAACTCGCTGTGTTGTGTCCTCTGGCGGTGTCCCTCTGGAGGGCCCGAGAGCACCAGGGAGCCACCTTCCTCTGCCTCCCCAGGGCTGGGGTTACAAACATGTGCCACTGTGCCCAGATTCTTTCCATGGATTCCCGGGATGGAACTCCGTCTCTTGTTTGTACAGCAGGCACTTTACCATCTGAGCCATCTCAAGCCCAGGTCAATTATTGTGATGTAGCCCAGGCTGGCCTGAAGTTCCGTTTCCCCTCGTTGGCCTCTTGAGTGCTGGGACAATATGCACACCCAAACATCCTTCCCTGAAGCTCTCTGTCTGTCTCTCTGTCTCTCTCTCTCTTCTTTTTCTTTTTGAGATAGAGTCTCATGTAGCCAAGGCTGGGCTTGCTATGTAGCAGAGGATAATAACCTTGAACCTCTGATGCTCTTGTTTCCACTTCTGAATGCTGGGATTCCAAGCGTGCTATCCCGGTGTCTATTTTATGCATGCTAGAGTGTTCTACAACTGAACCACACCGGCACAGTCCCTGGCTGTCTAGGGTGGACCCAGGCTCTAGAGATTGAAGCAATGTTACTACCACGGAGAAAGCGGACAGACACCCAGAGAGGCCGTTGCAGCTGATCTCCCGCTTAGTGAAGGGCGTTCTGTATGGATCCTGTTTTCCCCACCACGGTTCTATGCCAACACCAATCAAGGCATCCAGGAATGCTTCAAAGGATGGGAGAACCAAAATTGGGCCTCACACAGCTTCAAGAAAAATGGGGAGGAGAAACAGACAAGGAATACGGAAACCTGAACGCTGCTCTGTAAATGGTGCGGTTGAAACGTGGCAGACACGCTGAGCAACTGCTGAGCAACTGGGATTCTAAGCGAACGAATAGGCCCGAGTCAGCTCGGGGTGGGGCGGGGGTCTTGCTAGCATGTGCCTCCCTAACCTCAGAATGAGGAATGCAGGCACACAGCATGCCCAGGCCTGAACCGCACCAGGAGTTGCCTGGGGGCTGAGTGCCTGGAGTCGGCGTCTTAGCTCGCGCCACTCATCAAAAGCCTCCGCCTCAGAGTTGATTGGGAGCTGACGGGACTCCTCCATCATGGAACCTCATCTCCTCCTCCAGCAATATCTTGAGGCAGTATTCTCTTCCCTGTCTTAAAGTAGGGAACCTAGGCTTGCAGAGTGAATCCTAGCCAATGAGACAGCCAGGGAAATCTCTAAGAAAGCTGGGCTGTGAGAAGGCGGAGGGCTGGGAGTGGGTGTACTTGAGGGGGTGGGTGCGGCTTTAAGGGGGCGTGGTCGTTGGAGGGTGTGGCTCTGAGAGTGCAGAATCAGGAGAGGGCGTGGCTGCTGGAGGCCACAGGAAGGTTTGACTGTGAGAGGGTGTGGCTTGGGGAGGGTGTGGCTGTAAGAGGAGGAGTGTTTTCAAGGGGCTGGGTTTCCAAGCTTTTAGATAAATTTGGTTCATTTACTTTCTCCATAAGCAGCACCACCTGTCACCACCTGCTCTGGCACCTCCCTCAGTAACCCTGGACAATGACACTCCCATGGTGGCATGCACACCTCACTCCCTATACCCAGAACCTGGGCTCGATTCTCTCTGAGCATCAAGCCAGCCAACCCCAGAACTGTACTCGGGTCATGCCACGCAAGGGAGCAGAAGGGCAAGGCAGAGCAGGGCACCCTGGGTGCCTTTACCTCACAAGGTTGGCGCAGGGCCCCGGCCACCGGCAGCTCTGGTAGACTCGCTGGACCACCGTCTCCGAGCCATTCTGCACCTGGCAGGACACTGTCCTTGTCACCGTGTGATGGCACCAGTGCCTGTGGGGACAGCAACAGTCACGTTAGCCTTGGCCATTCCCAGAGGACCCCAAAGTAGTTTAGAAGATGGTGCTACGGGCAAAGGGTACCGTCAAAATAAAATGCCCAACAAAAGAAACTTAAGGAAGAAAGGGTTGATTTGAGCTCAGAGTCCGAGGATGCAGTCCATCAGGCCAGTAAGCCTGGCAACAAGATTGTGAGGCGGCTGATCACATGGCAACCCCAGTCAGGAAGCAGAGAGGCGGATGCTGGTGCTCAGCTCACTTTCTCCTTTTTATTCGGCCCCGACCCCAGCCTAGGGAATGGCGCTGTCCATTTGGAGTGGCTCTTCCCACTTCAATTAACCCAATCTAGAAACATACTCAGAACTAGGGCTTCTGGGTGATTCTGGATTCTGGCCATCATCATCCGGTCTGGACCAGATCTGCCTGTTGCGGGACTGTGTCCAGAAAAAGGCACTCCGATACCAATGAGATTGGAAGAGAGGAGATGTGTAGGAAGCATGGCTCAGAGTAAGCATTGGAGAAACCAGGACTGTCGTCACACAGGCCTATTGACCTCAAAGAAGAATGAATGATGCCTGGTCACCTGGAATGCCGGAGTGAAAGTGGTCAAACAACCCGGAGAAGCTGGAGACCCTTTGCGAGTCCGTCAGGAGCCCGCCCCCACCACCACCCCGGACCCTGAGCATCATTTAGGCTCTGGCCCTGAGCTTTGTCTTCCAGGCAGTTGAACCCATCCTTAAGGAAGAGGTCCATGCACTTTGTATCCTCCACCAACAGAATCCAACCTTACACTACTGCAAACCCAACAGAATCCAACCTTACACTACTGCAAACCCAACAGAATCCAACCTTACACTACTGCAAACCCAACAGAATCCAACCTTACACTACTGCAAACCCAACAGAATCCAACCTTACACTACTGCAAACCCAACAGAATCCAACCTTACACTACTGCAAACCCAACAGAATCCAACCTTACACTACTGCAAACCCAACAGAATCCAACCTTACACTACTGCAAACCCAACAGAATCCAACCTTACACTACTGCAAACCCAACAGAATCCAACCTTACACTACTGCAAACCCAACAGAATCCAACCTTACACTACTGCAAACCCAACAGAATCCAACCTTACACTACTGCAAACCCAACAGAATCCAACCTTACACTACTGCAAACCCAACAGAATCCAACCTTACATTACTGCAAACCCAACAGAATCCAACCTTACATTACTGCAAACCCTTCCTCTCTGGGCCCCACAGCTGAGCTCATTTGCCAGCCAATAGAGCTCACTCCTATTTAATGGTCACAGGCGCTTTGCCACTTTGCCAGAGAGTCCCTACGCAGCTATGCCTAAAGCTTTGTGACCCGGCAAGTTTTGATCCGGTGCCTGCAAAGACGGTACTGACTCGAGTTTTATTCTTCACCTCCCTGGCAGCCGCGAGGCTTGTGGAGTCCCCAACACCAGCCAGCGGAAGCCAGGACAGCTCTTGAAAGGCTTCGGTCTCTGGTCAAGTTCGTATTCTCATAGTATAGTCTAAAACCACAGTCGGGGCAGGCAAGTGAGATTTTACGGAAGCCCACATGGCCGTCGGCAGGTCGTGAAAGACCACGGCCCACTGATCAGCTATTTCTGCAGGTCATTCTCTTTCGGGTAGTGAGTGGAGCCGTGTTGGGAACTAGGCACACAGTGCCTTAAGTGGTCACTAAACAACCCACTATCGAATCTTTGGTCTTTTCTACCTTATTGTACTTCATTCTCTTTTCTTCAAGGCCTTAGTTTGTTCCCGCCCCCACCCTCCACAGGAAGACACAGTCTCACTGTGTAGCCCTAGCTGGTCTGGACCTTGCTATGTAGACCAGGCTGGCCTCCAGCTCACACAGATCCACTGTCACCGTCTCCCAAAGTGTGCAGCAGCCCAGATGAATGCCAGTTGACATTGAACGGTGTATCTGGCCTGTGGTGGTTAATCTTTAGAACCGTCTAGAAAACGCACACCCGGGCGTGTCTGTAAGGCCTTATCAGAGAGGGGTAGTTGAGGTGGGAAAGTCCACTCTGAACATGGGCGGCGCCATCCGGGGGTCTGGGGTCAGCGACAAAGAAAGCAAGCTTAGTGCTGGCATCTGCCGCTCACTGCTTCCCGACTGTGAAGACGCTGAGACCAGAAGCCTCAAAGTCCTGCCCACACTCCCACCTGAATGAATCCAGCCCAGAAACTCCCTCACAGGTGTGTCCACAGTTTTGGTTCCATGGTGACTCTAGCCCCTGTCAAGTTGACAGTATGAACTATCAGAGACCCTGTGTCAGGGCTGAGGGGAAGGGAGAGCACCTTGGGCTCTAAGCCCTGGTGTCATCTCGGTCGCGGACCTGTGGATTCCATGAAGGAGACTCAGCCCCACCTTGCTGCAAAACGGCACTCTAGTGGGTATGACAGAGAAGGACATGGTCACAGCCCCGGAACACAGGGGAAGGGGCCCAAACACCTGATGAGCCCAAGGAGGTACAGGAACAGAGCAGGGTCAGTTCTAGGAAAGGCTACCCGCTAAGCATTGGAAGAGCAATCCATTACAGCGGTTATGTCAGCCATCAAGGGACAGCATCGGGACAGAAGGATAAACATGCGCCAGAAAGGGTGAGAGAGACACAAGCAGCCAGAAATCCCTGTACAGTAGGAAGTGTCCAAGGACACAGGTCTGTCATATCACTTCCTCTGGAGGCTGGCATCACTCAGTGGCAGGGTACTTGGCTAGAATCCCCAGTGAGGAATGGGGTGTGGCTCAGCATTGTACTATTAGAATCCCTCAGTGAAGAGCTAGGGGTTGGCAGTGGTAGAGCACTTGCTTAGGATCTCCCAGTGAGGGGCTGAGGTGTAGCTCAATGGTAGAGCACCTGCCTAGAATCCCCCAGTGAGGGGCTGGGGGTGTGGCTCAGTGGTAGAGCACCTGCCTAGAATCCCCCAGTGAGGGGCTGGGGTGTGACTCAGTGGTAGAGCCCCTGCCTAGAATCCCCCAGTGAGGTGCCAAGATTGTGACTCAGCAGGACAATGGCTGGCTACAGAAGGGGAGAGGGAAGGAGACCTGAGCAGGGATAGCAGAGGTGGAGAAGGGGACAGGGCACTTATGAAGATTGGGCTACGATGTCTAGCAGGAACATGCTCCCACCCCTCCCACCCACCACCATATCCTAGAAATTTCAAAGCTAAAAATAAGTCCCAAGCCACATTAGAAAATGAGAAGCAGTGGGCTAGACATTTTGAGGCTTCCAGGAGAGACAGAAAACAGATGGGAGTAATTTGGAGGAGGAGAGCACGCCGGAAACATGCAGCCAACAGGACCAGCACTAATGACGGGGGCAGTCTGGGAACAACACGTGTGGCCAGTGTGGATGGGAACCACCCCAGGTGACTGTCATCAGAGCGCAAGGCGGGGACCACGGTGTCAGAGGGAAGGCAGGGACCACGGTGTCAGAGCGAAGGCAGGGACCACGGTGTCAGAGGGCAAGGCGGGGACCACGGTGTCAGAGGGCAAGGCGGGGATCACGGTGTCAGAGCGAAGGCAGGGACCACAGCAGAAGTGGCTGAAGGTAGAGTAAGAACCATGCCTCTGTCCCTGCTGGTATCAAGAATCAGGCATGTAGCTGAGAGGCGTGCTACACGCCTACAGTCAGCATTCAGGAGGCTGAGACAGGAGGATTGCAAGTTTGAAGCTATCTTGGGCTACACAGTGAGTTCAAGGCCGGCTTGCGCTATCTGCCTAGCCCCATAGACTCATCAACGGGTGACCTTCAGTGCTCCTTCAACGTCAGACGGCTGAGATCTTTGGCATACTCTTCCCCATTTCACCCAAACCACCAGTGTATCAAAAGTCAAGGTGTCCTCTGGCAGAGATGGCACACGCCTTTAGTCCCAGAACTCGGGAGGCAGAGGCAGGAGGATCTCTGTGAGTTAGAGGCCAGCCTGGTCTACAGAATGAGTTCCAGAACAGACAGGGTTACACAGAGAAACCCTGTCTTCAAAAAACGAAGAAAACAAACAAAAAAGTCAAGGTATCAATAAACAGAAGTAAACTCATAGAAATAAACAAATACCAAGACCTCAATTATTTGAAGAGAAAAATAAAACAAAGGCACCACTCAATAGGCAGCAAATCACAAGGAAAAACAACAAAGGAGCCAACCAAATAAATATGGGTTCATTTTTTTGTTGTTGTTTTTGAGACAGGATGTCGTGTATCCCAGGCTGGCCCCAGTCTCGAGGTCTATCTGAGGGTGACCTATAGCATCCGACCCTCCTCCCTCTGCTTCCCCTATCCCACCATGTCCAGTTTATGTGAGGCTGGGGATCGAACCCAGGCTTTTTGGATGCTAAGCAAGTACTCTACCAACTGGGCCACATTCCCCAGCACGGAGAGAGCTTCTGAAAACATAATTAATATCCTCAAGGAGACAGGGCAGTACACTGCTTATAAAACTATGGGATGAAAACTTTTGATCCCCTTAGCAATGAATGAGCCAGGCATGGCGGCTCACAGCTGCTTTCCAGAGATCGGTCCCAGCACCCACATCAGGTGACTCACAACCATCTGCAACTCCAGCTCCAGGGGGGGCGGCTTTCTGCTGCCACCACATACGTGGGACACACACGCACAGATACACATGAACAAAAAACAAACCCCCTAAAAGTCATAGCAAAACAGAAAGCAAAGCAAACGCAGTGAAGACTTCAGGACGAGCTTCAGAAGAGAGCAGGAGGAGGAAGGGATTGCTCCCCTGAGCTGGAAGCCTGAACTGGGGCCATGAGGCCCTGTGGAAGCATCAAAGAGGGAGACTTCGAGAGAAGAGGCAGCAGGGCGTTAGTGGCACAGGTCTCAATCCCGGCACTCAGGAGGCAGAGGCAGGCAGATCCCTGAACTTGAGGCCAGCCTGGTCTACAGAGTGAGCGAATTCCAGGACGGCCTGGGCTACACAGAGAAATCGTGACATGAAAAAGAAAAATCACAAAGAAACCAGGTTTGAAAGCACATATCTGTAACCGTAGCACTTGGGGAAGTAGAGGCAGGAGGATCAGGAGTTCAAAGAGATCCTCAGCTAACTATTGGGTTTGAGTTCAGCCTGGGCTACATAAGACCCTGACAGAAAGAAGGGGGAAGGGAGAGGGAAAGAGAAGGGATGAAATGGAACACAAAAGACAGAGAGAGACATAGAACACAGTGAGGAAAATTCTCCAGAAGCTGGGTGGTGGTGGTGACGCACACCTATTTAATCTCAGCACTCGGGAAGCAGAGACAGGTGGATCTCCAAGTCCAAGGCCAGCCTGTTCTATAGAGCAGTTCCCGGACAGCCAAGGCTATGCAGAGAAACCCTGTCTTGAACTGCCCCCGTCCCTATCAAAGAAAAAGAAAAAGAAAATTCACCAGAAGAAACACAAGACTTCCTAACCTGAAAGGCTCTGCTAAGTGATGCTATAGTGAAATTTCAGGACAGTTCACGTGAAAAGAAAACCCTAAATGCCATAGGAAGAGGGTGTGGTGGTAGGAGAACCTCCAGCTCCAGAGGATCTGGTGCCCCCTTCTGGACTCCAAGGGTACCACCACTCATGTGCACATACACAAAGACACACAAATACAAGTAATTCAAAAATTACAGTAAGTAAAAACATTTAAAAATTGAGCAAGCATCAGGTATCCTTTTTACATGCAAAAATTTCAAAATCTTGGTATTGTGCTATTTTGGAAATTTGTGGCAACTTCAGGATGAAGGTCCAACTAAAGGAAGTAGGTCACCGAGGATGGGACACAGGAGTTGTTATCACTGGTCACTTCCTGTCAGTCTCTCCTTTCTGGTTGCCCATAATCTCCACCATGTGGCCCCACAATAAAATAGATTGGATCTGCCGAAACCACCAGCCAAAAGAAATCATTCTCCCCTTCAGTTGTTCCCTTCAGGTGTTTTGGCCACAGAACAGCAAAGGTGGCTTTATATAGAAGGGTCCTGAACTTATGTGACCTCCACGGCTTGGGCCAACATTATGACACAGCTGTACAGGTCAGGCAGCAACCTTGTGTGGGTCCTGGGGGTTGAACTGGGATCTCTGGGCTTGCGCGACAAGCTCCTTTACCAGCCGAGCCATCTTGCCAGCCCTTTCCTTTTGTTATCACATAGCACGGGTGTGTTGCCACTCTGCGTGTGTTGCCAGAAGGGCAGAGAGTGGTGATGCTTTTCTAAATGACCTACTGCCAGTCTGAGGGCAGTGCCCTCCCTTGAAACACATCCCGTGGACACCAGAACAGGCGATGGCGTCCAGCCACCTCTGGATCGCCCCAGGTTGTTTCCACCGGGAAATGAACTGCAAAGTGGGAAACGTTTTCCAATGGTTCGGATCATCCTTTGCCGACGTCTGATATTTTCATGGGCTGTCAATGGCTTCCAGCAACCAAAACCTGACCCCGAACGATGAAGACAGAACAGAGACACAGAAAGAGGGATCCGGGCCTGTCCCGAGAGACCTGAAAACCCAGCTCATCTGTGCCCACCGGGGAGACGGCGCAGGCAGTGAAGTGATTGCCACGAAAACATGAGAACCTGAGTTTGGAGCCCAGCGCCCAGGTGAAGCCCAGCCGCCGGGAATGCGCACACCTGAAGCCCAGAGGCCCGGGAATGTGCACACCTGAAGCCCAGAGGCCCGGGAATGTGCACACCTGAAGCCCAGAGGCCCGGGAATGCGCACACCTGAAGCCCAGCCGCTGGGAATGCGCACACCTGAAGCCCAGCGTTGGGTAAAGGGCTCGCTGCCAGTTGTGGTCACCTGAATTTGAACCCCAGGATTCCCAAGGGAGAAGGAAAACCCCTTTAAGTTTGTCCTGACTCCCCACGTGCGCACCATGGTAGCTGCACCCGTACTCATGCATGCAAACACACAAAATGAGTAAGTAAGCAAAGAACCGGATGTTTTAAATTGTTTATGTGTATGGGGCGTTTGCCTGGATGGATATAAACGTGACCTGTGTGTGCCTGGTACCCAAGGAGGCCAGAAGAGTGTAGCAGGCCCCTGGAATTGGAGTGACAGATGACTTGGAACCATACTTGGCTGCTGGGTCCCCTGTAAGAACAACCAGTGCTCTTTTTTTCTTTACTTTTTTTTTATTATTTCTTTACATTCCAATCCTAGTTCCCCCTCCCTCCTCTCTCCCACTCCCCCCTGCCTCCTCCCACCCCACTTCCCACCTGCTCCATGGAGAGGGTAAGGCCTCCCTAGGAAGTCTACTAATGTCCCATCATCTCTTGAGGCAGCACCAACAGCCAGTGCTCTTAACTGACTAGCCATCCCTGCAGTCCATAAATAAACAAAGCCTTCAGGCCTTCTATGGAGGATGAACTATGCTCCCCTCCACACACTGCCCCCGTGAGTGCTGGGTGCCAGGGTACACCACTCAGAGGCCCTGTTACTGTGCTCGTTGATGTGATAAAATCCCTGACAAAAAGCAACTTAGGGAAGAAAGGATCGATTTATTTTACTTGGTGTGGGGGAGGGGCGGGAAGGAAAGGTGTTGCTGTGGAGGGCGTGTGGAGGTCAGGGGATGACAGAGGACTACGCTCCTCTCCTTCCACCCTGTGGGTCCCAAGGCTCAAACTCAGCGTTGTAGAATACTAAAGACTCAGCCTTGTGGAATACTAACTTAAGATGTGTTACATTTGTTTATACTGTGGGGCATTTCTTTTTTCTTTTTCTTTCTTTCTTTTTTTTTTGTGGTGTGTGTGGGGGGTTGAGACAGGGTTTCTCTGCATTGATTTGGAGGCTGTCCTGGAAAGCCCTGTAGACCAGGCTGGCCTGGAACTCACAGAGATCCGCCTGCCTCTGCCTCCCGAGTGCTGGGATTAAAGGCGTGTGCCACCAATGCCCGGCAATGCTGTGGGACATTTCTTTAATGATGCAAAGATGTGCTGCATTCTTCTGTAAAGCATTCGTTTAACCCTGTGAAGCTGTGTTGCTTTGCCTGCCTCAAACACCTGATTGGTCTGATGACGAGAAGGGGGAGGAGGCTGTCAGGGGCGGGTCACCCAGCCACACAGCCAGCCACACAGTGAGAGTGAAAGTAAGATATACAAAAGGAAAGGAAATAGCCCAGAGGCAAAAGGTAGTGGGGTAATTTAAGAAAATCTGGCTAGAAATTAGCCAAGCGAAGGCGGGTCATTTATAAGCAGTAAGAAGTCTTTGCATGTATTTATTTGGGAGCTGGGTGGTGGCCCCCCAATGAGTCAAAAGAGCAAAACAAAACAAAACTCAACAACTACACTCAGGCCGATATCAGCCTTGCACAGCAAGTGCCTTTACCCACGGGTTCATCCGAGCACCTGGAGGGCTCGACTGTGACTCGCAGCTTGGGAGTACAGTCCACTGTAGGGGGAGGCATGGCAGCAGGAGGGTGGGGCGGCTGGTCACATTTCACCCTAATCAGGAAGCAGAGAGAGATGGATGCAGGTGCTCAGCCCACTGTCTCCTTTTCTGCCAACCTAGGACCCCACCTGGGATGGTACCGAACCTCTCCAGAGCGAGGTGACGAGACAACCCATCCCCCATGTGCCATCCGTATTGAGTTTGTTGTTGTTTGAGGCAGGCTCTCACTACACTGAACCAGGCCGGCCTCAAGCTCACAGAGATCCACCTGCCTCTGCCTCCCAAGCAGTGGGGTCAACGCTGTGTGCCACCATGCCTGGCCAAATGACAGGGGGAGCTGACCATCAGTAGAACCTTGAATCTTCCGACAGTCAGACATGCTATCCATTGGGCACTAGCTCCCGCTCCTCTTGATGGTTAAAGACAGGATCTCTCACTGGCCTGAGCCTCATCAAGTAGGGTAGGATGGCTGGCCAGTGAACCCCAAGGAGCCTCGTGACTCCACCTCCCCAGTTCCAGGATTACATGTATGAGCCACCATTCCTGGTTTTGTGGGGGTGGGGTAGGGGGTTTTCTTTTAGGTATGTATGTATTATTATGGAGGGGTGAATGCACACATGCTGTGTATGTGTGGGTGTGTGTGTCACGGTGCTCAGGGGACAGTGTGGAATTGGGTCTGTCCTGCCACCATTACAGGAACCAGGCATCAAACTCTGGTCGTCACATGATTGTAAGGCAAATACACTACCAAGCGACCCTTCTTCCCAGCCCAGACTTCAGATGGGAGGGCGCTGATCCGAGACCTCCACGGCCACTGCCCAGATCTCCTGGCAAAACAAGAAGGCAGTGATGTGGTGCCTGGGTTCTGGGATCCACCACTGAGGCTTAAACAATGAAGAGCATGTGTGGATTGTGTCCCAGAGGGGCACTCCTTAGTGACCCTGCAGAGAGGGCAAGCTGTGTGCCTCCCATGTGTCCCTTCATTAATTATCCTGCATTCATTCACCAGAACCTTCCATGATGAGAGTCCCAGAGCCTACTCCATGTGAGCAAACTTCAAGCTCATTCCTAGTATGCTGCCCACCCCGGAAAGTCAGTTAGGGCCATTTACAAATCAGATTTCCTATCCAACACGGCCAAAGAGGGGTTGCAGGACAGCAGACCTGCAGCCATTCATAGGCATGCCAGAGAGAAGAGGGCGCCAGATGCCCTCCGAGGGGTCAGCCGCCCTTCTGAAGCACTCAGGACACTGAGGAGCAGGTCCTGGCTGGATCCGGGCAGAGCCCACAGAACTAAAGCTGAGTGGCTGTTTCTTGTTTTAAAATTCCAGACCCATAACCCAGCGCTCTACCCCTGAGCCACGCCCACAGCCCCTCACTGGAGGATCCTAGTCTGTGTTCTATGGCTGAGGCACCGCCCACTAGTCACGCCCCCTTCCTACAAGGTGGGAGAAGAGGAAGGGGATGGGAGGGAGAGCGAAGGGTAGTGAGATGAACTTTACCACGATGTACTATATAGGGTTGAGGCGATGGCTCGGTGCACAGGAGCCGTTCGAACGTGAATGCCCGAGTTCCAACGCTCACAACCTGTGTAAAAAGAAACCCTGACAAGGTGGGGTCATGTCTAGCTCCACAGGGGCTTTGTGATAGCTCCCAGCCAAGTGGTGTCCACTAGAAAGCACATGTGCTGGTGTGTGTTCCCATGTCCCTTCTTCCAGTTGTCACTTCTGTGGGCAAATCTCGGAGGTCTGGTCCCCAACTCACCATCCAAGGTTGCCTTAGGATACATATTGATAAGTACGCATATGACAGACACTGTGTAGTTCACACACACACTCCCAGCCCCTCACTGGGGGATTCTAGGCAGGTGCTCGACCACTGAGCCACACTCCCAGCCCCTCACTGAGAGATTCTAGGCAGGGGATCTAACTGAGCCACACCTCAGCCCCTCACTGGCATGGTGGGTCTAGGAAGGGACTTCCAAACAGAGCACTTAGAATATGTAGGCCCTGAGTCCCATCCCTGGCATTGCAAGATAGCAAGGATGCATGCACATTTTTCCCGAGGGCCTCCCTCCTCCACCTTCCAAACATAAGAACTCGGAGTAAACGTAAGGGCCCTAAGTGTTGGGAGCAGCTCTGTGGGACTGGAGTGACCCAGTGGAGGGGGTGGGAAGTGAGGCTGGGGCGGGGTCAGGAAAGAGCCAATCAGAGAAGGCCCCTGGGCCTGGAACCCAGGCCTGAGGCTGTAAAGGCCCTTAGGTAAGGCCTGGACCTGAACTGAGGCCAGCGCGCTCTCTCCAGCCCCCTTCCCAGACACAGGGACCAGGGCAGCTGAGACCCCTGCCCGCACTGCAGCAGACCGCGGAGAAATCTGAGCTACCCTCAGTCCGCTACAGGCAATTAATTGCCCCCCCCCCTTTTTTTTCTTCTCCGCATCGATCAAAGGCAGATGGCCCTCTGGCGGAAGGTGCAAGGAGCCCACCTCTGCTCCCTCTCGCGCCTCCCCGGACTGCCTCGCCCCGAGTCCTGCAGGCACCGCGGGAGCCCCACCACCGCTATACCGTAAGAAACAGACAGAAGCACCCTGAGGATCTGCAGCTGTTTTAAGTTCCCGACTTGTCCCTGCAGAGCCATCCTCCCCCCTCCCTCCCGTGCCACACACCCTGCAGTCTCGCTGATTAAAGGGCTTTCCTTCCAGGAACCCCTGCAGACCCTGCGAGGGAGATTCCCACAGAGCGCCAGAGAAGCCCGGGCTTCCGTACCTAGACCGGCAGCCACCACCGCGCTTGTTTGTGGGTTCCTCTGTGGGATCAAACAGAAAATCAAATCCATGGCAGGCTGCAGAATGCGCCCGCCGAATTAGGCTCATCCGTGAAAAATCTGAACGCTAATGACTTGCAGTTGCCTCACCAGAAAGGGTTCCTTTAATCAACCCTGGGCTGGGTCTGCAGGCTTTGGGCTAGAATTCCTCGGGATAAGTTTCTCTCCCTGTAGAGGGGAACCTCACAATGGGACATTTGAAACAGCAAAGTCTAAAAAGTGCTTTTGTTCCTCCCCTCCTCCTGCCCCCCTCCTCCTCCTCCTCCTCCTCCCCCTCCTCCTCCTGCCCCCCTCCTCCTCCTGAGCTTTCACTGATGCGGAGACCTTTGAGCCACCCCATACCCCTGTAAGGAACCCCAGTAAATTCACTAATTCAGCAGTTTGGACTGTGGTGGTGTCCTTACTCTGTGGCCTGCCAATGGCCTCCTATCTATGGTAAATTAGGTATTGTGTCACATCTCCCCAGAAACAGGGTCACACGACAACATCTGAGGTTCACACCAGTAAAGTGGGGTCACTGCTATCCCCCAATAGCCACATCCATGGCCACGCCTCTTTTATTACGATTTTACTTTATGTGTGGGTGTGCATGCGGGGGTCAGAGGGCAACTGGAAAGCGGCTCCTCTCTCCTTTACCACGTGGGCCCCAGGAGTTGCGCTCAGATCCTCAGACCCATCAGCAGGCACCTTTACCCTCTGAGCCGTCTCTCCGTCCCCTGCTTACGTCTTCACACGCGACATTCCGCACGGGCTCTCACGCGGTCCTGAATGTTAACTAGGTGTCTAGCTTCTGCAGCCTTAATGCGCTAACATATGTCCTGCGCACATGTACAATGACATGCTTCGCTCCTGACAGTCCAGTAATGCACAGTTATGACTTGAATCTGCAATATCCCAGCCAGACCCATGTGTTAAATATCTGTCCCCAGCCCGAGACCAAGTTCAATTCCCAGCACCCATTCAGACAGCTCACAACAGCCTGCAACTTCATCTCCAGGGGAATCTAATGCTCTCCCAGCTTTCGGGGGCACCTGTGTTCACACCCACAATTAAAATTAACCCAAATTGTGCCCGCGTCCCTTGACTCCTACCTGACCCCAGGCCTTCCCTCTGTGTTCCCTGTGTCAACCCCTCTCTTTCGGGAGCTGTGAGTAATAAATTCCTTTTCAATGACATGGTCTCTGGATATGTAAATGTTACTATACCTCATCTTTTCTATTCATGCACTGTAGTGTGTGTGTGTGTGTGTGTGTGTGTGTGTGTGTGTGGGCGCGCACATGTCTGTAGTGGGGGTGTGGGCGCACACGTGAGTGCACATGCTTGCGCTGCCCAGAAGTCAATGTAGGGAATCCTCCTCGATTTCTCTCCACTATTTTGGGGGGGTGGGGTGTTTCGAAACGGGGCTTCTCTGTGTAGCCCTGGCTGTCCTGGAACTCAGAGATCTGCTTCTCTCTGCCTCCCGAGTGTCGGGGCTAGGACTAAAGGCGTGCGCCACCCCCTCCCTGCTCTCCACATTTTTCAAAGCCTCTCAGGAACCTGACGCTCACCAGTTTGGCTAGACTGACCAGCCTTCGGGGATGTGCCCGTCTTTGCACCCCACTATGTGGGGTGATCTTTTCTTAGGAAGCAAAGCGGGGTTTCTGCCTAAGGCACCTTCTGATTGGTTGAATAAAGAGCTGAACGACCAATTGCTAGGCAGGAGAGGGTAGGCGGGGCTTCTGGGGAGAGAGGGGAACTTGGGGTGTACTGGTGGCCCTGTCAGAGGAGCAGCAGGTGGCAGCTGACATCCAGGAGGAAAACCCTGCTTGGTGGATCTCGGACAGTCGAGGCCGCCAGGCCACAGACTCCAGAGCGTCTTCTGCTTCTGCCCTGCCTTCACACGTTCGCCACCGCCGGCTTTCTCTGGCGTCTGGCTTGGTGCGGACAGGAATGGGCAGAGCCCCACTGCCTGCGTTTACCTCACGGAAGCAGCCGTTTGACTGGGCGTTCTTACCTGTGGATTATTTTGAAGATGGTACCTTCCTAGCTGTGCTGTCTAACTGATAGTAATAACAATAATGTTAGCTTATACAGAGTTTTTATGAATAAAAATAAATCTAAGGGATGTCCACCAGGCAGCCGTAGGGACAAACCCGAGGAGCTTGGGAATTTGCCGACAGGACACAGGGAGGTCGAGCTTGCAGCATGGAGAGGAGGCCATTAGTCACACGGCAGAATGCAGATTCATGTAAACGGGTTAAGTGTTCAGAGTTATTTGGGAACAAACCTGAGCTAAGGCCAAGCTCTCATAATTAATAAGACGTCTCCGCGTCATTATTTGGGAATTGGTGGTCCAAAGGAAGTCCAGCTACACCCCACCCCCCCCACAAGCGCTGGCTGAGGCTGTGGGCAAGCAGTCCCATGTCCAGCTTTCCCACGGGAGCCGAGGGTCCAAACTCACGCATCCACAGCAAGCGCTTTACCCACTGAGCAGTCTCCCTCGTGTGAGGACCCTCGCATTTTAGGACAGCCTGCTCCTCCATCCATCCAAATGCAGGCTCTGAGGCGCAAAGAGGCAGAAGGAACAGTCCACGAAGCCAGAAAACGCAGGCTCTGAGCTGGGCTTGGAGCGCAGTGGGTGGAGCTTAGCTTTCACAACATCCTGGGAGGAGGTTCAGAGGTTCAAGGTCACCCTTGACTACCTAGCCAGCCTAGGGGACATGAAACCTGCATCTCAAAAAGAAAAACATCAAAGCCCAGGCCCCAGCTCCCCTGCTCAGCCACTGTCTAGCTGTGAGACTCTGCGCGCTCACTGCCAAGCTTGACCTGAGTTTCATCCCTGAAGCCCACACGGTAGAAGGTGACAGAGAAGTTGTTCTCTGTCCTCCGTGGTGTGTCCTGGCACAAATTCCCACACACATGCTCACTAAATAAATGAATGGATTTTTTTAAACCTTAAAAACTACAGCAGTGAGCTTCTGTTTCCAAACTTAGGCCTGTAGAATTTCGTAGGCCTTGAAACATAGATCTGGGGCATGCCAGCCTACAATCCTATGGCCAGAGAGTCTGGGAAACAGAAACTTCATTTAGTGGCTGATCGAAGAAGAGGCAGACTCCCTCGGTTAAGTACTGAGCTGAACTCAAGAAAGCCAGTAACAGAGAGGGAGGACGGATGATCAAAGGGATTAAGACTGGGCTGGTTTAACCCCCAGAAACAGCTGACCAGACAAAGGTTAACTCTTGAATCCCAGGCATCAGCCTGGGAATCCAGCATGGGACTGATCAAGACCCCCTGAATCTGGGTGTCAGTGAGGAGGCCTAGGGAATCTATTGAGCCTTGGGCAGCAGATCAGTACCCATCCCAAGTATACACACGGACTTTAGACTCCCATAGAACAATGTGAGGTGCACTCTCACCCTGAACTCTTGGAGAAGGGCCTAGGCCCTGCCCTATATGAAATGACAGACTATGGACACCCCCATGGAGGGCCTCACTCTCCCTGGGGGAATGAGGGGATAACGGGGGGGGGGGGGTTGGGAGGAGGGCATGGGAGGAGGGGGGGAGGGAAAGGGAGAGGGACCTGGAACTGACTTGTGAAGCAACCTTGTTTCTTATCTAAATTTAAACTGGAAAATAAAATTTAAAAAAAGAAAATGTGTAAATATCAGAGGAGTCCAAATGCAAAATCTCAGAGAAGATCTGTAAGGACTGGACTGGGGGAGATGTGTCTGGCCTTTGCTCCGGGAATTTCCTGGGCCCAGTCATCACTCAGGACCTCTGCTGATGCTGCTAGGGATCCTCTGACCTCAGGATGGGTCATGGCCCCTGCCCTAGAAAAACTGACAGCAACAAAAACAGATCCTGGAGAAATCAACACGGAGACTCTCCATCAGGTCCAGAGCACAGCCACAAAGGAGAAGTGGCCTCCAGCTCTCTGCATGCACAGTCCTCTGTGAGTAATCTCCAGAACTCTGCATGCACGGTCCTCTGTGAGTAAACTCAACAGCCAGGAACACTCCAACCTTGCACTGGGACAGGATGCCCCAGAGAGGCCAACAGACCTTGTTTTTCTTTGCCATCTGCTCTAGCTCTCAGAGGGCAGAGGCCCTGGCCCATCCCCCCATTCCTTCCTGCTGCTCTGTCACCAGCCTGTAAGGGTCCAGTTACCACAGCCAGGCAGTGCACTGAGCTCAGGACAAAAGGCTTGGGCTAGCCGGTCAGGCTAGAGGGACGATCCCTGCAGCTCAGTGGCCGTAGCCAGTTGGTGAGCAGATTCAATGAGAGACTGTGTCTCAAAAATAATAATAAATAATTCGGAGAGGGACTGAGGAAGACACCCCATACCCACTTCCGGCCTCCACACGAATGGCCGCACGTGTGCATGTGTTCCCAAAGACACATGTGTGCACACACACGCACAAATTTAACATAGTAACGCCTCTGGAAGGTTGCAGAGTGCAGACGGGGGTCCTTGAGATTACAAACCTGCCCATGATAAGGCGTAAGTGACCACTGGGGCATGAGCAAGAGGGTGTTGAGGCAGGGTGTGTGGAATGTGCGTCATGTACTCGCCAATGCGTTCCAGGTCTCCATCTACGGCATTGGTCTTCTGTCCTCACCTGTCACTAGCTGAAGTGTCCTGCTTTGTGGGTTTTGACTCAGGGTCTCACTGATCCTGGGCTGGCCTTGAACCCTGATCGTCCTGGATGCATCCCCCAAATGCAGAGATTCCGGGTGTGTGCCATGATGCTCAGCTCTCTGCAGCGCTGAGGATGGAGCCCGGGGCTTCACACATGTCAGGCAAATGCTTTACATACTGGGCCACACCCCAGCCTTAAGCTGAGGGTTGCATCCCTACGCGTTTTGGCTCTATGACCCTGTAGGTGTCTGATCTCTAGGCATCTGCCTCAGACACCCCCACATTCCCCAACACTCAGAAGACAACCCCTAACACACACACAAGTAAATAAATAAGTAAATAAATGTAATTAAATATAAAAGAAATAAATTCCTAGAAGGCAAAAATCAATAGATGTGAATACATAAGCGCTTGCTGGCCCTCATCTCAGCCATGGCTAAAGAATTACTTCCTCGGAAAGCTACTAAAGGATGTCTTTTACCTTGATGATGGAGTAAACAAAAAAGCCAGCAGCTGTGAAATGTTGGAGAAAACCATAGGGTGAGACTTAGTGCAAAGACAGTCCTGGGATAATAGTGAAGACCAATTCCAAAACTGTCAGTCTAGCTTCAGTCCTGAATACACCACAGTTTAAGTTCAAGGGCAACCGATCCAACCCATCTCTAATGCATCATCAGAAGGAAGGCTGCACGAGTAAGGAGAGACTGGAGATGGTTTGGAACAACCCAACAGAGGGTCAAGTAAGCAGAAACCAGGAAACAAAGAAGGTGAGAAAGGTTGACAGAGCACCTGCCTAGAATCCCCCAGTGAGGGGCTGGGGTGTGGCTCAGTGGTAGAGCACCTGCCTAGAATCCCCCAGTGAGGGGCTGGGGTATGGCTCAGTGGTAGAGCCCCTGCCTAGAATCCCCCAGTGAGGACTGGGGTATGGCTCAGTGGTAGAGCCCCTGCCTAGAATCCCCCAGTGAGGGGCTGGGGTGTGGCTCAGAGGTAGAGCCCCTGCCTAGAGTTCCCCAGTGAGGGGTTGGGGTGTGGCTCAATGGTAGAAAGTCTTAACAGGCACGAAACCCTGGGTTCCATCCCTAGCACTACATAAAACCAGACATAGCAGGAAGTCAGAGTCAGGAGGATCAGAAGTTCAAGGTCATCTCTGGCTACTTAGTGAATTAGACAATAGCCTAAGGTGCATGAAACTGTGCCTCAAAATATAAAAAGAAAACTGAATTAAATTAAAATAAGTCAGTTATGACTCAGTGGTGTAACATCAGGTGTTTTAGACAGTTCTGCTAATCCTTCACCTTCACCACAGAAGTGACACCTTGCGAATGTCACTTCCTACTATCTGTGGATCCAGATGTGTAACTGCCATCTCCTGCACTGTCTGCCTGCCGCACACCACCTGCTTCCCCCCACGACCGTGATAATGGACTAAGTCCTAGAAATATAAGTCAGCCCCGGTTAAACGCTTCTCTCTATAGGAAAAAAAGAGAAATGATGTCTTGCATGTTTTCCCTTTGTGCCCCGTAGATTTTCCTCTCTGTGACAACGTCCCTGCGATAATGATCTTGAAAGAAGAAAAGGTCTGTGACTGGGGGATGGCGTAGTCAATAAAGTGCTTGCTGTGCAAGCATGAAGAAGCCCCATATAAAAAACCAGGCACACAGCCGGGCGGTGGTGGCGCACGCCTTTAATCCCAGCACTCGGGAGACAGAGGCAGGCGGATCTTTGAGTGCAAGGCCAGCCTGGCGTACAGAGAGAGTTCCGGACAGCCACAGATACACAGGGAAACCCTGTCTAACAAAACAAAACGTTGGGCGTGGTGGTACCTGCTTGGTTGTAATCTCAGCGCTGGGGAGGTACAGAGAAAAGAACCCCTGGGGCTCCTTGGCCAGCGGGACTAGCCAAATCGATGAGTTCAAGACGAAGTGATAACCCTTGTCTGAAGAGATGAGGGGCAAAGACTGTAGAGATGAGCAGTCCCTGAGACGCCCCGCCCCCAAGCACGAGGACATAGATTCAGATGCCCCCAGCATCCACAGGAAAAGCCGGGGGGGGGGGGGGCGCCCACTTCTAATTCCAGTGATGGCTGCATGAGAGGCAGAGACAGGCCAATCCCTGAAGCTGGCTGGTCAACTCCCCAGCCTGTGTGGCAAAGCTCCAGGCCAATGAGAGACCCTGTCTCAAACAAACAAACAAACAAACAAACAAAAAGTGGAAAATGGCCGGGCGGTGGTGGTGCACGCCTTTAATCCCAGCCAGTGCGAGTGTGGTACCCTGACTTTCCCAAGGACCCACAAAGTGGAGAGAGAACACGCCCCTGAGAGCTGCTTCTGACCTCCACAAGCATGCCGTGGCATGTGTGCCCCACCCCCTAGGAATTACAGTAATTATCAATAGAAGTTTAGTTTAAGAAGTTAAAAACAGCTGGGCAATGATGGCACACGTCTTTGATCCCAGCACTAGGGAAGCAGAGGCAGGCAGATCTCTGTGAGTTCCAGGCCAGCCTGGTCTACAGAGAGCGCTCCAGGACAGCCAGAGCTGTTACAGAGAAGCCCTGTCTCGGAAAACCTAAAAACAAACAAAGCCTGAGAAGTAACACCTGGGATAAGTCTCTCGCCTGCACATCCAACCACACACAAACATGCAGACACCCTACACAAGCATGTGCACACACATAAATATGTATACACGCAGATACATACCCCAGACACATATATACAAACACACATACACCAGAAACTTATCTTAAGCGGGTACGACCATGCTCACTTATTTATCCATTTATTTAGAGACAGGGATTCTCTGTGTAGCTCTGGCTGTCCTGGAACTTGCTTTTGTAGACCAGGCTGACTTCAAACTCACAGAGATCTGCTTGATTCTGCCTCCTCAGTTCTGGGATTAAGGGTGTGCGCCACCACCACAGCCCAGCCCAAGCTCACTCTTATTCCCAGCATTTGGGAAGCTCTAACAGGAGAGTCCTGGTTTTGAAGTCAGCCTCAGCTACGCACAGAATTCAGGGCCAGGTTGGGCTACCAACACCCTACCTTTAAACAAACAAATAAAAGTAATTCCAAATAAACTAAAGGCCTTAATGCAAGACCCCAAATGCTGTAACTCTTGAAGAAAATGCAGGGGAGAGCTTCATGACATTGGATTGGGTGAGAGTTTCTTGGCTATGACACTAAAAACACAAACAACAAAAGGAAAAGCAGATAAATTTGATTATGTTAAAATTGAAAACATGTGGGGTCTGGGGAGACAGCTCAGCCAGTGAGGGACTTGTTGCAGCTTGAGCACGGAGCACCCATGTATAAAAGCCAGGCGTGGTGGTGCATGCTCAGAACCCCGGCATTTGGGACCCGGAGGCCGGAGAATCTCCAGAGCTTGCTGGCCAACCTTATCTAATCTGTCTCCTATCTCCTGATTTAGGTAGAGATCTTATCTTCTTTAAAAAAGGGAAGACACCCAACATCAGTCTCTGGCCTTCTCACACACACGCACATGCGCATACACCCACTTCCTGTACACTACACACATATAAACAGTCATGTTTTAATTCATATTTATTTGTTCATGCCACACTCACATGCATACATGTCCACTTCATGTGCACTGCATACACAGTAATTTTTAAAACTTGAATTCATTTATGTGTGTTGGTGTTTTGCCTGTGTGTATGTCTACCTACCACTACCTACCTGGTGTCTGTGGAGGCCAGAGGAAGACATTAGGTTTCCCGGAACTGGAGTTACAAACGGTTGTGAGCCACCATGGGGATGCTTGGGATGGTGCCTGGGCCCTCTACAAGAGTAGCAAGTGCTCTTAACCACTGGCCATCTCTCCAGCCCCACAACTTACGTTGTTGTTGTTGTTGTTGTTTTGAAATAGTTTTGGCGGGCATGATGATGCATGCCTATGATCTTGGCATTCAGGAAGCTGAGTCAGGAGGGTTATGAGTTCAAGGCCCACCTGGACTAGAAAGTGAGATCCTATCTCAAACAGAAAGACAAAAAATAACTCTTCACCATTAGTAGGGATGGACTATGTCACCGCCAATGTGAAATGGGTCCTCAAAAAAAAAACAAAACAAAACAGAGAATGACACTGTGGTCCAGCAATTCTGCCTCCAAACTTGCACCCAAAAGAGCTGAAGGTGCCAGGCGGTGGTGGCGTACGCCTTTAATCCCAGCACTCGGGAGGCAGAGGCAGGCGGATCTCTGTGAGTTCGAGGCCCGGCTGGACCAACAGCCTCCAAAACAATACAGAGAAACCCTGTCTAGAAAAAAAAAAAGAGCTGAAGGCGGGGATGAGAAATAATGCTCATCCAAGCCAACTGCTGTCTTAGCAGTGGTGTTATGACAGCCAGAAGCATGAAGCAAGATCATGTTTTGCATGCATGCACACACACACACACACACACACACACACTGCTTGAGCACAAGCACACGCATGCATGCACTTGAACACAGGCATGCACACGTGCACTTGTATGCACACACGCATGCACAAACACACACAGAGTCACAGGTTTGGAAGTTACTTCAGTCAGTAAGCAAGCAAGAAGGCTTCGTCTGAGCTCCAGGGCCAACGTAAAAAAGTTAGGAGGAGTGACGTGCACCCAGAGTCCCAGTGCTGAGAAGGCAGAGGTGAGTGGATTCCTGGGATCTCCTGACCAGACAGACTAGCTTATTCACTGAGTTCCATGCTAGTGAGACTCTGTCACAAATTAAATAAATAAACAAGTAAAGGGCGGAGCACTAGAGAGGTGGCTCGGTGATTAAGAGGACACTGCTCTGGCAGGGGACTTGAGTTCAGTTCCCAGCACCCCCATCCAGTGGCTTGCAACCACCTATAACTCCAACTCTGGGAGATCTGACTCTCTCTTCTGGCTTCTGCAGACCCCTGCATGCAGATAACGCATACAAGCAAGCAGGCATGCTCACAAACACATGCATGTACACACACACACACTAAATAGACACATAGTAAATACTTTCTTTTTAAACATAAGGCGTAGACTGGAACAACAACACCCACAATTAACTTCTGGTCTCCACACGTGCAGTGTGCCAGCACCTCTAAAAATAGATGAGCAAGCCTCACCTACACGTCTGTGCTGGCCCCGGGAGCCTGAGCCCTCACAGCTGCCCAGCCTACTGAGCCACACACCCACCAGCTTCCTCTACCTGACACCAACATTTGGCTTCCATTTCTGGCTCCTCACATAATTCTCAGAAACCAGCTCTTGCAGGGTTGCAGGTCCAGCGGAAACAGGAGGCTCTTGGGAGAGTCAGTTTGCTTCTCAAGGGGTGGGAGGTGGATTTGATTGGGCCAGCCAGTGGGCTGTCTTGCCCAACCACCCCCTGGCGCCCCAAGATCCCATCCATCCTGCAGGCTCCCCACCCGCTGTCAGCAGGGCAGGCACACTTCCTGGAGCAAGGTAATCCTAGCCGGCTCTGCTCCCCACGGGCTTGGCTGAGCTCTGCTGTTAATCTCCGGCAGATCCTGTGTCCTGAAGCTGAGACAGCTGTCCCCAGGCACAGCTGTTCTAGAACCAAAAACAGCAGGCAGACAGCTCCCAATGTTATCGCTTTTATGGAGAGAGGGGAAAAAATGCAAGAAGCAGGTATGAGCCTCCTGCAGCAGCTTGTCAGGATGCAGGGGCTCCTGGTTCCATGTGCTTAGAATTCATTCCCAGCCTCAAGGATTCAGGGGTGTGATGCTCATCTCAGTCAGAAAAGTGAACACAACAGAGTTCCACTGAAATTGAATCAATAAGGGATCAATGGGGCTACAATGTGACTCCGGGATACAGAACATTCTTGGAATCCCCTAGTGAGAGGCTAGGGGCATGGTCCAGTGGTAGAGCACCTGCCTAGAATCCCCCAGTGGGGGGCAGGGGTGTGGCTCAGTGGTAGAGCACCTGCCTAGAATCCCCCAGTGAGGGGCTGGGGTGTGGCTCAGTGGTATAGCCCCTACCTAGAATCCCCCAGTGAGAGGCTCAGTGGTTATGTAACACACATAAGACCCTGGGTTCCATCCCTATCACCACAAATGACAAACCAGAACAGGGCTCTGCTCTAACCCTCGCCCTGCTCAGCCCTACATTACATGCCATGGCAGGTGGCTCAGTGGGTGGAATGCGGCCCGGCACTCATGAAGTCCTAGGTTAGATTCCTTGCACCACATTAAACTGGGAGCCAGGGCTAGAGAGAGACCTCCGTGGTCCAGAGTGCCTACTGCTCCTCCAGAAGACCCGAGTTCGGCTCCTAGCTCCCACATAAGGCAGCTCTCAAATGTCTGTAACTCCAGCCCTAGGGGCGCCAACGCCCTCTTCCAACATCTTCATTCACACATACATACAAACAGACACGCTCACACACACATATTTAAGAATAAGATAAATTTGGTTTAGGCACGATGGTATACCCCTCTAATCCCAGCAGAGGCAGATGAATCTCCGAGTTCCAGGCCAGCCTGGTCTGCACACTGGGTTCTGGGCTAGCATGGTTTACACAGACATGTCTCAAAACTGGGATTAATTAATTAACTATTTAAAAAAAAAGAAAGAAAGGTAAAACTGGGATTAGTCACATGTCTCTGTGAGTTCAGCACTCAAGCAGTAGAGGCAGGGTCATTACAAGTTCAACTTAATTGCTGAGTATAGAGCAGTTTTCTTGGATCAGATGGTGTGTAGCAACGGTCCAGGGTTAAACACGGCTTTGACACACATGCACACAAACATATGCACACACACTTGGGAGATTATAGGATTTTCTCAGAAAACCACCTAGTAAAGCATTGAAATAATTAAGACAGTTTCTCAAAAATAGACTGGCGTTGGTGGCGCACGCCTTTAGCCCCAGCACTCAGGAGGCAGAGGCAGGGGGGTCTCTGTGAGTTGGAGGCCAACCAGAGCTATACAGTGAAACCCTGCAGGAAAAAGAGATCAACTTAGCTGGGCATTGGTGGCGCATGCCTTTAATCCCAGCACTCGGGAGGCAGAGGCAGGCAGATCTCTGTAAGTTCGAGACCAGCCTGGACTACCAAGCGAATTCCAGGACAGCCTCCAAAGCCACAGAGAAACCATGTCTCGAAAAAAACAAAAAACAAAAAAATGTGTGCACATGCATACGTGCACATGTATGTGTGTGTGCATGTGTGTGTGATGGGGTGAGGGCCTGCGTGCTTCCTTGGGCATGTGGAGGTCAGAGGATGACTCTGTGGAGTCCGTTCTCTCCTTCCGCCTTTATGTGGGCTATGGGAGTGGAACTCAGGCTGCCAGGCTTTCGAGGCATAAAGAGTCTCATGATTTGGGGCTGAGGAGATGGCTCAGTGGGCAGGCGCACTCGCCGTACAAGCGTGAGACGGTTACTCAGCCCCTGTGTGGAAAGCAGGGCACGGCCATGTCCACCTGTACCCCCAGTGCTGTGCAGGTGGTGGGACAGGAGGGTCTCGGGGGCTGCCTCCCTCGCTCCAGGCTCAGTGAGAGCCCGTCTCAGTGGAGTGTGACACAGCGGACACCCGGGGTCCTCTTCTGGCACACACCGCACACACGTGCACACAAACAAGGAACTCTCGGGATCTGAGTGACTTGTCATCAACAGCTTCAGAACAGAAGAGAGGAAGAGGCTCAGACACCCCAGCAGCCCAGGATCACATCACCCCAGAACTGGGTGCCCAGGCAAGCCAAGACCAATGGCCAAGTCAGTCACAGTGACCCAGCTACAGACAGGGCCTGCCAGGGGAGCGGGAAAGACAAACGTGTCAGAAGACAGACGTGGCCTGCTGGACGTAGACAGTGGCACCAAATCAGGAGGAAACCGCCACACTCAAGCATCGAGAAGACCACAAAACATGAATTGTCAGCATACCCAGACCCCTCCACTGGGCGTCAAGGAAGATTCGGGGAGCATTCCAGGGACAAGGCTCTACAAGGCTCCAAGGAGGGGGATGACTCAGTGAGAACCTGAGTTCAGATCCCCAGAACCCACATAAAGCCAGACAGACACAATAGGACGTGTCCGTAATCCTGGTGTTCCTATGGTAAAATGGTTGGGGGGAGACAGGAGAACCCTGGAATCTCCAAGGTCAGCATCTAATCTACACACACACACACACACACACACACACACACGCACACACACATTTAACAGGTTAGATTTAACCAGGAGGCTAATCAGCTCACACTCACCTGCAGTCTGTGAATCTGTAACACTTGTCGCTGCCTCCCTGGCAGCAAACCCTCACCTGCCCCGCGCCCACGCCTGGTAGGAGAAAAGTGTTAAGTCCCAGACTTGACACTGCTCAGTTTGTGCCATGCTCACCGCACAGGTGACTCGGTTGTCCCTGCCGCTGTTCAGAGAAGCAGACCACCCACCCAGAACCTCTCATTGAGTTTATTTACAAGGGTCTGGATTCCAGGAGAGTGACACTCGCCATTCTCCATTCTCGCTTCCACCTGGGAGGTTTCCACACCTCAGGTTGCCAGCCCTGAGGTTGCATCTGAGGACTAACGCATATCCTGGGGGCCAGGATGTCACAGAACGCTGTCTAGAGCTGGGGTCTAGGTTCAGTCTCCTCTTCACACCCTCTCTCTTTGGGAAGAAAATCCTGCAGCTTTGCAGAGAGTGCTTCAGCCTATCCTATGGGACCATCGGTCCGGCTCCAACAGCACACAGCTCAGGTCAACGCACACAGGGTCTCAGATGACCTTCACGAAGTCCCTCTAAAAGCAGCTGGGACGATGGTATGACCGTCCTAGCAGGAATGCGATGAGATATCCTAAACAGGCACTTCTGCCCTTCCTTTGGCAACCAGGCTCTTGAGACAATGGTGCCCAAGACATTGAAATTCCCCCAGGAATCTCACGCTGGCAGAAACAAAGAGCTGAAGCCTGCTGCCAGTCAGCAGTGGGAGCTATCTAACTATATGAAGAGATTTCATGTAGTTCTGACAACTATCAGACCATCTTGCAGGAGAGACGGCAGCCAGGACAGTGGTGGGTCAGTGACATGCAGGAGCACATCTTGACCGGAACTGCTTAGCTGTGCACACCTACCTTTTGCCCTGACTTAAAGCTAACGGTTAGGATGCCAAAGATAGACTTTGGATGGAGGGGGTCACTGGGCTTCCGTATACCTCTTCCCAATGTGGTCAGTTACATAAATCTCTTTCTCTTTGCATGGTGTGTGTGTGTGTGTGTGTGTGTGTGTGTGTGTGTGTGTGTGTGTGTGCTGCCAAGCCTGACAACCTGAGTTCAATCCCTGGGACCCACAGAGTAGGAAGAAATATTGACTCCTGTAAATTGTGTTTTGATCTCCACCCTTGTCCACTGAGCAATATCACCAGCCCTGAATTAATCTTCTTCTGTTTTCACTATTGAGTTGTCTTTTTAATTGGCAGATTGAAGACTGGCGTCTACACATAGGAGCTACCAGAGCCTAGGCTCTGACCCTGGCAACACAAGTAACAGTGTCCGACAAGGAGACAGGAGAAGCCGGAGGACTCACCTCTGCCCCTGGTTATGACCATTTAACCTGGACTGGATGTTGCTTATTCCAAAGGGAGAGGCAGCTAGAAGGGTGGGACCCCCAAAAGATTCAGAGAACAGTGTATGATGTGCAAGTTTTGCCAGGAGATCGCAGACTGGTCCCCCCAGGCACTTTGTGCGAACATTCCTGAAAATCCTCCGACAGTTCGTTATGGAAGCTCAGGTCACCGCCCCAGGGGCAGCTGGTCTGCATCCAGATCACACATTCTCCAAACAGCAATGAAGTGTGGGGCCAAGCAGAGCCAAGAGAAGCTAGCGGGATTTCTACTGCCACAGCACTGCTTTCTCTGGGAATCGATTTTTTAAAATAACAGGCAAGCCGTGATGACAGAGGAGCAGTCAGAGAACCCGGGGGCTTTGCAGGAAGGTTCCCCACCTTCCCGCACTCAGATACACATCTGTGAAGGACAGTCTCTGTGTGTGATCCTCTCGGGAGGAAACGGGTTCGTCAGTAAAGTGCTTGCCGCACAAGTGTGGGGACCTGAGTTCAAAACCCAAGTGCAAGGCCACGGGTGGCGGTGTGCCCCTCCAATGCCAGCACTCGGGAACGCAGAGGCAGGAGAGCCCACGGGGCGTACCAGCCAAACTAGCCGAACTGGTGAACTCCAGGCTCCGGAAGAGACAATGTCTGGAAAGATGGCTCAGTGGGCTGAGGTGACGGCCACCAAGCCTGACGCCGAAGTTCACTACTCAGAACCCACATGGTGGAAGGAAAGGATCAACTTCCACAAGCACCGCAACATACAAGCTCACATGCAAGCACATACATACACATACATGCACACGTAAATGGAATTAAAGCGTGTGTGTGCGCGCGCGCGGCGCGCATGTCTGTCCATATGTGTATGAATAACTAAAGGAGCCAGAAGAGGGCGCCAGATACCCTGGAGCTGGAGTTGCAGGCAGCTATGAGCTGCCCCACCAGGATGCTGGAAATGGAAATATGCAAGAATAGCCAAAGCTCTAAACCACTGAGCCATCTCTGCAGCCCCCATAAATGTTATTTAAAAAGGAATTATGTTTCCAGTCCTAGATGAGAGATGAGTGCACCCAGGGCCCCTCCTACCGTGTGCAGCCCACTAACTGGGATTATGTTCCTCCCAGCCAAGGGCCCCAGGCTCCCTGTGGGAAACCCCATGCAGAGAAGTCCCGCCAGGTGTCTCAGGATCCCCAAGCCACCAACAATATCACAGCTGCTCTGGAATGCAAGGGACAGGCTGAGTGACACACTTTCCAGGAAGGTGTTCTCTGAGTGTGCGCTGCACTACCAGCTTGGGTCAGGGACCACAGCCAGGTTGTCTTGAGTTGGGGAGCCCATTCCCTTATCTCCCTTAACCACACATCTGGACCCCAGCCAGGGGCAGGGACAATATCCTTCAGTGGGAAGTGGAGAGAAAACAGCAAGGTGGGCTTGAGGGGTTCCAAGATGAAGAGACAAGAAACCCATCTCTTGGGTAGCAATTTCCTCCAACTTCAATACTCCATTCTTTAGTGAAACTCTTTAAAACTCAGCAAGTTTGAAGGGAAGGCTCCTTAAAACTCAGGAAGTAAACAACACACAAGTCTTGGGAAGTCCCTGAAACTCAACAGATTCACAAAGCTCCTCCCCACTCAAGGTTATATAAGCGGTAAAGACCACTGAGGAGAGGAGACTGTGCAGCCTGCTCTGCCTGCAAGTTATGCAGAGAGCTACATCTTCTGTGAGCCATCACCCATGCTCCCAGGGGTGCAGCTGCCTTGAGTCATCCATGCTCCTGTAATTAACTCCTCACCCACACTCCTCTGAGCAACTGCAATGAACTCATTGGTTCACCAGGTTGGACTTTGATGGTGTTGTTGCTTCAGTCTCTGCTGGTTCCATATCTTGGGTATATGTTCACATCTCCCCAGAAATAGTGTCACACAGCACCAGCCTAGAGAGGCCAGGACACTGGGGTAGCGTATCTCCCCAGCTGATACTCAGGCCATCAGAGGATATCCCACTGTCCCATCAGCTGTCACTTACAAAGTTACAGACAAGAATATTGAGTGGCTAGGGAGACAGTTCAGCCAAGAAAGGGCTTGCCTTAAAAGCCTAAGGACTTTATAGTTTGATCCCCAGAACCCACAGGGGTTGGTAACATGGCTCATCAAGTAAAGGCGCTTGCCACTAAGACCGAGGTTCTAAGTTCGATACCTGGGACCCACACGATGGAAGGAGAGAACCAACTAGCCCCAAGCGATCTCCACCTTCTGAGAGTGGGACCCTGGCTAGGAGATGCGGACTGCCCTGGGAGATGTCCTTGGTGCTGGTCCTTCCCGAGAAGACATGAAGAAAGAGTAGAGATGGAGGGGGGAGATGGGAAGAGCAGGAAGGAGGGGAAGTGAGGAGGGAAGGAGGGAGAGGGAAGGGAAAGCAGGAGGGGAGGGGGAGGAAGAGTGGGGGACACCGCCCTGTCATCCCATCAAGGCCCAGAGCCTTTCCCAGACAGGTCTATCTGCCAGATGGTTTCCCAGTGGGCCACAAAATGGTTCCAGGTTCTGCATTCGCTCCATTCATCTGTGCAGAGGACGGCCAGGAAATGGGCAAGGACTTTGCACATTGAGCCAAGATGTAATTGAGTTTATTTTTGTGAGAAAGGAAGTGTGTGTGTGTGTGTGTGTGTGCATGCGTGCACATGTGAGTGTGGGATTCAGCACCAGCGAGCCTATTGTCTCTACCCTACATGGTGCTGGGCTCATAGGCTGCTTGCATGGCCACACTCAGCCTTTTATAGGGATGCTGGAGATTTGAACTCAGGTCCAAATGCTTGTTCAGTGAACACTTTAACTCATGGAGCCATCTTCCCTACAACTGAGACTCTACAGGAACAAAAACAAGTGCCCAACGGAACCCTGGGGTCTTCCCCGTGGCTCCTCACGGTTTCCAGGTGGATGTGAGCCTTACGCCTCCCTCTTAACGGGGTGCACTGGGCACAGAAGCCCTAACCCTGCGGCAGTCAGTCCCACTGAAGTTGTGACCTAGAAGAGCATAGCACCTGTGTGGTCACCTCCCACAGGTGGGCGGTCAGCACGCAGGGTCAGGGACAATGGAGAGTAGCGGGAGGCAGAGGGGCTTCCTGGACAGAGCAGAGCTGAGCACAGGGCTCTCCTGATCGCAGCTGGAAACAAAGGCAAACAAGGGGGTGGAGGTATGGTCCAGGCTTTAGAGTGCTTGCCGGGCATGTAAGAGGACGGGGTTCACCTCCAGCAATGCATAACCAGGTGTGGCGGCCACATCCCCAGATCAGGAGGATCGGGTACAGGGCAGAGAGAGAGAGAGTCTTGGCATTTCGAGAACAAGAACCTGAGTCAGCTCCTCAGAACCCAAGGGGGTGGGGACAGGACAGGTGTGGTACACGTTTGCAGTTCCAGTGCCAGGGAGACACAGATAAGCACTCAGGCTCACTGCACAGCCAGCCTCACCTACTTGCTGAGATCCAGGACAGTAACAAACCCTTTCTCAAAAAGTAAGGTAGGTGGCGTCTCAGTAAGGATACACCAAGCCATCCTCTATCCTGCACATGTGTGCATGCATGAGTGCATTTGCACACACATATGAACTTCCATACATGTCAACATGTGAGCACTCAACACATCCCACACACATGTAAATAAACAATAAGGAACCTGTAAAAATGAATAAGATTACAAGGGTATTTTTGCAAACCCCCAAATCCTCCAATCTCTTTTGTACTCCCAGCATGTCATGCCTATTCTGGTCTCTGTGGGATCCTCATCATATGGACCAGATCCTGGTCTCTGTGGGATCCTCATCATATGGACCAGAAAAACAGGCTCTGGGCAATTAAACATCTTGTAAAAGATTGCCATCAGGACAAGACCATCTGGCAAGGATCTTGGGAGACCACTAAGATTGTACTTGAAACAGTCCTCAAAAAAAAAAATTAAGAGGCTTCACTGTAGTTTTGTCAAAGCAACTTCGACACTGGTCTATACTGGGCTTCTAATAGAGGTGACCAAAGAGCCAGTGACAGTCAGGTGACTGTATCATGAGGGCTTCAATGCCATCAGTGGATACATCATTGCAGCTTCATGTTTGACGGTGGTGTCTGGAGGTGAGAGAGACCAGGGGTGACACAGGATTTCCCCTACACAGACCCAGGCATCCTGTCCTGGAGGCTCCATGACAAAATAGGACTGGAGAGATGGCTCACTGGTTAAATACTACCCCCACACGCGTGGGGACTGGTGTTCGGATCCCCAGAACCCACATAAAGTCCAGGTGGCATGGTGACCAGCCTGTAATTACAGCACTGGGAAACAGAGGATGCCCAAACCAAGCTGGGCAGCAAGACTAGCCACATCAGCAAGCTCTGCATTTGATTGAAACAACCTGCGTCAGTGAACAAGATGAAAGAACCACTGAAGGTGATTTCCACACCAACCTGGTCTCTCTGTCTCTGCACCCACATCCCAGTGCACCACACACAGCGCGCACACACACATGCACACAACACACGAACACACATGAACACACACAACACACTCGAGCACACACACACGCACATGAACACACACACTCACACAGGCACACACGCGCGTGCACACTCACGCGTGCACAAACACACACGAACACACGTGCACACATGCATATGCAAACATACACATACAAGAACGCAATGCACACACAAAAACGGAAAAAGAATAACAAGGGATGAAGATAAAGTTCAGCTGGTCCAGCGCTTGCCCTGCACGAGGCCTTGGGTTCCCTTCTCAGCAACATTTGAACACACACACACACACACACACACACACACACACACACACACAAGAATGCACTCAAGCTGCTTCTGCTGCTTCAGTCCAAAGTTGGTCTAATCCACAGATGCAAATCCATAGATTCATGGGAGGGGTTTATGTGACTCTGGTCTTGCGCTAAGACTCTCTGTATAATATTTAATGTCTCAAGAAAAGAGCATCTCTCTCTCACACACACACACACACACACCCAATTTTCCAAGCCAGGTCCAGCAACATATGCCTATAATCCCATCCTTGGAAGGTTGAGGTGGGAGGACCAAGGACTGTCCTAGACAAGCCCAAGCACCTTAGTGAGGACCTGTCCCAAAAAGAAGCTTTAAAAGGAGCTGTAGAGAAAGAGCTCAGTGGTTAAGGGGGCTTGCTGCACAGGCCTGAGGACCTGAGTTTGAATCCTCGGTCCCCACATACAAAACCAGACATGGGGGACACACCTTTAAGCTCAACCCAGGGGAGAGCAGGGGGGACACAAGCGGGGACAGGAAGGTGTCTGGGCGTTACTGACTGCCAGCCTTGTTCCAGTTTCAGTAAGAGGCCATCTCGTGGGGGGGGGGTAAGGCAGAGAGTGAGCGTGACAGAGGGGACAGTACAGACGCAGAGCGTTCTCCTCTGGACATCACATGTGCAGGAAAGGATGCACATCCAAACACGTGTGCACACACACCACACACGCATGGGCCATACTCACACACAGATACGCCAAAGTAGCTAATGGTTTTTTAATAAAAATAGTTTTAAGGGCAGGGGTGTGACTTAGTGGCAGAGCAGTTGTCTAACGTATACAAGGGAGTGGACTCGGACTCCATCCCTGGACTACACGGTTGGGGGCGGGGCTGTGTTCCATAAATGACATCACACTGTACAGACTATTCTGCAACTTACAAAACTATCTTCACACATGGACGTGGACAGAGGCAAACTTTTGTGTGTGTTTGGAGAATCCTTCTAAAAGAAGCTTCTAAAAAATATTTATTTCTGAACAAAATGAAAGCAGTCAGTTTCCATGTGAAGTTGTGTTTGTGTGTGTACACATTTCTCTCTGTGTGTATGTGTGTGTGCGTGCATGCACTATATCAGGCAGAGGTCATTGCCAATGTCAGATGTATTTATCACTCTCAACATTACTTTTTGTTGTTTGTTTGTTTGAGACAGGGTTTCCCTGTGTAGCCCTGGCTGTCCTGGAACTCACATAGATTCCCCCTGCCTCTGCCTCTCAAGTGCTGAGACTAAAGATGTGTGCCACCACCACCCGGCTTCAACTTTATTTTTCTGAAGCTGGGTCGCTCTCTAAACCTGGAGCTCAATGACTCAGCTAGCCTTGCTAATCAGCAAGTCCCAGGCATCCTCCTGCCTCAGCTTCTCAGGTACTGTCATTACAGGCACACACTGAAACCCCATTTGATCCACCTCTCCTGTCCAGCAAGCAAAGTTTGGCAGAGGAAAAGGATCCGCTATCCATGAAGCATCCGAGGCTCCCAGTACAAACTGTTCTGGTCTCCTTGCTGTAAAATGCTGATAAAATTCCTGGTCATGGTCACTGGGTCTAGTATCTACTCATTCAAACTTGGCTGAATCCAGAGATGCAGATCTATAGAGTAGGGGGATGCGTGTGTGTGTGTGTGTGTGTGTGTGTGTGTGTGTGTGTGTGTGACTCCAGTTCTCTGGTTTAGTCCCAGGACTCACTGTAAAACATTTAACTGCTCAAAAACAATACCACATACACAAAACTACTTCCTAAGTCAGGCACAACACACATTCCTGCAATCCTAGCTACTTTAGAGCTTGAGGCAGGGGGATCACAAGACTGAAGCTAGCCTGTGCTACACAACAAAGTCAAAGCTAGCCTGGACACTTTAGTAAGACCCCCATCTCAAATTTTAAAGGAAGCTGGAGAGAGGGCTCAGTGAGTAAGAGAGCTTTCTGTACAAGCCTGAGGACCTGAGTCTGAATATCCAGCACCCATGTTCGGTCGCATTCCAAGATGAGATCACAGATCACACTATACAGAATGTTCTAGAACTTCCAAAGTGTGTTTACTGCCATCTTCACATATGGAAGTGTGCAGAGTCTACACTTCTATGGGTGTTCGGAGTTCTCCCCCAATAGAAGCTTCTAGAAAATATTTTCCAGCAAAATAAAAGCAATAAAATCACAGGCAAATTGGCAATAGGACCTGGGACCTAATTCTTGGCTTCCATAACAGGGGGTGGGGGGCCAGAACATTTTAAGAAGGAAAATGGGAGTCACCCTGTGTGCTGCCAATTGGAGAGTGAAGGCTTCAGCTTAAAGACCGTGAATGTGAGTGCAGTTTCCCCAGAGACCAGAGGGCCTCGGATGCTCTGGAGCCGGAGATAGAGGATGTTGTGAGCCCCACGCCCTGGGTGCTGGGACCCCAACTCTGGTCTTTTGCAAGAGCAGTAAGCAGCAGGTACCCACTTCCTGCTTACTGCTCTTGAAATGGTATCAAGATCAAAGCGCATGTCGTGGCGCCAGTACAGGTGTGAAGATTGGAGACACCATCAAAAGGGAACGCTAACCCCAGTAAGATGCGCAAACAAGGCGGTCAGTGACATTTATTTGGATGCTTTGCTTTAGGAATTCAAAAGCCTGCAAGAGTTAGCCTTAAGCCACCGGGGGAGGCCAGCGCGCCACCTGGCGGTAGATGGAGGCAGCAGGCGGGTCCAGGCACTAAGGGTCGAGTGACCGGTTGCCTCCTCTGTGCCTACACCGGAGCCCGGGATCCCGGTGGGTACCACATACCGGAGTGAATGGGAAGTTGCCGCCAAGGTGGCTTCGGGCCCCAAAGGCCAGATAAAACGGCCTCTTCAGTGTCGCCGCGCGGCCAAAAGGACTCAACGGCCTTGGTAACTCTGGGAACTGTGGAACACAAAGCCAAGGCCGTGCAGGTGAGCCCGGCAGCTTCGTGGAGGCTGAACCCCGAGTCTTGTGAGTCCGAGGAATTACCTCTACGACCCCTGGATGCGAGTCGGTGCCATCTCCATTTGAAGCCCCTGGCTGAGGGGCAAAATCAAAAAACAAAACAAAACAAAAAAAAAAAAAAAAAAACAGAATGGGAAGAGACGGAGTGGGCGCACCCGGAGACCACCAAAGCCGGGGCTCCGGGGGCGCCGCGCTCCCAACACCCCTCTAACACAAGCTGGCGCCCGGGCACCTGCACGTGACCGTAGTCTTCGTTCCCACCCCCTGAACCCGACCACAAGGCTTCTACCGTCGTGCGTTCTAGCCATCCCCAGAGCCCAGGCCTGCGTCCACAGCATCGGGCCACTGTGCCTCGGAGGCCACCCCACTGTCCCCCCATCTCGCTTTCAGTCTCCGCGCGCCCAGGCCTCGTGCTGCGAACCCGATGTCCCTCCTTCCCAGCCACTGGGCCACTACACCTCATATTCTCCGTGGTGCATCTCCAAGCCCGGAGCACTCAGCGCGGGGTCACGGAGCCCTGGAGCGCACACTGGCGCTAATTCTCACGCCCCTGTGTTCTGAGTTCCCTAACACCGACCACCGCGCCTCGGAGTCCTCACTGTCCGTGGATCCAGCTCCTGCACACCCCCAGCGCCCAGCCACCGTGCCTCGGAGTCCCCACTGTCCGGCGATCCAGCTCCGAGGAGACCCGAGCCCCACGCCTCAAGACCCCCAACAACAGGCCACCGTTCCTCGGACCCTCTGTTGTCCCTCGCCCGGCCCTCAAGCCTTGGAGCCTCTGTCCTCCCAACCCTCGACCACAGTTTCTCTGTGATCCTCAGTCTCTCGATCCAGTCCTTGGTCCGCGATCCCGCACCCCCCAACCCAGCACCCAGTCAATGCTCCTCACAGCCTCCGATGTCCCTGGAACCAGTCCCCCGCCCCCCGCGCCCCTGGCCCACTGTCCTGCATCCCCAGTACAGGACCACGGCTCTTCCGAGCCTCGGCTGTCCCTGGATCCAGCCACGCTCCCCCAGGCCCGGCGCCCGGCGTTACTCACCGGCGACTCGAGTAGCCGTTGCCAGGAGAGCCGGCGCCCTGCTCCGGGTAGCCGTGCTGCTGCAAGGCTGCTGCCGGAAAAGGGTAGAGGAAGCCGGTGGCCAGCGACGACCCGCACAAGCAGCAGCACGCCCATGGTAGCAGCAAAACGAGCTTCATTTTGCCCGGCTCGCCCGCGAGGACCCGGAGTGCCGGGAGCTGGGGACAATCAGGAGTGCCCCCAGATGGCTGGACCTATCCTGCGGCCCCGGCTGGAGCACAGGGAGCTAGCCGGTGATGGTGTGAAGTCAGGGTCTGAGGTGGAAATCGTCTGGGGGGCGCCCACGCCTCTTCAGGGCCGCCTTTTCAAATTCAGCGAGGTGGGCTCTGCAGTCAGAGGGGGCGTGGGTCTTTCTTTTTAACCCTCAGAGGTCCAGGGCGGAGGAGATGTCTACCAAGCTGGGGGTGCCCCAGCAAGCATTTGCTCCTGAACAGCAAAGCAAATTTTACATCCTGGGTCCTTAACACATATTTTGAACTTTCCATAACTAGGTGAGCGAGATTTCAATCAGCACCCAGTCTTCGATCGAACTGCACAATCAAAGATCGTTATGGTCTCCATTTTTTCAGAAATGGAACCTGAAGCTCAAGGAAAGTTAAGCTGGGTTGGTGACTCTATGGGTAAGAATGTGTGCTACAGAAACCTGAGGACCTGAGTTCGAATCCCCAACACCCATGTAAAAAGTCAGGAGTGGCCTCTAACCACATCCAACAGTCCCCAGCCTGGGGGAGTGCGGGCAGGAAGTACCCTGGTGTCCCGCGCTACCGTCTCGCCAGCAAGAACGACGCAGAACACTCGGATCCTTCTGCAGTAAAGCTTTAATGCATCTTGAGAGATAGATGATCAGCTTCTTAGAGGGAGACCCCAAGCTAAGAAACCCAGCCCCTTATATAAGCCTAGGAGCTCCGAGTGAGACGTGTAGAGCCGGGATTGGTGGTTTGCACATCACCCCAGATGACGTCACGGGAGAGGCACAGTTTAAACGGTTAACTCCAACTGACAGCGACAGTTAACTCTAACTGACAGCGACAGTTAACTCCAACTGACAGCGACAGTTAACTCCAACTGACAGCGACAGTTAACTCCAACTGACAGCGACAGTTAACTCCAACTGACAGCGACAGTTAACTCCAACTGACAGTGGATGTCAGCGCCATCTTCTAACGGCAATAGCGATAGCGAGGGCGGCTCCTCACATCTCCCCTATTCATTTATTTTTGAAGCAATAGGACACCCACAACTTTGGAGTGGAGATAGAGGTCAAATCCCCATGTGCAAATTCGGAACATGTACAAAGCTCCTCTCCAGGGTCTTATCCCCAGAGGAAGTCCTGACCAGTCCGATGTCTTTTTTCTGGGGGAAGGAGATCATGACATAGAACCTTCATGCAAGATGACTTATCTCCCAGGAGAAAGTCGTTATACCGCAGACCTCTCCTGTGCAGTGCTTAGCCTTGCAACTCCTTGGGCTGCTGAAGCCTACCCACTCTATCCCGTGCAATGAGACTAGCCTCGTGGGGTGCAAGAGCTGGGAGGCCAGCGACCTATTGCTTTAACATGGTTAACCAAATGTCAGGGAGGCTCCGTGTTCTAAGGCAGCAAGTGCTTGTGCCACCACCACTTTCTCCTTTTGTTTGGGCTCTGAGCGTACACACCATCCAAAGCATCAACACTATTCCACAGCAGAGAACTAGGCTAAATGATCCTACCCCCACCCATTCCTTAAAATAAGAAAATGCAGATGAAATCCAGGGGAGAGGTCTTCCATCAGAGAAAGATCCAGATGCGTCGAATTCACTTGCAGGATCGCCATTCTCAACTCACGGAGTGTCTGCTCAAACTCAAAAGTCCAATTCTGTAATAAATGTTGAGACAGAGCTTGTGACAGGTTAGCTGCTCTTGTAAAATTCTCATATTGTACTAAGTGACACAAAGGCCAGGCAACTTTGTTCACATCCCAATTTGGCCATCTGCCACAATATATCCAATTGTTCCTGAACCAAATTAATCTGTTGGTTTACCAACATCAGGCCTCCTTGTATCTGAGAATTGGCAGTGGCCTGTTTATCTAGGACCATGGTCACAGTGGCCTATAGTTCATTAATGGTTTGAGTTGTCTGCACAGTGGCAGAAAGTGCAAGGGCCGAGGCGGTAACCGAAGCAGTAACCGCGGCGGTGGCTATCAGGCCCACAATAATAGCAGAGATCCCAAAAATCTCGCTTTTCCTAAACAAACTCAAATTACTTGGCGTCTCAACAGGAGCTGGAATAAATCGAGGCATGCGCATTACCAAAGCAAAAGGGTGCTTAATAGCATCCCAGCATAATGCATAAAAACAATTCTAAGCAGAACAATTTATTTCTTTCTGATTCTTACCTAAGGTATCATTACTCACAACCCAAATAAAGGGCAGCTGAATAATTAGTTCTCTTAAAAGGGGTATACTTAACATTGGAGGAGGACCAATCAGATGATCCATAGCTCTGTCCCTCACTCAGACTGTTGCCTAATGCCCCTTTCCAATCAAAAGTAATCTGTCCCTTCTCACTATCATAGGAGAAAGATCAGTACAGCTTCCATTAATTCAAAAGGATTAGCATTAGATCTTTCTGGATCCATATGAATAAAATTATCCTTTAATGAAGAAATCACAGTAAAGCACAAGCTTCCTACTAATGACAAGGTTCTCTCATCCTGAAAACTCTGTATCTGAGGATCTAAAGGCAAAAAGGCAAGCCCCAACTCTCTATTATTTGTGAAAAATCTAGGGAACACCTGGGCATTCTGCATCACTGGCATCGGTAGGGGAAGGTAGACATGATGGCCCACCGTAACTCTCCCATCATACTAGGAACCATCATCCCGAGTAGGAGAGTCTTCATCACCCACTTGGCCTCCATCCTTCTTATTCTGGAGTTGTGAAGGAGCTCTTCGAGTGAGTCTTTCAGGGATCCACAGGGGGTTTTCTTCCTCCTGTGGAAAAACACACACAGCTCCCCTGGATCTTATAAGAATAGGATCCGGGCCTTTCCAGAGATCAGTCAAGACATCTTTCCATTTTACCATTTCTTTTGGCCTATCAGGCTCTAAACTGTGGCGATCAGCCGCAGTGTGGCCTTGGGCATCACAGTTCAAGAAATTAAGGGTAAAAAGTGCCATGGATACAGCAACTCTTGGTACCGAGGGTAGAACATCCTCAATACTCCCCTTTTGTTTAATCAGATATGATTTGAGTGTACGATGGGCACGTTCCACAATGCCCTGTCCTTGAGGGTTATAAGGTAGGCCAGTTAGATGGGTAACATCCATTTGCCGACAAAACTGTCGGAATTTTTGAGAGGTATATGCTGGTCCATTGTCTGTTTTTAAAATTCTGGGTTTTCCCCAAGCACTCCAGGCCTCAAGGCAATGTTGAATCACATATGAGGCCTTTTCCCCTGTTAGGGGTGTGGCAAACATTACGCCAGAACAGGTGTCAACAGAAACATGAACATATTGAAGCCTTCCAAAAGAGGGAATATGAGTAACATCCATCTGCCACATCTGCAATGGTCTAATGCCACGTGGGTTTATTCCCATGTGGGGAGTAGGTAAGAATTCGCAGCAATTCTGGCATTGAGTAACAATTTCCCTAGCCTCTTTCCTGGATAGAGCAAAACGACGGCGCAAGGTCTCAGCCGTCACATGAAAGCGCTTATGGAATTCTTTTGCTGCTTGTGCATGGGTAGACAAGGCAGCGGCCACCAGCTTTGTAGCCTTGTCCGCTAAGTCATTCCCTAAGGACATGGGACCTGGGAGTCCAGAATGTGCTCGGACATGGGTAATGAAAACAGGAAATCTCCTATTTAACAAGGCAGCTTGTATCTTCTGAAAGATGTTAGCAACTCTGCTGGAGGATCTTATTATTCCAGCTATCTCAAGGAGATTAACTGCATTAACCACATAAGAGGAATCTGATACAATATTGAGGGGTCCTGGAAAAGCCTCAAGAACCTCCAGTACTATCAGACATTCTACAACTTGAGGTGAAGTTTCATTATATTGTTTAGATATAACCCTATCCTTGACCACATAAGCTCCCATACCAGTTTTTGATCCATCAGTGTACACCACAGTCCCATCTGGGAGTGGGTCTTTAGCTGTCACTTGTGGAAACACTATAGCCTGGTTTAGGGCAAACTGTAAAATTGGATGCTTTGGAAAATGATTATCAATTTGTCCTGAAAAGGAAGTAACTAAAACTGCCCAATCACTAGATGTGGCTGCCAAGGTCTGAACTTGTGCAGCAGTATAAGGCACAATCAAGGAATCAGGATCCCTGCCAAAATGTGTAACAGCTGCTTTTATTCCGCGAAGCGCGAGCTGTGCAACAGCATCAGGGTACCAGTCAATAATCTTAGCAGGGGAAGCATTTGGATGAATCCAAAGTAATGGTCCATGTTGCCACAGGACTGCAGTTGGCAATTGAGCTGTCTTAAAAACACACAGATTAAAAGGTAGTGACTCCTCAATTCGTTGTAATTGTGCTTCCTGTAAGGCCTCTTCCACCATCTGTAAGGCTCGGTGGGCGGCAGGGGTAAATTTTCTGGGTGAGGAGATATGAGGCTCACCCTCCAGGAGATCGAAGAGGGGTTTTAGATCAGCAGATGGAATTTTTAAAAAGGGCCTCAACCAATTTATATCTCCCAGAAGTTTCTGAAAATCATTTAATGTTTGTAAGTGGTCTTTGCGAATTTCTATTTTCTGAGGAACTATATTTTTGGGAGTAATCTTTGAGCCCAAAAAGAGGCCTGTATCTGCAATTTGAACCTTTTCTGAGGCAATCTCTAATCCCCACTGTTTTAATTCAGCCACCAGCATGGGAAAAGCCTTTTGTAAAACATCTAACTCTTTGTGACAAATAAGAATATCGTCCATATAATGGATAACGATTAAAGATGTAAATTGCTTCCTAATTGGCTCCAAAGCCTCCTGCACATATAGCTGACATATTGTTGGGCTATTGGCCATGCCTTGCGGCAGTACCTTCCACTGAAATCTCTTGTCTGGTTCCATATGATTAAGAGAAGGGATAGTGAAGGCAAACCTTGGTCTATCCCGTGGGTAAAGTGGAATAGAGAAGAAACAATCCTTAATATCTATAATAATAAGCTTCCAATCTTGAGGAAGTGCAGAAAGCAAAGGAAGGCCTCTTTGAACAGGGCCAAAAAGATGCATCTGATTGTTAATGGCCCGCAGGTCGTGGAGTAATCTCCACTTCCCAGATTTCTTCTTAATAACAAAAATTGGTGTATTCCATGGGGAGGTAGAAGGCTCTAGATGCCCCAGCCGTTCCTGTTCTTGCACTAATCTTGTGACAGCCTCTAATTTTTCAGAGGATAGAGGCCATTGAGAGACCCATAACGGCTCCTCTGTTTTCCATGGTATGGGTCGTGAAGCCTCAACGGCCCCTAAATAAAACCCAGTCCTTTTCTACCCCGATTTCCGTGTTGTGTAATGGGTTTTATTCTGCCTTGTTCTTGCCTACCCAAGCCTCTACCATTTGTATACCCCATCTTTGCCATAATGGCTGATGCCTGGGGGAGTATTCATTAGTTAGGGTCATGCCCATGGCTTGTAACACATCTCGTCCCCATAAATTTACAGGGAGTGGCAACACATAGGGGGTAAAACATCCCTGTTTGCCTTCAGCATCCCGCCAGGTTAAGGCTGAGGCACTGATGGCAGGAGAGGACTGGTATCCAAGACCTTGTAGAGAATGAGATGAAACAACAGTGGGCCAAGACTTCGGCCACCAATGGAGTGAAATAATGCTTTTGTCTGCTCCCGAATCCATTATCCCTTCAAATTCTTTTCCATTAATTAACAATTTTATTGTAGGTCTCTCATTTAGGGGTATAGCCAGATAGGCTGAATCACTTCCAGAAGATCCCATAGCCCTTTTTTGTAAAGTGTAGGTTTCTCCATCCCCGAGGGAGGGCAGCAACACCAGTTGTGCAATTCTATCTCCCTGCTTTATAGAAAATACACCCCGAGGGCTAGAACAGAGAACTTGAATCTCCTCTTTATGATATGGGTCAACAATCCCAGGATATATAATGAGTCCCTGTAAAGTTAAGGAGCCACGGCCCAGAATAAGCCCAATGGTGGCAGGGGGCAAAGGTCCAGGGGAATGGACTGGGACCGGTTGAACATTCATTTGGGGCATGAGTAAGAAGTCGGAGGCGGCACGCAAGTCCATTCCGGAGGTTCCTCGGAAACCTCTACTTCCTCTTGATTGCTTTTCTGAAATTGGTTCCCATATTTCTGAGGGCCCTGGGACCATGGGCCCCGTGACCCGTTTTTTGATTGGGGTACCTTGGATTCTTCAATAGGGGGCAGAAGCCTCCCTTTTACATCCCGGACTGACCTGCATTCGCTAGCCCTATGATAACCTTTACCACAACGATGGCAAAGCTTCGATTCTCTTGTTCTTTCAGGGGCTTGACAATCTTTCTTAAGGTGCCCCATTCTCCCACAATTAAAACAAGCTTTTCGATTAGATAAATCTCTATACCTGTGCGTTTGTAAAATGGCGGCAGCTAGTCCTGCATTGGTTAGGGGTCCCCCAGCTCCCTGCACACTCTGAGCCAATCTTGTAAACCTTTGCTTTTGCGAGGGGCGATAGCCGCTCGACATTCCTGGGTTGCTTGTTCATAGACAAGTTGCTCAATCAGGGGCATAGCTTGTTCTGAATCACCAAAGATGCGACTGGCGGCCTCTGTCATTCTGGCCACAAAGTCTGAAAATGGCTCTTGGGGTCCTTGGACAATCTTTGTAAGGTGTCCACTGGACTCTCCCCTTTTTGTGAGGGCCTTCCATGCTTTAATAGCGGCGCCGACACCTGACCATAGACGCCCCAGATGTAGTTGGTTTGATTAAGGGCATGTTGACCCTGACCTGTCAGCATTTCAAATGTCCACTGCCTCTGATTCTCATCTTCAGCCGTGGCATTAACTCTAGCTTGTGCCTGGGCTGCATCATACCAGAGAGCCTTCCATTCCATGTATTGTCCCATGTTGGGAAGCACTGCTTTCACTGTCGTTTGCCAGTCAGTGGGAGTCATGGCAAAATTAGCAAGCCTTTCCACCTGTAATGTGGTAAAGTTAGCATTGACCCCATAATTACGAACGGATTCGGCCAATTCTTTAATTTGATTGTAATCTACGGGGGTATGTACTCTTCCGCCTTCCACATTCTCGAATACTGGAAAAGCCATTTGTATTTTTCTCCGTTCCTCTAAAGGTAAAAAGGAGTCAGTACCAGTATTCAGCCGAAGCTCATATGGCGGAGGCGCTGAAGGCGTGAGCCCGCCGGATTTATAGGCGGTGGCCTCACATTCATTTTTGTTTTCAGTGGCCGGTGTCTATCAGGGTGATATCTTTTTTCCTCATACCGTGCCACCTCCTCCTCTAGACCACCTTCTTCGCTAGAATCCAGAGTGTCAGAATCAGAATTATCTAGCTCCAAGGCTTCTAGCTCTACTGCAGGGTATAGACTAGATTCTGGCTTTTCTTTTTCTTAGATTTGTTAAGGGGTGAATGATAACTCCCTTCTTTCTCTCCCCCTTTCTTAACTTCCTGGGGAGGGCCTTTTTTCTTAGACATGTCTTTTCTTTTGCGAGCTCCCATTCTCTCACTCCGTTCAGTTTCTGACATGCTATCCTGAACTTCCTCTAAGGTTCCCTGACTTTCTATTATAGCAGGGTGACAGGCCTCATCCTCCAAGCAGTTTTTAACTAGCTTCCAAATGGCTTTGGTACCTAAGCAGAGATCTCCTTCTGCATGCTTCCTGTCTAGTTCTTTACCTAGCTTGTTCCATGAGGCCACAGTGAGGGACCCGGAACAAGCATACCATGGTGCCACTCTATCTACCTCCTTCACAAAATTTTGAAGTGTTCGTGGTGCAATTTTAAGATCTCTTTGTTTTAGCACAGTCTGTAAGGCTGTAACCACTGACTGTGACGACCCCATCGCGCTGACAGCTTATCTAAAAAACGCGCTCAACTCCGTTACCAGACTGACAGCACCAGACTGACAGCACCAGACTGACAGCACCAGACTGACAGCACCGTTCTGTCAGCACCAGCCACGATGAAGGAGAAGGACAAACAGGACTAGCACCAAAGCCTCCACTGACCCGTCCCACGGTGATGACAAACTAAGGCCAAAGTCGAGAAAAGGGTTGTTCAGGATAAAGCATACCTCTCTGAACCTACGTCCCTGCAGTTCTGAATCCGCCCCGTTTTCCGAGGGGTCTCCCGCGGCGCCGGCGATGTTGAAGAGTTCCCGGGTTTCGGCACCAGATGTCCCGCGCTACCGTCTCGCCAGCAAGAACGACGCAGAACACTCGGATCCTTCTGCAGTAAAGCTTTAATGCATCTTGAGAGATAGATGATCAGCTTCTTAGAGGGAGACCCCAAGCTAAGAAACCCAGCCCCTTATATAAGCCTAGGAGCTCCGAGTGAGACGTGTAGAGCCGGGATTGGTGGTTTGCACATCACCCCAGATGACGTCACGGGAGAGGCACAGTTTAAACGGTTAACTCCAACTGACAGCGACAGTTAACTCTAACTGACAGCGACAGTTAACTCCAACTGACAGCGACAGTTAACTCCAACTGACAGCGACAGTTAACTCCAACTGACAGCGACAGTTAACTCCAACTGACAGCGACAGTTAACTCCAACTGACAGTGGATGTCAGCGCCATCTTCTAACGGCAATAGCGATAGCGAGGGCGGCTCCTCACACCCTGGGGTTTGCGAGCTTCTGTCCTAGCTCCAGGTTCAGTGAGAGAAACCCTGCCTGAAGGTAATACAACTAAGGGCAAAGCACCTTGTGTTGTCCCCTGGCTTGCACACACACCTTCAACCAAGCCAGTAGGGTGGTGCTCTCCTATAATCCCAGGACTCCACAGGCTGGTTGTGAGCCCCTGCGTCCAGCAATCAGAAAAAAAAAAATGGAGTTCCCTTTCTCATTGTAGCACCCACAGCTCAGGCCAGTGGACTGCAGCGTGGAATTTTCCTGTCTTCTTCATTATCCTAGGAGCTGAGGGAAGGTTCAAAGACAGCTAGTTTCAGACCTAGGGGAGGAGAGGTCTGTGGCCCATTTATTCTACTTAGCCAGAGTCCACGAAGCACACTTCAGCTTCCTTTGGGAGGAGGGACTGATCGCCCCTCCCCATAACGCAGCTTCTCCAAATCCACCAGGCCTGGGGAGGCGGTGATGCGCAGAGAGTGTAAGCAGGGATCTTAGCTCTAGTCAGGCATCTCAGGAAGGGGCTCTCCCTTCTGAGATGACTGACCTGGCCTCCAAGACGGAGAGTGTAAGCAGGGATCTTAGCTCTAAGTCAGGCATCTCAGGAAGGGCTCTCCCTTCTGAGATGACTAACCTGGCCTCCAAGACTGGAGAGAACTTGGGAAGGGTGGACATTCCCCAAAATAAGACAGAGCTGGGCTGAGCGTGGCGGTACATGCCTGTGCTCCTAGGAGGTCAAAGCGGGAGGATGACCAGCTGGGCAGAAGCAAGACGAGGTAACAAGCAAGCAAAACAGCTAAATTGGGATTTAGGGAACTCAGGGGACAGGCTGGGCAATTTAGGGAAGGAGAAGAGAGCTGAGTGTGAGATATTTGGGTACCCACACAAAAAGGTACATATGGGTTATGTCTCTGTGGGTCAATACTGGACCAGATAGCAAGTCACCACATTTTCTTAACAACAGTCCTGCAGCCAGATGCTGAGATAGATGGCAATTCCAGCCCCAGGCAATGGGGACGAGACTTTGAGTCAGCCTGAGCTATACACAAAGAACCAGTCTCAAAGCAGACGGGAGCTGAAAATGTGGCTCCTGTATAGAATCTCCCCAGCAAGGTGCTAAGGTGTGATAGAGCATCTGCCTAGAATCTCCCAGTGAGGGGCCAGGGGTCTGGTCCAGTGACAGACTGCCTGTCTAGCATTTACAAGAATGTGGATTACACACACACCAATCCTTTTTACAAATCCACTGACAGGCACGTTCTACAGCTCCTTTCTCACAGACTGCTTACAGATTGGAGGTTACCTTGGTAGGGTCAAACTGTCTCAGAACTTGCTCCACCCTCAGGATGCTACCAGGAGAGCCAGTGAAGGATCCCAGCCTGTGGAAGCAGCACGGCCAGGTTTCCTGTTCCATCTGGCATCATTCACAGTACAGCCCAATGAAAATCAACTCAGGACCATGCTGGTTCTGGGTCAGGGTGAGATCTGGAACTCAGTATCTCCACCTATAAAATGTGAGGTTGGGGAAGGCAAGATAGCCGACTCAGTGGATAAAGGTGTTTGCAGGACGACTCCAATTTGATCTTCAGGTCTCACATGGTGGATGGAGAGAGGCAACTCCAGTAAGCTGTCCTCTGGCTTGTACTTGTGGACCATAGCAAACTCACACCACACTTACACACACACACACACACACACACACACACACACACACGCACATGCTAAATTCAAATGCAATTAAAAATGAGATGCAACACAATAGAGGAAGACATCTACCTCCGGTCTTCACACACACACGAACACATCCACAGGAGCACATACATGTGCCGCACACACAGACACACGAACAAGCTTTTTCGGTACTGTCTTGTAACTCAATAGTGCAGTTCTGCAGCGTGAACTTGGCAGCTGACAATGTCATGTTTCCGAGTCAAGAGTCTTCTCCTGTCTCCAAGACAGCTGTGGATGGATGCCTACAACGATTTGAAGTTGCTCTCCCTCCCGCCCGCTTCTACCTCCCCCCTTCCTCCCCCCCAGACAGGGTTTCTCTTTGTAGCCCTGGCTGTCCCGGAACTCCCTATGTAGACCAGGCTGGCCTCGAACTCAGAGATCCGCCTGCCTCTGCCTCCCGAGTGCTGGGATTAAAGGCCTGCACCACCACCCAGGTCCAAAGTTGTTCCTCTTAAAAGGGATTTTTTCCAATGCAGCACCACCCAGTGGTGGGGATGGGAGAGTGGAGAAGACAGCTGTGGTATCTGCACTCCCTCCACCAAAGAGAACAGCCGCGGTTGCATCCCATTCCACAGCACCAGCTGTGTGACTTTACACAAGTCACTCAACCTCTCTGAACATTCTCATCTAGAAAACTAAAAAAAAATCTAGAAATCACAGTACCTTGTGTGCAAATGTCATAATGAAATCCACGATCTTGTGTGCCAACTAATAGAAATTAATCTAGAAAGTAACACCACTGGGCTGGGGCTGCAGCTCAGTCGCTGACAGCTTACCCAGCATACACATAATCTTGAGTTGTGGTCTCAACACTGCATGAACTAGGCATGGTAACACATGCAAGAAAAGGAGACTTGCCAGGCTTGGCAGGACACACCTTTAATCCTAGCACTTGGGAGGCGGAGGCAATCTGACCTGTGAGTTGGAGTCCAGCCTGGTCTATAGAGCTAATTCCAGAATAGTTCAAGTCCAGCCTGATCTACAGAACTAATTCCAGGATAGCCAGGGATACACAGAGAAACCCTATCTCAAAAAAAAAAAAAAAAAAAAGACAGAGAGAGAGGAGAAAAGAAACGAGACAGGGATGTCAGGAGTCCAAGGTCATCCTTAGCTATGTAGAGAATTTGAGACCAACCTGAAGCAAAATAATACTAACAAACATATAATTTATTAATTTACTGAAAGGATCAAATGAATTATTTGGTGTGCTTGAAACCATGTGCCTGAAATACTCTAACCATCAATAAATACTAATGAGTATTATTAATTAATTGAGGAACACTCAGTATCTCAAATCCACAGGGTGTGGGAACAGGCAATAGACCCTGATGCAGAACACAGGTTTTTTCAGAGGACCAAACCTAATACATCTTTTGTGTGTGTGTGGTGCTGGGAATTGAACACGGGACCTTCTTCACGCAAGACGAGTACTCTACCAGTTGAGCGATATCCCCGGCCCCGATACATCTGTGTTGTTGATGTTGTTCTAAGGAGAATGATTTAAAATAAAATTTCGTTTTGAAGAAAATACAAGCCAGGCATGGTGGTACATTCTGTGGTGATCTTAGCGCTCAGGAGACAGAGGGCAAAGAAACACAGAAAACCCTATTGAGGAGAAGGTGCGATTTGTATGACTTTTCACATGGTTTTTCTTACCTCCCCTTAGCTCCCAGGGATTAAGTGGAGGTACTCAAGTTTGATGGTGAGCACCTTTATCCCATGCGCCACCTCTCAGGCCAGAGTTCTATTAAAAGATAAAGTACAGTGGGGTGTGGTGGTGCAGGCTTGTAATCCCAGCACTTGGGGGTTGAGAAAGGACAATCAGGAGTTCAGAATCATCCTCAGCTACATAGTGAGTTCAAGGCCAGCCTAAGCTATGTAGGACTCTGTCTTGGGGGGAAGAAAACAAACAAAACAATAAAAACTTTAAGCCTCTGAGTGGTGGGCAGAAATTTAGGGACATTCCAGCAGCCTTGGAGTCCAGCACTCCTTAGGGAAGCCAGCAGAAGACAAACGCATTCTCTAAACTAAGAATGTTCACAACTGCTGTTGCTACAGCTGCCGTCTCCGCCCCCGCAGTGCCGCCCCAGGGGCCTCTGATCAGTTCTCCACACCGGCATTTGTCTGTGTTTCAAAACTGTGTTCCCAGCATTCCTGAAATACATCGGAAAACTTCCGGAGAGGCAGAAGCCATTGTTCGTTTTCCAAGAGCCCCTGAAATCTAACAGCCCAAGTCTGGAGTGGAGAAGGGATCCCAGGGCTGGCTTTGTCCCTGGGAACCCTCCATAGTCATGGTACGGGAGTTCGCCATGAGTGAAGGGAGAGAGAGCTCCATTGGTAAAGCGCTTGCTTTGCGAGCATGCGGATTTGAGTTAGATTACCCTGCCACTCCCGCCCCCCCAAAAAAATAACGGCACGGGATGGCTTGTTAGGGAAAGGTGCTGGCAGCCAAGCCTGACCTCCTGAGTTCCATCCCCAGAATATATAGGCTGGAAGGAGACAGCAGACTGCCCTGGTTGATCTCTGACCTCCACCCATATACCAGAGCTTATAGACACATAAACACACTCAATAAATAAAAGCAGGGCATGCTTGCAATCCCAGCATTGGGTAGGAGAATCCCAGTGAAAGAGTGTCACACACACACACACACACACACGTAGACAGAGTGTGAGGAATACAGTCATCTAGCCTTCACACAGACACACACCCATGTGTGTGCAGACCTGTGCACTCACAAATACGAGTACACACCTGGACAAAGGCCTTCCCTCACCTTAGATCCTCACAGCACGGTTCTCTGCGGGCAGGTCAGAGCTGGCAGTGTCCCTATCTGACAGACAGAAGTGACTTGTCCAAGAGCTACTGCTCCTCCCCTTCCATGATGGAGAGCCAGCTGCTTGTGCAAGGTGGGGTTGGGGCTGGGGTCCTGAGCACGCTGGACAAGTGCTCTTTTTGAAGCCTGCTTTGCCTGTTTCTGACCCTAGCTGGGTGCGTGGCTCTACGGTAGTGCTTTTTGCTAGCAAACACATACACAAGGGACCTACCTGGGTTCGGTGCCCAGAATCTCAAGAAAACAACAGCAACAAAATACTAATACCTTTTGAACAGGATATGGGGATACAGACCTGTCATCCAGGCAGTCAGGGGGCTGAGGCAGGAGGATTATGAGTTGTAGAATTAAAAAAGAGAGTGAAAGAGGATGGGGGGAAGGAAGGCTGAAGAGGGAAGGGGAGGGGGGAGGGGCGGGAGGGGAGGGAGGGAAGGAAAAAGCAAGCTGTTACAGAGACAGCAGTTTTTGCAATTTCTAGTTTGATAAGAAAATCTCTTCAGCATCCTCTTCAGCCCACAGAACCAATCCTTCACTTCTGCTGAAGTCAGCACAGACGCTGAGCGGAGAAGTAAATAGTGAGCAAGCCGAGGCCAAGGTAAATACTGACCTCTTGGCATGATAAATCTTCCTGTTAATCTAAAACAGGAATCTCTCCCAACCACCCCCGCCGGCCCCAGATTGCCCCATAGCAGGCCGCGGATGCCGCAGGTCTCAGGAAGGTGGAGGGAGGAGGCTTGCACTCTTAGATCTCCCAGCTGTTTCAGGTCCTACAGTAACAGATCAACGATCTGGAATGCTCTCCGGAGAAGAGCAAAGCCATACCCAAACGACTTCTTGCTTCTACACCGGGTACACTGTGCTTGACTGAGGAAAAACACAACTGACTGTGGGAATCGGAGGAGAGCCCAACTTGAGTTTTCTTCTTTACTTGTAATTCCCCCAAATCCCACCCAGCCTCTCTGGAAGCAATGGCCCCTTTGCTGAGTATGGCTGTGCGTGGAAAACTGTTGCCCTAGCACCTCCAAGAGGCAACTAGGGGATCTGAAGACATCTCGTGAGGGTTTGGGGTGAGAGCCAGATGGTAGAGGATGTGTGTGGCATGCATGAAGCCTGGGGTTCAATCCCACAGCACCACATACACCAGGCGCGGTGCACACCTGTAATCCCAACACTCAGGAGGCAGAGGCAGGAGGATCAGATCAGAGTCATCCTTGGCAAAAACAGCAAGTTCCAGGCCAGCCTGGATTACGTCAGACTCCGTCCCCAAAAGAAATGAAATGAATATAAAACTTAAAACTCTGTCTGGACTCAGTCTCAAAAAGAATTACAAAGAAACAAGAAGGCAGGGGACTAGATGACATTGTGATGGTTTAATTGTCAAATTGACACAATCTATAGTCACTAGGAAAGAGTTTCAGTGAGGATTTTCTTGATCAGGGTGGACTGTGAGCATGTCTGTCAGGCATTGTCTTAATCAGTGGGAAGACCCAGCCCATTGTGGGTGACACCATTCCCTGGACAGAGATCCTGGATTTTATCAGAATGGAGGAAGCCAGCTGAGCATGGAAACGCATGCATTCATTCCTCTGCTCTTGACTGCACGTACTCGTGACTCGTTCTCTCAAGCCGCTGCTGTGCCGGCCACGCTGGACTACAATCTGAACTTTTGAACCAGATAAGCCCTTTCTCTCTTTAATTGCTTTTATCCCAGCAGTAGTTAAAGCAATGAATACAGCTGTCCTGGGTTACCTAGCAAGACTTTGTGCCAATAAAATAAAATATGGAATATGCCAATGTTAGTCTCTGTCTCTCTGTCTCTCTGTCTCTCTGTCTCTGTCTCTCTCTCTCTCTGTCTCTCTGTCTCTCTCTCTCTCTCTCTCCCCAGTTGTTGTTTTTTTTTCTCTCACTGAAAGGTTTTTTTTGGTGATTCCAAGTCTTTTTTAACAACAAAATCTAAAGACATAAAACAATAATCTAGTTTGAAAAGGGCCTGTGAATAAGTATCTGACATCAATTTCTCTATAGATTGATGCTCCAGACATTTTTTCTTTGTGAATTTGTATTGTTGTTGTATATTTGTGGTCTATCTTCTAGTTATTAATCAAAATTCATTCAGAGTTGAATTTTTTCAGTTAGAGGAAGGTTCTACACTTACATTACTTCATATTTTTTACGTTTTTGAGACAGGGTCTTATGTAGCTTAGGCTTGGTTTGTATTTACTATGTAGCCAAGACTGACTTTGAGCAGATTCTTCATACCAGACATAACCTCTTTTTCAAAAGTTTATTTTTAGTGTGTGTGTGTGTGCGCGCGCGTGCGCACGCGCGCGCGTGTCCATTTGCACATTGGGGTACCCATGCAAAAAAGCACATATGGGCTGTGTTCCTGTGGACCTATGTTGGATCAGATAGCAAGTCACCAAAGCAGGCCTGTCCCCCCATATTTTCCTAACAACATTCCTACAGTCACATGGTGTGGTGATCTGTAATTCTAGCCCCCTTGAGATCCAAGCAATGATAGGAACCAGACTTTGAGTCCTAAACTTTAAAATCTAGAAGAGGGCATTTAATGCCCTGCAGCTGGGGTTTCAGGCTGCTGTGAGCCTCCAAACCTGGTGTTGGGAACTGAACTCAGGTCCTCTGAGAGAGAGGGTGACCCTCTTAACCACCCAGCCCCAGTCACAATCTCTTACCTTTGACAAAGGTGTAGTGAGTCCCTGAGATTCTAACATCAGGGAACAACTGGATGAGGGTTAGACGAGAATGTTCTGCACCGGCTTCATGACTTTTCTGTAGAGCTAAAAATTATTGCAAAGTAAATATAGCGTCCAGGGGCTGGGGAGGTTGCTCAGTGGGTAAAGCACCCGCCACGTAAGCGTGAAGATCCTTAGAGCTACGCAAAGCTGGATGCTGTGACACACATCTGCAGCCCCTCACTCCTGTGGACAGATGGGAGGAGGAGTCAGGAGAATCCCTGGAAACCCATGGGCCAGCTGGCCTGGAGGATACAGTGCTGAATAGGACACCTGGTCTCAACAAGGTCAAAGGTGAGTGCTGGCACCCAAGGCTGACCTCTGACCTTCACATATGCATCACAGCACGTATGTGCATGGACACACACAGAGAGATGTGTGTGTATGTATATATGCTCAAATCCAAACACAACCTTCCACCTTTATTCAAATCCTAGTTTTAAGCCAATAAACGGAAGACACCTTGATGGCAGAGAAATTTGAGGACAGACTTGATATTGAATAACAGGAAGACATCATTAGCCACTTCATTAAGTGTGATAATAGCACTGTGCTTGCAAGTTTCCTTGAAGCATCTCTCTGGTAAGCACACATGCATGTAGCAGTGAAATGAAAGGATGTCTGGGGTTTGCCAGAGCTGAGTATGGCCATGGTGCGCACTTTGGGTGATGGAGGCATGAGGACCAGGGGTTCAAGGTCCAGCTCCACTACACGGATTGCTCAAGGCCCACCTGGCTATTCCAGAACCTGTCTCAAACAAAAACAAGTAACAAGAAGAAGAAACGAGCACCAGGAAAACAGAGAAGCTGATAGTAGACAAATAAAACAAGGCTGAAAGTGGCTGAACATTGACAAAGCGGCTGATGGCACACAGATTTAACTCTGGGCCCTTGAGACGGCTCAGTCAGCAAAGGTGCCGCCACCAAGCCTGGTGACCCGACTTCAAGGCCCCCAGAAACTACATGGTGAGGGAAAGAACGAATTCTCAAAAGGTGTCCTCTGACCTACACACACACAAAGACAGAAACAGAGAGAGAGGAGAGAGGAGAGAGAGAGAAAGAGACAGAGAGAGAGAGAGAGAGAGAGAGAGAGAGAGAGAGAGAAGAATTTGGAAGGCTGGGGAAACGGTCCAGGGTTAGGAGCTTGTGCTGGTCATCCTGAGGACCCAAGTTCAATCCCCTGCACCCACATCGGGGGGCTAATAACCATCTGCTGTAACTCCAGTTCCAGAAGATCCAGTGCCCTCTTCTGGCCTCTCTGTGGGCACCAGCACTCACATGCACATAGCCACTTACACACACACACACACACACACACCATCATCATAATAAAAGTTTTAACTTAAACCAGACATGATGGAGCATGTCTCTAATCCCAGCACCTGGGAGGCAGAAGTAGGAGGATCTCCTATGGATTCCAGGCCAGCCTGGTCTACATAGTGAAACTCTGTCGAAAGAAAGAAGGAAAGAAAGAGAAAAAAAGGTTGGGGGCTGGCAAGATAGTTCAGTGGGTAAAGGTACTTGTTACTTGTTACCAAACCTGACCCTGGCTCCTGACTGTTAATCTCTAGAGCCCATATGGTAAAGGAGAGAACCAACTCCGTTGTACTCATGTGCACAAACACACAACACATCAATATTTTTTTTCCTCTGTGTAGCCCTGGCTGTCCTGGAACTCACTCTGTACTTCGGGTTGGCCTTGAACTCAGTGATCTGTCTGCCTCTGCCTCCAGAGTAGTGGGATTAAAGGTGTGCTCCACCACTGCTCAGCTTTATTTTTAAATTTTATTTATTTTTTTATCTTTTTTATTTTTGGTTTTTCGAGACAGGGTTTCTCTGTGGCTTTGGAGGCTGTCCTGGAACTAGCTCTTGTAGACCAGGCTGGCCTCGAAATCACAGAAATCTGCCTGTCTCTGTCTCCCGAGTGCTGGGATTAAAGGCATGCGCCACCACCGCCGGCTTTATTTTTAAAATTTTAAGGAGCTGATATGTGCAAAGTGAAGGTAAGGATGCAAAAACTCCCACGGCTCTCATGGCCGTTGCTCAGATACTTTTTCTGTGCACAAAGGCTTAGCTGCCACATCCTGTACACTCTGATCGCCAGGGAGCGCTTACATCTCCGCCTCTCCTTGGATCAATAACGCATCCCATATGAACGCTAAGAGTCGCCTGCAGCCATCTGGCCAGAGCTGCACCTCTTTGTGTATCCCATGCTCCTCGTGTTCACATTAATGTCTCTTATTTTCACGGTCATTGTCAAAAGCAATTTGACGAATCCTTCTCATGGCCTCAAAAGACTCCGCTGAGGGGTCCCTCTTGCAAAGAGCAATCCGCCAAGCTTTGTACCTTACAATCCACTGACTGCAGATATAGTGGAACGTGGTTTCCAGTGTTTCATTTCGCAGGGAGCGAAGGGGTCTGTCTGTCCATGCATCCTTCATGCTAGGTGGACAGTCCCAATGTCCATATGAGAGAGAACATGCCTTGAATTGCGATCTGTCTGGCATCCTGGAGCTCTGCATTCTGTCTACCCTTACAGCTGGACCTCGGGCAGAATGGGGGGATGTTCAAAGAAATTCTCTCCGAACATATGAAACCTCCCCGGAGCACACCAGCTCTTTGCAGCATATTTAGTTAATTGGTTTATGTTTGATTTCTCCACACAACGCAATCAAGTCACTTCCTGGCTCTCCCAAGCTGCTAATTTGCAGCGCTCCAACACGCTTTTCTTTGGGCTCTTTCTATTCTTCTACGGAAAGACTGGCCCAGGAATACAAACACATGCTGTTGGAGTTGGGCCAAAGTTGCACATTTATAAAAATCTAATGTGTAGTGGCTAGAGAGAAGGTTCAGTAATTAAGACTTTGCAGAGGACCTGGGTGGACTTGGCAGATGACGGGGGTGGGGTCAGTTCTCAGCACCATGTCAGACAACTCACAACCTCCTGTAACTCCAGATTGGGGGGAGGCATGTCTGACGCCCTCTTATGGCCTCCTTGTGTACCTGCACTCATGTGCACATACACACATAAACAAATAATTTTTAAAAAATTTTTAAATCTAAAGTGTGGTTGGAGAGATGGTTCAGCAGTTAAGAGCACTAGCTGCTCTTCCACAGGTCCTGAGTTCGGTTCCCAGAAACCACATGATGGCTCAGAACCATCCACAATGAGATCTGGTGCCCTCTTTTGGTGTGCAGGCGTACATGCAGACTATTTGCAATAAATAAGTAAATCTTTTTAAAAATCTGAAGCGTGGAGGATTGGCTTGGTTAAGAGAGCTTTTTAGAGTTGTTCAGATCCCAGCACCTATGTAACAAGCCAGGTGTCCTGTTGAAGCCTGGAACCCCAGGAGGTGGAGACAGTTGAGGCTTGGTGACTGTCAACTTAGGAGAAAGAACAAAAGCACCAAGTTCAGTGAGGGACCCTACCTCAAAGGAGAAGGTACAGAATCATAATAGAGGAAGACATCCACATCCTCTTCCGGCCTCTGAGTGCAAACAGATGTGCTCATTTCCCACACATGTGTGTAACCAGAAATACATCAGTGAACCAATAAACCACTAAAAAAAAAAAAAAAGAAAGGGCTTGGTTCCATGAGTGGAGCTAAGAGATCAAGATATGGAGGGAGTCGAGATGGCTCAGCAGTTAAGAACACTTGACGCTTGTAACAAGAAATAATGAAAGACCCAGAGACAGATATTGGGGTTCAAGCTGAAGATCATGGAAGCAAAGCAGCCAGCCACTAGTTCGGTCTATGTTGAGTGTCCCCCGCCAGCACGGTCACATTAGCTCTCACCTCTAGCTCAGGCTAAGGTGGGCATGAGCTCCCACCAAGCATCAAACCTTTCCTTAGTGTGGCTGGAGAATGAATGCCTCCCTGAGACCTTGTTTCTATCTTATATACTTCCTTAGTGTTGGGATTAAAGGTGTGAGCTATAATTCTCTTTTAGACTGATTTACTCTTGTGTAGATCTGGGTGGCCTTGGATTCACAGAGATCTGTCTATCTCTTAATCCTGAGTCTTAGGATTAAAGGTGTGTACCACCACCTCTTAGCTTCTGGCTGCTGGGATTTAAGGTGTATATCAGCACTGCCTGATCTCTGTAGCTTGAGACTGACTTTGCTTTCTGAATCCTCAGTCAAGCTTTAACAAATCATAAATAATATATCACTATAATTCCCCTTTTTGTCTAACACAAAAAGAAGGCTATAACTAACATAAGAAAAACTATATACAACAAGTGCATACAATATAAACAGGCAATAAGTTCCTCAACAATATCTAATGCATTTGCATTTGACACATTCAGAGAAAACACCAGTCCATTTGCGTTTGACAAATCAGAGAAACTACTTCATTATGTATCCTAAATTGGTGAGTCCAAAGTCTTGAAAGTCGTGTACCTAGTTTACTTTCTATTCTAATTTGCATTATCAAATTACCCTTTCATGTCTCCCAACTTTATATACTTCACATTTCTTTAGTGAGTTTCTTTACTGAGTCTAGTAAAGTAATGGAAACTATAAAGATACTATCCAGTCTTCAACTCCCTCAGAGACCTGAGAAGGAAATATTACCCAGTAAGCAGGAGGTGCAATCAAGCAAAATATGTGAGAAATGACAAAACCAGCTGGCTGCCTGGACAGTCACCCAAGGGTCCTCTGCAACTGCGGGGCATCCATCTTTGGCCTGTAGGCCTAGCGTCTCTGACAGGCTTTTCTGTGAAGCAGCATTTTCTGAGGGAGCATACTGCTTTGTCTAAAGTTGGCAGTCACTCTATTTTTCGTCCTGCTTGTCCAAGTTGGACAGCATACTGTCGGCAGTCAAGGCAAGGACTTGCCCAGTGGCTTACTTTTGCCATAAAGAAAGCAAATTCCACCCCAGTAGCTGATCGAAGCAGAAACAAACACCCGCAGCTGAGCACTGAGCCACACTCCCAGAATCCAGTTGCAGAGAGGGAGGAGGGATGAGCAAATGAACCTAGATGGAGCTGGACATACCTGCAGAAACAGCTGACCTGACCTTGTGAGAGCACACAGACCCTGGTCGAAAAGCTGGGGAACCAGCATTGGACCAAACCAAGCCCTCTGAATGTGGGAGCCAGCTAGGAGGCCTGGGCAGTCTGTGGAACCTCTAACAGTGGAGTCAGGGTTTATTCCCAGGTCACAAATGGACTTTGGGAGCCCACTCCTAATGGAGGGGTACTATTGCTGTCCAGATATGGAAAGGAGGGCCTGGGTCCTCCCCCAAATGATGTGATAGACTTTGATGGTCCCCGATGGAGGGTCTCACTATCCCTGGGGAGTGGGTGGTGGGTGGGTTGGGGGGTCGGTGAGAAGCATGGGAGAATGGGAAGGCGAAGGAATGGGGGGCTAGATATGTAAATAAGATTGTTTCTAAAAATAAAAAAGAAAATTTCTTAGATGCCCGTCATCTTATCTTAAGTAGATAGTGGCGCACGCCTCTAATCCCAGCACTTGGGAGGCAGAGGCAGGCAGATCTCTGTGAGTTCAAGGCCAGCCTGGTCTACAGAGCGAGTTCCAGGACAGCCTCCAAAGCCACAGAGAAAACCTGTCTCGAAAAACCAAAAAAAAAAAAAAAAAAAAAAAAAAAGTAGATTTATGCTGCCAGGAGTAGAAATGTCTCATTGTCATAAAAAAAACTATGCTATTAAAACATTTTAAATGTCATATTCTGTAGATCTCTGAAGTGTTTGAAGACAACCTGTCTTTCTTTCACTGACAATATACAGTCGGTGAATACCAAATGCCCTAAATTTATTCTGCAACATTCTCATATGCTCCAGCCAAAAGGAGTATCATGGTTTCTTCACCATGATACAAGGAAGAAACAGACTTTCTTCCTTAATTCTCCAAACATTTCATAACCAGGTCTTAAACTAAATCTCTTGTTATCTGGCCTTGAGTAACCACACCTCAGACTAAGTCTCTTGTCATTTAGATAAGACTTCCAAGCCGAAAACCAAGCATCCTGCAGTAGCCACGCGGGACACCTTTAGGCCTGATGACTTTAACCTTGGAAGAGTAAGATAGTTCTGAACTCTCTGACCTTAAGCCTAGATGAAGCCATTTTTATGGACCCCAACAGTCTTCCTTCAGTCTGGCTGGTTTATAAGGAACAGGAAACTTCTTCACACGGCTTTACCCATGCACTGAAATGCTGATGCCTATGCAGTTTTCAACGAGTGACTTTGGGTGAGGTAGTGGTATACACCTTTAATCACAACACCTTTTTGTTTTGTTTTGTTTTGTTGAGGCAGAGTTTCTCTGTGTTGCGCTGGCTCTCCAGGAACTCACTCTGTAGACCAGGCTAGCCTCCAATTCACAAACATCCTCCTGCCTCTGTCTCCTGAGTGCTGAGACTAAAGGCATATGCCACCACCACCAGGCTTTTTCGTTTTCTTTTCACATTACATAGCCCTAGCTGGCCTGGAGTTTGCCTCAATCTCACAGAGATCCCCTGCCTTTACTTCCCAAGCGTTGCGATTAAAGGTGTAAAGAGATCAAGGAAGGTACTTGGTAACAAGTAGAAGGTAACTAAAAGGAAGAGACACATAGAAAAACAACATCAAATCAAGACTTTACAACAGCCAACAAAGTGACAACGGGAGTGACCTGATTGGGAGAGGAAACAAGGGGCCAGCGAGATGACTCAACTGGAAAGGCCCTTGCCGTAAGCTTGACAACCTCAGCTCTATTCCCAAGACCCACAGGGGAACCAGTTCCCACAAGTTTCCTTGTGATCACACAAGTACCATAGTGCGCACAGCCACACCTACATGAATAAATTGAATGCAAATTAAAAGCAGCTGTACCAGCCCCATATTTAATATAGTTGTCTTGTTTTATCTCTGTGTATGTATGAGTATGGATGTACACATGCGCATGCGTGGCGAGCAGAGGACAGCTTTAGGAATCGGTTCTCTCTATCATCTGAGTCTTGGGGATTGAACTTGGGTCATCACACTTGGTGCTTTTTTTTTCTGATCAACCATCTTGCCCAGCCAATCAGTATCTATATGAGGGAGAAGAGACAAAAGGACACTTTGATCTAGGCCTGGTGGTACAGCCCTGTCATTTTGGCTACTCAGGAAGCTGAAGGAGGAGGATAAAAAAAACCAAGGCTACAGGGTGAGGTCAAAGCCAGTTGGAAAACTTACAGAGATCCTGTTTGGAAATGAAAAGTGAAAAGCAAGATATGTAGCACAGGGAAGCAGGTGAATCTCTGTGGGTTCAAGACTAGCCTTGGCTACATAGTTCTAAGACAACCAAAGTTACATAGTTACAAAGTTACATGGTTACATAGTTACAAAGTTACATAGACCGTGTCTCAAAATAGATTGATTGACTGATTGATTAATTAATTAGTTAATTAAAAGCAAAAAGAGGGCTAGAAGTGTAACAGTGGTAGAGCACCTGCCTAGAATCCCCCAGTGAGGAGCTGGGCCTCAGTGATGGAGCATCTACCTAGAATCTTCCATTGTCTTACTCCCAAATGATGACAGAGTTTCTGTACTGCCTTTACCCCTCAGTCCCAAATAAAACTCAGAGGCTTCCATTAATTATAAACTGTTTGGCTGATGGCTAGACTTCTTACTGGCTAGCTTTCTCTTAATTATTAACCCATTTGTACTAAACTATGTACTGCCACGAGGTTGTGGTTTACCTGTAATGCCCCAGCATGCTCCTCCCTTGGTAGCTACTGGCTACACAGCAGTGTCTCCCTGATGACTCACTCTCTGTCTTACTCTTCCCAGAATTCTCCTCGTCTAGTAGCCCCACATATACTTCCTGCCTGCCTACTGTCCAATCAATGTTTATTCATCAGCCAATAAGAGAATCATATATTCGCAGCATACAGAAGGACATCCCCATCACCCAAATCAATTGTCTTTCTAACATGTACTTCTGCCTCCCAAATGCCCTCATTCAGAATAGTGCCAGGTTGCAGGGTCCAAGGTCCCAGAAAAGCTCATCATTCTGCTGGGAAATATTTTTATGTGAAAGCTTTCTAATGAAAGTTGATGAGAGGTTGTTTTTACTTCATCAATATTTAATACAAATCTTATATTTCTGGACCTGGTTCCTGATCAGAACTTCTTTTGCATTTTGCATTTGGAGATGGAACTCTGGGTCTTTTAGAGAGATTCTAGGCCAGTATTCTACACACCTCCCAGCCCTCACTGGGGGATTCTAGGCAGGTGTTCTATCACTGAACCATGCCTGTGGTGATCTGAATATAAATGGCATCCATAGGTCCATAGGGAGTGGTAGTATTAGGAGGTGTGGTCTTTTTGGAGTAGGTGCAGCTTTGTTGAAGAAAATGTATCACTAGGGGGTGGACTTTGAGGTCTCAGAAGCTCAAGCCAGGCCTAATGGTTCACAATCTCTTTCTGCTGCCTGCAGATCCAGATATAGAACTCTCAGTTCCTTCTCCAGCACCATGTCTGCCTATACAGATTCCTGCCAAGATGACAATGGGCTAAACCTCTGAACCTGTAAACCAGCCCCAATTAAATGTCTTCCTTTATAAGAGCTGCCATGCTCATGGTGTCTCCTCCCAGCAGTAGAAACCCTAACCAAGACAAAAGCCCCAATCACGCCTACTTCCCTGTTATTTATAAAGGACAGCAAATATTCATAGAGAACGAAACAGATCCAGGTTACAAACAGTTACATGACCATTCTTTTGTGTGTGTGTGTGTGTGTGTGTGTGTGTGTGTGTGTGTGTGTGTTTCTAGACAGGGTTTCTCTGTGGCTTTGTAGGCTGTCCTGGAACTAGCTCTTGTGGACCAGGCTAGCCTCGAACTCACAGAGATCTGCCTGCCTCCGCCTCCTGAGTGCTGGGATTAAAGGTGTGTGCCACCACTGCTGGCTACATGAGCATTCTTATCTTTGAGAGCTGACGTGGATAGGTAGAAAATCGATTCATTGTACAAAGAAATTCTTGAAGGTTGTTTTTATTCTCATGAGTCACAGGAAATTGACAATTTTTTCCTTTGGTCATAAAAATAGCAGGATCGTGCATTGTCAGCTCAGATAATAGAATTTTATGACTGGTGGTCATATTAAACCTTTTCAACAATTCGTAGAAATGATTTAAAATATGTCAAGCTTATTTCGATGCTTTTTGTGTCAAGTGAGAGATTGCGTTTCTTTGATCACTGAAACAGGGAAATGAGCTTTAGTTCCTTCAGTCTTGGCTCTTGTCAAGATCACACTGCCCCGTCTTAAACTGTAAGAAGTCAACCTCACCTGATTAAAACAGAAGCCTTGAAGTATTCTAATAACTTATGACGATAATAATCCCAAACTGAAATAGCGCATGTAACCAATACAAGCAAAACACTTCATGTTTTCAGTTCTCTCGCATGGAAACAAAAAAACCAAAACACTTTGGCAAGACTAAAGAAGCCCTGATTCCTTTAAATATTTAAACAAAGGCCAAATGAATGTGTAGGGCTGGACAGATGGCTCAGTGGTTAAGAGCACTCACTGCTCTCCCAAAGGATATGAGTTCAGTTCCCAACACCCACATCAGGCAGCTCATAGCTGCCTGTAACGCCAGAAGCTCTGACACCCTCTTTGACCTCCTCAGAAGCCTTCACTCACTCGCACAAGCACACATGTACACATACAGTCATAATTAAAAACAAATCTGGGAAGTGGCAGTGCATGCCTTTAATCCCAGCACTCGGGAGGCAGAGGCAGGCGGATCTCTGAGAGTCAGAAGCCAGCCTGGTCTACAGACAGCCAGGGCTGTACAAAGAAACCCTGTCTCAAAAAAAAAAAAAAAAAAAGCAAAACAAACCACCTACAAAAAAGTCTTTAGTCGTTCCTCCACCAGTTTCTTTCCCTATCTTTTACTCCCATATCTGACTCCCAAGTTTTTATTGATAACAGAACAATTCAGATAAACCCCTTTCCTGCCCCGCCTTAGTTTTGATCAAGGCTTTATCTCCGCAATAGAAAAGCAGACTACGGCAATATCCATGCACACTCCCGAGCGAGCGCAGGTGCCAGCAGAGGGCAGAGAGGGTGGGTGTAGGATCTTCCGAAGCTGGAATTACAAGCGGTTGGGAGCCGCCCGGTGTGGGTACCCGGAACCAAAGTCTGCTCCTTCTTGCAGGAGCAGCAAAGCACTTTTCACAGCCGAGCCATCTCTCCGGCTCTTCCACCTTATTCTGATTCCGCAAGATTAACTGGTCCTTAGCTCCTCTGCTGCCTCGGTCTCCCAAGCAGTGGGATTTGCAGGCACTAGCCGTCGCCCCTGACATTTTACCTGAGTGCTGAGGAACAAGACGCCTACTGACTGGGCGTCTCCGCAGCCCCTCGTGTGTTTTTTGTTTTGTTTTATTTTAGGGGAGGGGGTTGTTGTTTGAGATGAGATCTGTAGCCTGGGCTGACCTTGAACTCCTGATCCTTCTACCTCCATCCCCTTGAGTGCCAGAATTACCCAGGCTTTCACACTATGCATGGCTTTTTCTAGAATGTTAAAGGGTAGAATACACAGCAACTTCTTCCCAGTGTACTAAATAAACACCCCGGCTGATGCATACTGGGCTCTCTGGGACAGTAAAAAGGCAAACCTTTTCTTTTCTTTTCTTTTCCTTTCTTTTTCTTTTTTTTTTTAATTTATTTTTAGAGACAGGGTTTCTCTGTATTGCTTGGAGGTTGTCCTAGAATTCGCTCTGTAGACCAGGCTGGCCTTGAACTCAAAGAGATTCACCTGCCTCTGCCTCCCGAGTGCTGGGATTAAAGGCGTGCGCCACCAACGCTGGGCTGGAGAGATGGCTCAGCCGTTAAAGGCTAGGCTCACAACCAAAAAATATGAGAAAAACCATTTCTACACACAAAGAAAACAGTGCCATCCCTACACGTAAAAGGGGAGATGGGAAGGCTGGGGCATGGCTCAGTGAGGAAGTGCTTACCACATAAATGTGAGGACTTGAGTTCATTCCCATGTAAAAGTTGGACTTAGTGGCAAGCATCCTTTGTCTCAGGACTGGGGAAATGGTGACAAGAAGACTCCTGAAGCTTGCTGATAAGATCCTGTCTCAAAACTTAAGGTGATGGGGTTGGATAGATGACTCAAAGGTTAATAGCGCTGGCTGCTCTTCCAGAGGGCTGGGATTTGATTCCCAGCACCCACATGGCAATTCCCAACCGTCTGTAACTCCAGTTCCAAGAGGATCCAACACCCTCTTCTGGCCTCCTCCGGCACTGCACACAAATGGTGCACAGACTTGCAGGCAAGACATCCATCCATACACTTAAAAGATCTTGGGGGGGAAAAGGTGGAGGGTGTCAGGCAGTGGTGGCACACACCTTCAATCCCAACACTCTGGAGGCAGAGGCAGGTCTCTGTGAGTTAGAGGCTAGCCTGGTCTACAGAACGAGTTTTAGGGCTGCCAGGGCTACATAGAGAAACCCTGTCTGGAAACAAAGGGTGGAGAGTTATAGAAAACACAAGCCATCTACCACTATCTCTGTGCACTGTGTACAAAGACACACAAAGATATACTTTCATGGGTGCATACATACACATCCATGGAGAGAGAGAGAGAGAGAGAGAGAGAGAGAGAGAGAGAGAGAGAGAGAGAGAGAGAGGCGTTCTGACCCTTACATCCTTACTGCTATCATTTTAGGCACAGACTCCTTACACTGTGTGTTAGTTGGGTTTGGTCATAGTATATTGCCCAAACTAGGCAACTTAAGGGAGGAAAGAATGTTGCCTCAATGAGTTCAGTCTGCCATGGTGGTAGCTCAGTCCACACACAGTGGCCAGGCAGCAGAAAGCACGACAGGAGTGTAGCCAGGTATAATATACCCTGAAGGACCCACCCCTGCCAACCTACGTGCTTCATCTAGGCTCTAGCCCCTAGCATTTGCAGACCCTTGTAAAACCAGAACCTGAGCAACTGGGAGGTTCCTTAACCCAGGCCATCCACTTACCTCTGAGGACTAGCTTAGGTGCCAGTGGAAGCAGGACTCTAGGGACGGAGGGTATTGCTGTGCAAGCTTGAGGATCTGAGTTCTAATCCCTGGCATCCACATAACAGCCTGGTGGCAGCACTGGAGGGGGAAGAGGCAATGGGATTCCAGGGAGCTGCCAACCTAGGAAGGTGGAGAGTGGTAGAAAGATATGGAAAGCCAACCTCTGCCCTCCCCTGCAGAACAGAGACAAGCGTGTGCACGCTCCCTCGGCATGGGAAGCACACTCTATAGCCTGTCTCTCATCTGAGAAGGAAACTCAGGGTGGGAAAAGAGCTAAGAAGTTCCAACTGTGAAGCCAGCGTTGCCCAATGGCCTGGCACCACCCTCTCCTAAAGCCCAGGCCAGTGACCTAAGTGTGTTTCATGCCAGAAGTCACAGTCAGGAGCATAAAGTTCCCTCCAACTTTCCCAAGTTGTGTAAAGGAATAAATAACTTTTCTGAGGGTCCCTGCTCTTTTGAAACTTTTAATTTTAAATGCAAGCAAAAGAATGTGTATAAAGTATGGCCACTATGAAGCAAGAGCAATAAAATGAACCTCCGGGGACTAATATAATTGTGCCAAAAAGTATGAAAGGGGCGGCTGGAGAGATGGCTCAGCCGTTAAAAGCACTTACTGCTCTTGTAGAGGACCTGAGTTAGGCTTCCAGCACCTGTTTGGGGAGCTAACCTTCTATAACTCTAACTCCAGGGTGCGCGTGCACACACACACGCACACATGCACACACACGCACACACGCACGCACACTTTAATATGTGAAAATGCTCAGAGGATGACACAAATGTCAAAGGAACACAGACACTGGCTTGCAGAAGCTCCTGATGACCAAGGTCAATCTCAGTATCAAGATAAACAGCAACAGGGCCGGCAAGAGGCTCGGCAGAGAGACTCTCGCCATCAAGCCTGAAAAACATAACTGGATTCGAAAACGTGTGTGGTGGAAGGAGAGAAGTTACTCCTATCTGATGTTCACATGTGTGTCATGGCAGGAGAGAGGGAGAGGAGGTCGAGAGTGGTGGCGAATGCCTTTAATGCTGGCCCTTGAGAGGCAGTGTATGTCTGTGAGTTCGAGGTCAGCCTGATCTACACAGGGAGCTGGGCTGGGGATGTGGCAGAGTGCTTGCCTAGGATTTACTAATACCTGAGTTCAATCTCCAGCATCTACCCAAGGAAAACAACCCCAACCTTTTAATATCTGCAGAAGTTGGGTTGTAGGTGAAACACAGGCTAACACCTGTATGAATGGGACTCCGGGTTTCAATCCGTACGAGGAATAAAGAGGGGGGATAAAATTACAGTTCTGGTTTCCAGTACTGCTTAGCAGCTGACTTCCTGGGACATTCACGGTGACCGGGAGAAATAAAGCAGATTGGAGCATGATCATGCCTCCCCTTCCAGAGTGCTTAGCACGCACACAGGCGAGCCAACTTTGCGTTCCCTCTTTTGGTCCTCCTCAGCTTCCATAGTAGACCCGCCGGCCCAGACTCCGGAACTCGCGGGGGTTTCCTGGGCTTCTGCGCAGCTGCTCCCGGTCGTCGTGGAAACCGATCAGCCAATCAGAGCGTGTGACCCCGCTGGCTGACGCGGCGGGCATCTCAGTGCGCTGTGGCAGGGGAGCTTCCGCGGTTCTCGGTAACGGACAGCGATGCTGAAGGCCAAGATTCTCTTCGTGGGGCCCTGCGAGGTGAGGCCGGGCTCGGGGGCCCCTAAAGCTGGGGTTGTTCCCGGGAGGTGCAACTCGGGGCCAGCATCCCCGCTGGGGGCGGCAGCTGGCCTTGACCTGCGGAGCTGCCCAGCCTCCCGTTCTTCCCTCCCAAGCAGTGGAGGAGAATCTCGAGGTCCCCGGGCGTCTCACGACTCCCCTCCGGACCTGCCCCGCAAGAGGAATATGTCTACGGGATGAGAAAACTAGATTTTAAAATATAGGGTCCTGGAGCAAGTGGCTCTTATTAGGGAATTGCTACATAGGTGATTCACGCTATACACCAAATGGAAGTTCAGATGGGCCAGAACTAAACACGCAAGTAAGTTAACTGTAGAAGGAAGCTGGGCGTAGTGACCCGAACCTGTAACACCAGGACTCGAAGCAGAGGGAGGAGGACCATCACAAGTTCAAGGGTAGCCTGGGCTACATTCTAAGTGCTGGGACAGCCTGAACTATGATGGGAAATGCTGTCTCAAATAACAAAGATGGATGGATGGACAGATGATAGATAGATAGATAGATAGATAGATAGATAGATAGATAGATAGATAGATAGATAAAATCTCTGGGCCCCAGCTCAGAAAGTTAGCTTCTGTTAAGTTTTGTTATTTGGTGATAACATCTTGCTATGTAGTTCAGGCTGGCCTTGAACTCAAGATCCCCCTGCTTCAGCTTCCCGAGCCCTATCGGTCTGTGTCACCATGTCCTGAATATCTTAGTTATGGCTCCTGCGTAGATCTGGGAAGAATGTAGGGATTCATATTTTGCACATTGGTCCATAGAGCAAAGATGAGAGCCACTGTACATTCGTTGGTGAATATATGGCAAAGATGTGTTCTTAATCTTAAGTTAGGAAGCTGGGGGTGTAGCTGGATGGCAGAATGTTTGCCTAGCATACGGGAGTCCCTGGGTTCAGTTCTCCGCACCACATAAAACTTTCATGGTGGCACACTCCTCAGTTCCAGTATTTAGAAAGTAGAGTCATGATGATTGGGACCTGGCTACAATAACAAATCTGAGGCCAACCTGGGATATATAAAACCTGCCCCCCAAAAGTCTAATCCTCAGTTAGGGGAGATGGTTAGCAGGCACAAAAGCTAGGAAGAAATGAGCCGTGTGTGGCAGTGCAGGCCTGTAACTTAGCACCTGGGAGACTGAGACGGGAGGGTCGCCACGAGTCTGAGGCAGTCTGGGCTGCAGAGTGGGGCAGAGGAGAGGAGAAAGGGTAAAGGAAGGGACAGCAGGGCTGGAAAGGTGGCTTGGTGACTAAGATCACATAGTGCCCTTGCAGGGGTCTTCCTTTGGTTCCCAGCACCTGTACTTTTATTTCTTTTTTATTTTTATTCTCTTTGGAGGCCCACCACCCAGCTCCCAAATAAATACACAGAGACTTATTATGAATGCCCAACCTTGGCTTGTTTCTAGCCAACTTTTCTAACTTAAATGATCTTGTTTCTCTTCTTTGCCTCTGGGCTTTTGTTCTTTTGTTTTTCGAGACAGGGTTTCTGGTTTTTTTGTTTGTTTTGGTTTTTCGAGACAGGGTTTCTCTGTGGCTTTTGGAGCCTGTCCTGGAACTCACTCTGTAGACCAGGCTGGTCTTGAACTCACAAAGATCCACCTGTCTCTGCCTCTCTCAAGTGCTGGAATTACAGGTGTGTACCACCAACACCCAGCTACCTCTGGGCTTTTTTTTTTAAAGATTTATTTATTTATTTATCACATATACAGTGTTCCGCCTACATGTCAGAAGAAAGCACCAGATTGAATTGTAAATGGTTGTGAGCCACCATGTGGTTGCTGGGAATTGAACACAGGACCTCTGGAAGAGCAGTCAGTGCTCTTAACCTCTGAGCCACCTTTCCAGCCCTACCTCTGGGCTTTTTACCTTTCTTTAGTCTGTATGTCTTTCTTTCCTTCTTGCTCTCTGGATGTCTGGGTGGCTGACCCCTCCCATCCTCCTCTTCTCTCTTTCTCAATCTTCCCCCTTTTTATATTCTTTTCCAGCCTAGATTTCTCTTCCTGTTTATTCTTTGCCTGGCAGCCCTGCCTATTCCTCTCCTGCCTAGCTACTGGCCATTCAGCTCTTTATTAGACCAATCAGGTGTTTTAGGCAGGCAAAGCAACACATGGGTCAGGCTTTGGTGGTGTCGGGCGCGTTGGTGGCGCACGCCTTTAATCCCAGCACTTGGGAGGCAGAGGCAGGCGGATCTCTGTGAGTTCGAGGCCAGCCTGGTCTACAGAGAGAGTTCCAGGACAGCCTCCAGAGCAATACAGAGAAACCCTGTCTTGAAAAAAAAAAAAGAATGCAGCACATCTTTGCATCATTAAACAAATGTTCCACAGCATAAGCAAAGCTAATATTCCACAACAGGCACCCATGCCAGCTCACATGTTAACTTCCAATGCCAGGAGACTGGATAGCTCTGGCCTCTGTGGGCACTCAACATGCACAGACACATACAGAAAGGGCATAGTGGTGCATGCATTTAACTCCAGCACCGAGGAGGCAGAGATTGGTGAATCTGAGTTGGGGGCCAGCCTGATCAGCAACATAGTGAGTTGTAGAACAGCACAGTTGTGGTTCAGAGAAAGTTTGCAAAATATGTTACAAATTTAAGTTTGGTGATTAACACATTGGTAATTTCATCATTTTGAAGGCTAAGGCAGGAAGATTGACAGTTGCTACCCAGCTTGGGCTGCATGACAATTTCTTACCTCAAAACAAGTACTTGGAGAACAGAGTAAAATTGTAGAGGTTTTTTGGGGGGGTTTGTACTTTGTCTCTCTCTTTTTTTTTAAGTCTTTAGGGGTTTTTGTTTGTTTGTTGAAACAAGGACTCATGGAGCTTAAATGACCCTGAACTCCTGATCCTCCTGTCTCTTCTCACCACATCTCCAGCCTTCTCTCCCCCTTCCTTCCCTTTTATCTTCTTCATTCCTTCCTCCTGTAGAGTTTTACAAGGGCTCACTCAGCTTTAAGAGATTGACTTCTAAGGAATAATTTCAGAGGAGAGGGGACTTTTGTTTTTTTTTTAGGCATATGCAGTATTTGTTCAGTGGATAGTGCAAATACATAAAGAAGATCTGAAAAGAAGATCATAGCTCTGAAGATGGAATGGTTGGGTGAATGGATGGGTGACTGGGTATTTGAGTGGATGTGTGGAACATTGGATGGATGAGTGAGTTGTTGAGTGAATGGGTGGATGGATGGACGGACGGATGGATGGATCGATAGACGGATGATTGGATGGGGTGACTGAGTAGTTGAGTGGATGGATGAGAGGGTAGTGGGTGGTTGAGTAGAAAGGTGAATGGATGGGGGAGGTGCGTGGATGGGTGGGTGGGTGGGTGGGTGAGTGGATGGGTGGGTAGGTGGATAGGTGAGTAGGTGTGTAGGTCGGTGGGTAGGTGGGTGAGTGCGTGGGTGGAAGCCTGATTTGGGTAGAGGGTTCAGAAAGACTGTCTTACTACCCTGTTGACTTTTTATAGGAATGTCAATTACATAATTATACATGAGAAGTGGATTGCTGACTTTGTGACTCAATCAGCAAGAGTTCACACACCTGGGTCTTAGTGTTGCCCTTGATCCTCTTTGTGACCTTATAGCTGTAGCAGACCAATGGACTACAGCTGGGAGGAAAGCTGGGGAGGGTGGTGGGATACACACTTATGGGGTTTTGTGGTTGTCGTTTGCTCTCTGGTTTTCTCAGATAAGCTAACTTGAGTACCAGCCAGACTGTAGAAAGGCATGCTGGGTTGTCCTGTCCCTCCAGTTAGTTCAGGCCACGCTCGGAAGAAAGATTGTGGATTGAGGAAATAAACAGGCTAGAGTCAAGGCATAGAGTTGGGAGGGTGCCCAGTGAATACCAGGATCAACCCCAAGTTTATTACTCAAATTCTTAAATGCCCCAATCAAAAGGGGAGGGTAAAAGATTTCCTTAGCAAGATACAAGGAACAAGCAAGAGTAATTACCTTCTCTATACCCAAAACATCTGGTCACCACACCCTAACCCAAATATTCTATTGTCAAGGTGAGGCACCCATTAGCTACACATCAGGCCAAATACCCTGCTGTCAAGGCAAGACATGCAATAGCCACACCTTAGGTCAAACATACTGTGGATTTACCGTTGAAGGAGCAATAATAGGCTTGAACTCTCTGACTTTATGTCAAGATGGAACAGAGCCACTTCTTTGGGACCCCACACTGGGACCTAATCCAAGCTCTGCCCACTGCGTAAGGACCAGGCAGCATCCTCCTAGAGATGTCAGGGCCAGTACTTCACCACACCCAGTCCAGGCCTCACTGTGTAGCCCAGGCTAGCTTGAACTTGCACTCTTGCTGCCTCAGCCACATGAGTGCTGGGGTCCCACCACGCATTAGTGATGTTTGTGTGGTTTATTACTCTGCTCTATTTGCTTTTACTTTCAGAGTGGCAAAACAGTGTTGGCCAACTTTCTGACTGAATCTTCGGACATCACTGAATACAACCCAACACAAGGTGTGAGGTGAGCCTGTCCAATCTTCGTGTCTAGAGCAACTGTGAAACAGCATTCATTCCCTACCTCATGTGCTGTGCGTCTTCCAAAACTGCTTCCTAGTAAGGGCCCTGCTGTGGTGCTTGTATTTCTAGGATCCTAGAGTTTGAGAACCCACATGTCACCAGCAACAGCAAGGGCACAGGCTGTGAATTCGAGCTCTGGGACTGTGGTGGCGACTCTAAGTAAGTTTTCTTTAACACGGCTCTGCTTTGACAGATGACTGACAAAAAGTAGGGTTGGGGTTGAGTAACTCAGAGGTAAAGCCAGAATCCCCAGTAAGGGGCCGGGGTGTGGCTCAGTGGTAGAGCACCTGCCTAGAATCCCCCAGTGAGGGGCTGGGGTGTGGCTCAGTGGTAGAGCACCTGCCTAGAATCCTCCAGTGAGGGGCTGGGGTGTGGCTCAGTGGTGGAGCCCTGCCTAGAATCCCCAGTGAAGGGCTGGGGTGTGGTTCAGTGGTAGAGCCCCTGCCTAGAATTCCCCAGTGAGGGGCTGGGGTGTGGCTCAGTGTAGAGCAGTTGCACAGCATGTGTGAAGTCCCCAAGGCTGTAATAATAATAATAGCAACATTGAGAAGCAAGGATGTCCTACAGCTTTCTCTTGACTTCCTTTCCGCCTGGCAGGTTTGAGTCCTGCTGGCCAGCCCTGATGAAGGATGCTCATGGCGTGGTGATTGTCTTCAATGCTGACATCCCAAGCCACCTAAAGGAAATCGAAATGTGGTATTCCTGCTTTGTCCAGCAACAGTTCCTCCAAGACAGTCACTGCATGCTTGTGGCCCACCACAAACCGGGCTCTGGAGGAGACAAGGGCAGCCTGGCTTTGTGTAAGTACCCTAGACTTTCTTTTCCTGCTCATCTCCACTGTTTGAAGCACTTCTGTGTGTATGTGTGGAGTGTGTGTGTGTGTGTGTGTGTGTGTGTGTGCATGCAGGTGTGCATGAAAGCATAAGTCTACATGTATTTGAAGGCCACAGATCAACCTTAGATATCATTCTCAGGAAAGCCATCGGCATTGGGGCTTTATTTTATTTTATTTTTTGTACTTACTCATGTTTGTGTGTCTACCTGTGTATGCATATGCACCTCATACATACAAGGTGTTCACAGAGGCATGTAATAGCAATGAGTGCTTGCCTAGAATTCCCCAGTGAGGGGCTGGGGTGTGGCTCAGTGGTACAGCACCTGCCTAGAATCCCCCAGTGAGGGGCTGGGGTGTGGCTCTATGGCAGAGCTCTCGTTCAATATGTACAAGGCTTAGTTCCTTCTGCAGCACCACACAAAAGACAAAAAAGCAAGGACCTGCCAGTGCCTACTTTGGTATCTTTCCTGTTGCCACCAAGGGACAGTTTCAGTTTTATGTTTTGTTTGGTTTGGTTTTTAGAAAGGGTTTCTCTGTGTAACAGACCTGGCTGTTCTGGAACTTGCTTTGTAGACCAGGCTGGCCTCCAACTCACAGAAATCTGCCTGCCTCTGCCTCCCCAGTGCTGGGGTGAAGGCTGTGTGCCACCACCACGGCCATTCCCTGTATCAACAGGTTAAAACTTTTAAGAGCTCACATGTCACTGGTGTGTTAGCACATTGCTGGTTCTCAGCACTGGCAAGGCTGAGCAAGACCAAGAGCTCCGAGCCTGCCTGTGGTGCACAGCAAGATCTGCGGGGGTGGGAGGAAGGGGGCGAAAGGAGAAAATGGGATTGCAGTAGCCTGGGTATTACATGCTAGAAAGAGCTCCTTGTCAACCTTGAAGCCTAATTAGCCTCGTTTCCCTGTGGAGCTCCCCCCCCCTAAACAAGCTGAAGCTGGTGCACTCGAACCTGGAGGAGGACCCCGAGGAGGTCCGGGTGGAATTCATCAAGTACTTAAAAAAGCATCATCAACTCCATGTCGGAGAGCAGAGACCGAGAGGAGATGCTCATCATCACTTAGTGTCCATGTGCCGCCGCCTCCCAAGTACCGCCGACATCCCACCCAGCTGCTGACACGCCCTCTCCTTGTGGCTATCCAAGTGTTCCTTATCTGCTAGAAGGCACCAGGAAGAGTCAGGCATGGTGGCACATGCTTGTGATCCCAGCCCTTGGGAGGCTGCGGTAGGGGGACTGAATGTTCAGGGCCAGCCTGGGCTACAGAGGGAGCCCTTATCTCAACCCTCCTCCAGAGGCAACAGGGTGCCTGCCTTTCCATCTCAGCCAACACACCATAAACACATCTTCCAGCAGCCTTCTGGTGCTGAGTTTCAGGCTGAACTGTTTGGTGGTGGTTAATGGAGTGAAATGGCCCAGAGTGGAGCCATGTGACCTCTGATGTCCCTGAGTGTAGAGAGGCTATGGTGTTTCTTACAGAGAACACATGTGCTAGAGCTGCTGCTTCCTGGCTTGGCTACAGTGATATTTTCCATAAAAGAATAAACCACAGGGGCCAGCGAGATGGTTCAGTGGGTAACAGTACTTGTTGCCAAGCCTTACAACCTGAGTTCAATCCCCAGATTCCCACTTAAAGGGGAAGGACAGATATGCCTCCTCCAAACCCCACAACACAAACACAGTATAGAATTTTAAAAAGAAATCAGCCAGAGATGAGTCAGTGGTTAGGAACACTTGTTGCTCTTGCAAGGGACCTGAGTTCAGATCTCCACACACACACTGGGCAGCTGTGCCTGTAACTCTAGCTCCAGGAGATCCTGTGCCTTCTGATCCCAAGGGTGTACACACACTCACACACACTCACGCATACACTCACGCTCACACACAGACACAGACACACACACACACACACACGCGCGCTGTATTAGTACTTTTCTGGTGCTGTGACAATGCACCATGACCAAGGCAACTCTAAGAAGAGTTTATTTGGGCTCATGGTTCTGTAGAGATAGTAGTTCATCAAGACAGGGAGACGTGGCAGCAGGGACAGGAAACAGGGGCTCATATCAAACTGCAGACACGTCAGAGAGAGCAAGCAGAGACGGGCACCAAAGCCCTCCTCTGTAGGCATAGTTCCTCAAGCAAGGCCACACCTCCTAAAACTCCCAAACAGTGCCATCATTAGGAGACAAGTATTCAAAACACCACACAAACACAAATGCACACAAATAAGCCCTTTTTTAAAGGGGGGGTCAACAAATGAGTGGATCGGTTGTGTGGTTCTACAGTAGAGCATGCACTTAGAATCCCCCAGGGAGGGGCTGGAAGTGTGGCTAAGAAATCGATCACTAGCTTAGCATGTAGGAGACCTTCGGTTCCATTTCTAGAACTGAAAAGATAAAAATCAACAATATAAGGTGTCTTGTTAAAGGAGTGCAAGGGGCTAGGGAGGTGGTTCAGTTGGGAGAGCGCCTGACTCGCAAAGCTGAGACCCAAGCCGTCCCAACCAGTGTGAAAGCGCTGGGTACTGTGGCTTGTACTGGTCAAGTCCCAGCACTGGGGAGCCAGGGACAGGCACACCCTGTGGCTTGCTGGCCAGCTAGCCTATTCTGTTGTGTGAGCTTAAAGCCCATGAGAGATCCTGCCTCCGAAACAAACGTGTGGGCTGGTGAGTTGGCTCGGTCATCAATTGACTTGCCACAGCAGCAGAAGTGAGGACTGAAGTCAGAGTCTCGGAACTCATAAACGCCAGGCAAGTGCAGCAGCTCCCATAACCCGGTATGGGGAAAGCGAACGCAGGACTCCCGGTGCAGACTGGCTGACTGGACAAGCCGGTACCCGCCAGCTCTGGGTGCAAGAAAGGTATCTGTCACCTTTGGGCCTCTGAAGGGGCACACACAGGCGCACACACACAGGCACACACACACACAGGCGCACACACACAGGCACACACACACAGGCACACACACAGGCACACAAATACACACACACAGGCACACACACACACACACAGGCACATGCATAGAAACACATGTGGTGTCTGAAGGACCGTTACCAAGGCTGTCCTCTGGACTTCACACCCACGTGCACACAAAGGAAGCACGTGCTTATGATCACAGCCGTCAGGAAGTAGAAGCAGGAGAGTCAGGATCTCAAGTCAGCCTCAACTGTGTAGCCACTGCAAGGCTAGCCTGGGCTACGTGAGCCCCTGGATCGTTTCTAAACAACAAGCAAACACCGCATGCGGGCGACTGGGGGAAATGCTGGGACAGGTTAACAGGCTCAGGTCCCAGCATTCACTGCAGTCACCATTCCCGGTGACCTGATGGAACATTGCTAATGTTAACAAGAAAAGGCGGGAGATGACGGTGCTGCCAAGCCTGATGACCTGAATTTGATCTTCAGAACCATGTGGTGGCAGAAAAGAGCCGACTCCTGCAAACTGTCCTGTGTCTCCACACGCACACCCCACGGCACACACATGGTCACAGAAAATAAAAGCCAATAAAATAAGCAAGAATCTTGCCTCCAACCTCTTCTCATTTTGAGGCTCCGCTCCCAATACTTAAGTCAGGAGTCCAAAACTGCTGCCTACTGGGTCCAAATCAAGACCCCCACCCACCCAGGGGCGTATTCACCCTTGATGATACACGAGAGTTACCGTCTGTTTTTGTTGTTTGGAGGAGGGTTGATTTTGAGACATCTTACTGTGTAGCCCTGGGTGGCCCGGAACTCACTTTTTAGACCAGGCTAGCTATGAACTCACAGATTATCTGACTGCCTTTGCCTCCCCAGTGCTGTGATCAAAGATGTGTGCCATCACTAAGGCTGTTTCTTGCTACTGCTGGCCTCTGGTGGCTACTTGCATTCCTCTGTCACTGTATCACTATTGTAGTCCTGGACGACCCAGCAAGAGAGACAGGGATAGGATTGGATCCCAGGCCTCTGCTCTTCATACAGCTTTATAACCCACTGAGCACGTGTAAGTGTCCCCTGAGACCCAGAACAGCTGTCACCAGAGTGCTGCAGTTTGAACTGTGCCAGGCTTTTCTTGTGGGCCACTGGCCAGCTCCCAAATCGAGACATGGAGACTACTAGTTATGAATGCTAGCCTAGTTACTAGTTATGAATGCTAGTCTAGTTGCTAGTTATGAATGCTAGTCTAGTTACTAGTTAAATGCTAGTCTAGTTACTAGTTATGAATGCTAGTCTAGTTGCTAGTTATGAATGCTAGTCTAGTTACTAGTTATGAATGCTAGTCTAGTTACTAGTTATGAATGCTAGTCTTAGAACTTAACCTGTTTGTATTCATCGACCTCTTGCCTTGGGGCTTTTTACTTTTCTTTTCTGCTGTATATCTGACTTTTCTTTCTGCTGTATATCTTACTTTCACTGTCCCTCGTGACTGGCTGGCCGATGCCTGGCTTCTGGCCCTGGGAGTGTCCATTTCTCTCTTCCCTCAAGCTTAGATTTCTCCTACGTATTCTCTCTGCCAGCCCTGCCCATCCCTCTTCTGCCTGGCTGTTGGCCATTCAGCTTTTTATTAGCTCAATCGGGTGCCTTAGGCAGGCCAGGTGAAACAAATGCCACACAGACAAGCGTACCACACCCTTATGTGCAGACAAATGTAACGCCTTCACATAGGTAAAGTAATACCCTCAAGTCTAGTTAAAGTGGTATTCCACAACATGGTTAAAAGCGTGCTCATCCATCCGGCACGAGTGAAAGGTGGACATCTTTGAGAGGCTGCTTCTAGCAGGAGGTTTCAGGCCATGGGAAGCCTGGCCTTTGAGGGGACCGTGCGTGGGATGCCAGTCTTCCTGTGCTTCTCTGTGGCCACGAAGGGGGAGATCTGCCCCACCCGCTGCTCCCACCATGGTATGTCTCTTTCCACAGGCCTAAACACAACTCACCACCAACTGAAACCTGGGAGACCACAAGCCAAAAGGCAACCTTCTCTCTCTTTTAAAAGTTACCTCATGTATTTTGTTACATTAACAGAAAACTGCCACCATTGGGAACAACCGCAGGGTGAATAAAGACCCAGTCAGAAAATGGCTTATGAGTGTCTACAGGAAGAACGAGTATCATGCTTCTTTGAACCAGGAAGGGTTCTGAAGCACAGCCCATTGCACAGGAAACCATGCCAGGCTTACACTGTCATTTGAATGTTCATTTCTTAAAATTGATCAGACAGAGCCCGTGGAGATCACTATACTCTGTGTTTAAGGTCCGATAAAGGCTCTAACAGAACTTTTCAGGTCACAGAGCACATAAATCCATGTCTTGGTCTCTGTTTTAAAAACCAAAACTAAATGGCTGGAGATGACTCCACCACCCTTGCTGCTCTGGCAGAGGACCTGGGTTTGGTCCCTAACACCCATGTGGCAGCTCACAAGCATCTGTGACTCCAGCTGCAGGGGCTGGTGCCCTCTTCTGGCCTCTGGTTCACATGCATGCATGCAGGCTACACAGTAAGAGAAGAAAACTAAGTTGCCCGGTTGTTGACAGAGTTTTCCCCGAGCCAGCAGCCATTTCTCAAATAACTGACACAGAGGTTTAATATTAATTACAAGTGCTGGGCCAACAGCTCAGGCTTATTACTAGCTAGCTCTCACACTTTAAATTGACCCATATTTCCTATGTGTGCTTCGCCATGTGGCTCCTGGCTTGTTACCCATCTTCTACATGTCCTGCTTTCTCGGCCGCTGGCTGGCATCTCCTGACTCTGCCCCTCCGCATCCCAGAATCCTCAGTTTGGCTTTGCCACCTAACTTGGTCCTGTTCAGCTACTGACCAGTCAGCTTGTTTATTACACCAGTCACAGCGACGTATTCAGTGTACTGAAGGCTTATTCCACAGCAGCCCGTCTACAGAGGAAATTCAGAGCCGTCCTGGACAACCTAGTGAGGTACTGTCTCAAAATGAAAGGGCTGAAGATGCAGCTCAGTGCAGACTGCTGGCCTAGAAGCCCCCACCCCCGCCCCGTGTGGGGACAGGGACATGCTTCAGCTGCAGAGTACTCGCCTAACAGGAAAGAGGCCCTAAGTTCAGTCCGCAGCAGCACAGAGACGTCAATGAGGAAAGGCATTCTTGCTTTTGCTATGAAGCAGAGACTGTGCTTCTGATGTGACCTCTGCTGTATCAGTGAATGGTCCGTGGGTTATGATGGGAGCCATTTTTCCTACTGAAGTTAGAGCAGTAGCAGTGTGCAGACCAACTCTTCCCTCTGGAGAAGGAAAAGCTCCTGGTGCTCTGAATTGAGAAACATCCATTATCCATTCTGCACTCTCTCAGTTCCTTCCAGTACAGATTTGGATTTTTTTTTGAGTCCTGTGTAGCCCAAGCTGATCTTAAATCCCCCATGTAGCAAAGGTAGCCTCGAATTCCTGATCCTTCTGTCTCCACTTCCCAAATAAGACTACAGGCGTGCACTACCCCAGGGCCTCGTTAGGCGAGTGCTCTGCCTACCAAGCTCCAGGCCTCTGTCCAGTGCTTTCTACAGATCTTGAAAGCACCCTCCCCCCCCCGTTTCCAAAGGCGTGGTGCAGACTTCCACAGCGCAGGTCCACTTAGAGAATCTAGGCGCCCAAACCTGTGGGGGTCAAAGGGAGTCATCTCCTACATTTGTAGTCTTACCAGTCTCGTGCTAAGTTCCTACTCATAGGAACCTGTTTCAGGGGCCTGGAGAGATGGCTCAGTGGTTAAGAGCCCTGGCTGCTCTTCCAGAGGACCTGGGTTCAATTCCCAGCACCCACATAGCAGCTCACAACTGTCTGCAACTCCAGTTCCAGGGAATCTGATACCTCTTCAGCAATGCACGTAGAGTTAAATTTAGAAAAGAAACCTGTTTCAACTACACATCAAGAACATATCTCAGTCATAGTGGCACATGCCTTTAATCCCAGCACTTTGGAGGCAGAGGCAGGTAAATCTATGTGAGTTCGAGGCCAGCCTGATCTACAAACAGAGTTCCAGGACAGTCAAAGAAACCCTGTCTTGGAAAACAGAAACAAACAAAGAATAAATCTCTTTGCGGGTTTGGGAGATGACCTGGTCAGTGCAGCATCTGAATTTAGATCCGTAACCTCCACATACAACAACCTGGCATAATGGCGGCAATTCCTGGAGTTTCAGAGATGGACACTGCTGACAGCCAAAATTGATGAGTTGCTCATACGCGTGCGTGCACACACAGATGTATATATGAGGCACCGGAGCGATGGCGTGGTGATAAAGTTTTGAGGAGCAGAGTTCGGCTTCCCAGCACTCACACAAAAGCCTGCCATTGAGACATTTCTGAGGAAGGGGGTGGTTCTAACAAACCAGTGAGCGAAGATTCAGTGAGACTCCATCGGAAAAATTAAGATGGGAGAGTGACTGCGCAAGCACGTGGCGTGGAATTTGGACTGCAGCACACGCATGTACACCTGCACACACGCATGTGCACCTGCACACACGCATGTACACCTGTACACACACGGGCCAGAGTCAGGCATCTGAGCCCACGGACTAAAGGCCACCGGCCGTCCAAGCCTCTGGTCAGGTGGTTGGCATTGCCTCTTGAGATTCCACGCTCCTTACTGTGTCTCGGTGTGTAGCAGGGGAGGAGTCACACGCCAACGGCTTGCATTCTTCTGTGCCTGTCCTCAAGTGGACATCTAGATTGAAGATTAACTCAGAACAAATAAACCGTTAGCAGTTTCTGAGATTTCTTCCCACAGAGGCTATGAAGTGTGTCTATCAGTTCCATTAGCCACGGCTACTTTGGTCGACTTTTGTGAAGACAAGCTAGCCAGGAACAAGCTCCACTTAGGAAATGTAGTGTCTGAAACACAGCCCGAGGGTTGACATGAAAGAAGGGCGAACGTGAGTAGTAATTACTCTAAGTATTGAGGCAAATTCTGTGTTTGAATGGTCAAGATGTAAGAGGAAGAATTTCATCCCTTTAAATGGGCGACCAGTGATGAATGAACTACATTTCCCATAGCTCTCAGTTTCGCCTGCACTTCCCAGAGGGCTGTTCGCCCTTTGCTCCGGCCCTGGGCATCCGTGGGAAGAAAAAGAGGCGCTGTACTCGTAAGCATTGCTTCTGTAAAATACCGTATTCTGTCCTTCCTCGTGCCTCTAATATGGATTCACTCGCCGGCTTCCGGGTCCCAAATAACCTGGGAATGGTCTCTGTGGTAACAACGCCGGTCACCGGGGCTGCTCCTCGAAGCCGGAAGCTGTGCGTGCCGGAGCATTCTGGGAGATGTAGTTCTGATTCCCTTACAAGCTGCAGCTTGTCTTGCTCCGCCTCCTCCCACACCAGAGACGGCGAGTGCGTGAACAGATGGGTGGAAGCTGTAAGCAACCGTTAGTGACAGATTGCGTAAGAGCACCTTGCGGGCCACTAGCGACCGCGGAGTCAATTTCCGGTCGCGAGCCCGGCCGGGTAACCGGTTTGCCGCTGAGAACTCTGGGAAATGTAGTTAGGCAGGAGCAGCCGCCGTTAGCTGCGACTCCGCGGCTGTCTTCCGATGGTGAGGATTTTCCGCCGGGAAAGCAGGGCCAGACCCGGGGTTGGATGCGCAGGAAACCGGGCCCTGAGCCGGGTGTCGTGCTTGCCTCTCTGCATTCTTGAAACCCCGGTGCTGCGCCTGTGGTTCACCGGTCAGGTTCCTTCATTGTCCGGAATAGCAAAATGCGTCCCGGTGATGAATGAGAGCGAACCCACAGAAAGGGCCAGAGTGCAGCATTGAGATGCGGTCCATTGGCCGGGGAAGTGACTGGGGTGCAACCATGAGGACCTAAGTTCGAATCCCCAGCACCCACGTTGAAACAAACAAGAAACAAAACAACAACAAAGAAAACAAAAGACCTGGGCATGATCACGCCCACCTGTGACGCCAGCGCTGTGGGATCAGAGACCAGAGGATGGCTGGGGCTTGCGAGCCACCAACCCAGCCCAGCCTAGCTTCAGGTTCAGAGAGGGTCCCTGTCTCTAGGGAATACGATTGCGAGTGATAGCCTCCTCTGGCCCCTGCGGGAGCACACATACTAAAGCAAACACCACACACACACTAAATAACGGTGGGTACCGCCCTGGCCACAGCCGTACTCCATTACAGAAGAGGTCAGAGAAAGTCAATAATGCACCCCAAATCCACCGCATGTCTGCAGTGCCTAGCAGTACTTCAAGCGCTAGTTCCTTCTAAAAGCAGACTATTCCAACAATAGATGACGAGTTTTGTGGGTTTTTTTTTAAGTGTCTGTATTTGGGGGGAGAGCATATAGTGATCAGATAAAACTTGTTGGGTTCGGGAATTGATTCTTTGGCCATGTGAGTCTTGGGGCTTGAACTCCGGCAGTCAAGCTTTTCAGGGATCACATTGACCTGCTGAGCTATCTCACCAGCGATGTTGATTTGGGGGTTTGTTTATTGTTTGTCTGAAATATGGTCTGTGTATGTGTGTAACCCTAGGCTGACTTGGAACTTGTACTGGTCTTCCTGCCTCAGTCCCGGGATTACAGGCCTTAAGGGCTGTGCTTACACGTGCCTGTGATTCCAGTGTTCAGGATCGAGGAGGAGACAGAAGGATCAAGGCTAATTTAAGGCTAGCCTGATCTACATAGCAAGATCCAGACCATGAGGGACTACACAATGAAACTGTCCCCATCCTCCCCAATTAATAAAAACAGAAGAATGGGATCAGTAGACGCTGCCAGGTGAAAGTCCTTGCCACCAAGCATGCCGTCCTGATTTCAGTCCCCAGGACCACGTAACGAAGCCAGGCATAACTTGTAAGCCAGTGCCATGCTGGGGAAGCAAAGACAGGCAGATCCCAAGAGCTCGCCGGCCGCCACCCCAGCCAAGCCAGGGATCGTCAGGCTATCCAGAGACCAGGTCTCAAAAACAAGGACAGTGACAGGAAGGACGCCCGGGGTCGACTCCTGGCCTCCACAAGCACCCATCCATACATGAACACGGGAGTCAGCATTTGTACCTGGGCTCTGGAGTTCCAAGTCAGCCGTATGACTGAGCCATCCTGACACCCCCCACTCAATCCCCACCCCAAATGTGCCTCACTCACCCCAAAGGTGCCTCCATTTCCTGTAAAGCTTTCTGGCTATCAGGCCACATCACAGTTTGAGTGGCTGTAATTTAGATTATCTCTGAGAGACAAGATACTTTTTCCCCAGTGTGGGTGAATCCAGGGACTTTCACACACTAAGCAAGGTTTCTAGTGAAGCTACAGAGCTACAGGAGCCCTGTCTTTGAACATTTTTAACGCAAGTTATTATTTAGTAGTGGGTATTTGTAGTGAATAATCGTTGCTTTCCCAGCTAGAAAAACACTGGGGGCAGAGAGATGGCTCAGCAGTTAGGAGTGCACGCTGCTCTTGCAGAAAACCTGAGTTCGGATCCCAGCACGCACACTGGGTGGCTCACAGCCACCTGTAACGTGCATCCAGGGGATCTGGTGCCCTCTTCTGGACTCCATGGGTACCACACACACATACACAAATATACGCACATAAACATAAATAAAAATGATTTTAAAAATCAATAAAAAATACACTGGGTGGGAAGAGGCACAGGGTGGAGTACACCCTGTATTCCAGAAGCAGGTGTGGGGAGTTGCCCCAAGTTCAAGACCAGCCTGACCATGATGTGTGAAGACCCTATCAAAAAGAACTAAAATCAAGCCGGGCGTTGGTGGCGCACGCCTTTAACCCCAGCACTCGGGAGGCAGAGGCGGGCGCATCTTTGAGTTGGAGGCCAGCCTGGTGTATGTTTGGGAAGTGGTGCAGTCAGTGTTGGCCCAGCATACACAAAGGTCTGGTTTTCATCCACAGCACTGCATATGATAGTGGGAAGTGCCTGCAGAGGCAAGCGAGTCAGGAGTTCCAGGCTAGCCTGGGCTATATAGTGGGTTTGAGGCCAGCCTGGGCTGTGCAAGGCAAACAACCTTCAGTGTCAGACGCCGGTAATTCAAGGACTTACCTAGCTACATCATGAGAGAGGAAGGGAGGGGACCTGCCACGTATCCTCCCCGATGTCCCCTATCTTTTAGAGTTCCTGATGTTCTATTATGCTCCACGGTCCCCAGTGTGAAACACACAACTCCACAATGGAAACATGATCTGCATCCTCAGCTTCAGATGTGTTCTTGGAGTCCTGGTAAGAACAGGACCCACAGGCCTCTGCGGCCCTCACCAGGGCTGGAAAGCAGTTGAGCCGCTTCCCTCGGCTTCGAGGTCTATATATAGAGAGCCTGGTGTGGTCCTCACACGCCTTGTGACCCCACTTTGGCTTAGAAATCAGAGCGGGTCCTGAGGTGATCGTGGGAGCGCAGAGGCCCTCTTGTCTGTCATCCTTATGTAGCTGCGTCCTCCATCCCCTGAGGACCTATGTTAGGCTCTCCCGCATTATCGTAGAATGACTTTCCAGGCAACCCACAATATGACTCCAAGAACAGGTCTGAGGACAGTGGTGTCTCTCCTTTGCTTCGCAGACCCTGGACTCAGTGTCCAGGGATTGTCCCTGTGAGCTGGCTAGTTCCTTTCTCAGGACACGTGGGAGAGCCTGCTCCCGGGAAAGAAAGGTTGCAGATGAACAATAGACCCAACTGGGTGTGGGTGTCACACCTGTGATCCCAGTACCTGAGGAGGCAGGGGCACGGGTGCTGGTGGGAGTTTGAGGTCAGTTTGAGCTATGCAATGCATCCCCGAGACAAAACTAAATGAGAGCCACGTTAGCCACACCCTCTCAGGACCGACCTATGGTTCAGCATCTAATCCGGTACTGGAGCAGACTTTGTTCTAGTAATCACTGGGTGTGTAGAAATCTCCAGCTTCTCAATGATTTTAGTGTCATTGACTAGAATCATTCTCTTCCTGCCCAGCCCAATGATGCACAGCCACCAGAACTAACTAGAGTAAGGCTCTGGTCCCTGTGTGGAGCTGTACAGGGGGGAGCAAGTCCTTTAACTTCTCTCAGCCTCTGTTTCTCTGTAAATGATTATCAGGAGATGAGGATCGGAGATGTGCCTCAGTGAGCACCTGCCTAGAATCCCCCAGTGAGGGGCTGGGGTGTGGCTCAGTGGTAGAGCACCTGCCTAGAATCCCCCAGTAAGGGGCTGGGGTGTGACTCAGTGGTAGAGCCCCTGCTTAACACACATGAAGCCTTGGGTTTGATCTTGATGATCAGATGATATATAAAATAATGGTAGATTTTAGAGGACTATATAAATTACAGCATGCTAACACATGGAAGTTCTTCTTATTACCATTCACTTGTGTTATTGTTTTTGAACTGTGATCCTCCTGCCTCAGCTCCTGAGTGAGTCACACACCCAGCTCATTCCTGTTTATTATTGGTATTTGCTCGTTGCCCAGCAAGTCTCAAGTGCAGCCCCCCCTCCCGCTCCTGCAGTTGCCCAGGGTGTCTCCCCATAGCCACCACCAAAGTCCTCCACCCTGTGTCGCAGCAGCAGCTGCTACCTGCCTGGCCGCCAGGACTCTGCCCTTGGTCGGCAGTCAGTGCCCCTCCCCGCGTCAGCCACGCCCTCCCAATCACCTGTCAGCCACGCCCACCTCCACTCCAGCAGAGCTGGTTAGGGTTGCTGCAACCCTCAGGCCTCCTGTCCTCCCCGTCAGAGCCCCGCCCCCACCCCACCCCCACCCCGCTGAGATCATCAGAGTTTATAACCGGGTTTAACCCTCAGCCGGGCGTGGTGAGACTGAGGCAGGAGGGTCACGGGTGGGGGGAAGATAACTCAGTGGTTAAGAGTTACACGAGTTCTATTTTGTGACTCAGTCATGACAACCGGAGTTCAGATCCCAGCACCTCCGTAACAAGCTGAGTGTCACACTGGTGCCTGCAACCCCAGCCCCACGGGGTCAGTGACAGGAGGACTTCTGGGACTTGTGAGCAATCGTGAGCCCCAGGTTCAGGGGGGAGGCTCTGCTACCCCTGCCTCTACGCATGCATGTAGACACAAATAAGTAATTTCTAAAGATAATCTTTCTTAAAGAGTCTTTTTAAAAAGGCATCATAGATGGTGCCTTCAGTCCAAGTACTCAGAGCAGAGACAGGCAGAGCTCTGAGTTCAAGGCCCGTCTGGTCTACCTAGAGAAGTCTAAGTAGGCCAGGCTACATAGCAAAACCCAAGGGTCCAACCTTAAGGGATCAGAGTTTTTGTTTGTTTGAGACAAGTTCTCTTGAACTCTGTATAGGCAAGAATGCTCCTTTATTTATTTTTTGAAAGTCAGGGTTTCTCTGGGTAGCCCCGGCTGCATTAGAATTCACTATGAGCCAGGTGGTGGCGCACGCCTTTACTCCCAGCACTCGGGAGGCAGAGGCAGCCAGATCTCAGGGAGTTCGAGGCCACACTGAGCTACAGAGTGAGTTCCAGGACAGCCAGGACTGTTACACAGAGAAACACTGCCTCAAAAAAAAAAAAAACAAAAAAACAAAAATAAAATAAAATAAAACCACAAACAAAAAAGTATACCAACTTACATCTCATTGTGTTTCATGGTTACTCAGTGGGTCCGGAGGGGAAATGACTTATTCGTGGACCCTGAGGTAATAGGTCACATTTCAATGTTCTATATTTTTTAGACCAAAGAGTTCACCTCGAATTGGGGACTTTGTGAAAGCTAATCCCGTGAGGGATGTCACACAGAACCGATGGAGAAGCCAAACAACGTCACAGCACGTTCAGGTACCCTCCCTTGGCTTCCAGATCTCCTGGAGGGAAAACTTGACACCCTTTTCTCGTCTTTGAGGTGACCTGAACGCACAATGACACACACACACACACACACACACACACACACACACACACACACACACACCCCTACCTAACAGAAAACAGCTAAAGAAAAACAGGGTTTATTTAGGCTCATGGTTAGACCAGTGGTTCTCAACTTGTGGGCCGAGACCCCTTTGGGGAAGTCAAATGACCCTTTCACAGAGGTCACACATCAGATTCCTACATATCAAATATTTACGTGTTGATTCACAGCAGTAGCGGAGTCACAGTTATGAAGGAGCAAAGGAATCCTGTCACGGCCAGGGGTCACCACAGCTTGAGGAACTGTACTAAAGGGTGGCAGCATCAGGAAGGACTCCCTGCTCTGGAGGACTCAGTTGGCTGTGGCAGGGAAGGCAGGGCAGAGCTCAGGCTGGCGGGGTGTGTGCCCGGACACAGAAGGCAGGCACGGTCCTCAGAGGTCTGCCCAGTGACCTGCCAGCCAGGCTCCGCCTCCTAAAGACTCCTCAGCCTTCAAGATAGCACCACACTAGCCTGGGGAGATGGCCCAGCAGGTAGAGCTCTGCCTGCTCTCACAGAGGCCTGGAACTAGTTCCCAGCCCCCACTGGGGCAGCTCACAGCCACCCTGGTGTCCTCCTCTGACTTTCTCAGACTCCCGAATTCATGTGTCCTGCTCACCCGCACATATAAAAATTAATATAAAGCCAGCAGCACAGGCCAGGCACTGAGGCCATCTCAGATTCAGTGATTCCACAAGCTGTGGGGAGGCCTGGTGGAAACCACACTTGGCGGTGATCCACAGGTGCGGTGCACACGGAGACTGTGTTCGTGCTCCATCCCTGGGACACCCACTGGGAGTCTGCGGGCAACTCCAGGCTCCTCATTGGCTTGACTCGCTGCTGCACCCACTCCATAGGGAGCCTTCAGAGACTAAAAAGACCACAGCCCATGCCTCCCTGAGAGTTGGTGTAGTGGCCCACCTGCCATCCCAGCACCAGGGAGGCAGAGGCAGGTGGATCCTGGGAGTTCAAGGCCAGCCTGGTCTTCATAGTGAGTTCTAGGCCAGCCAGAGCCACATAGCGAGACCCTGTGTCCAAAAGAAGGGAAACAGGTGTGTGGTGGAGGGGGGGGGGGAGAAGAAGAAAAAAAGAGAAAAATTGCTGGGAGCCAGGCATGATGGTACACAGTGTAGTCATGGAACTCAAGAGGCCGAAGAAGCAGGCCCACAAGACCTGTCTGGGCCACGTAGTGGGAACGAAGATAAGAAGTCAAGGACTCCCCTGGTGGCCCGGCTCCGTGGAAGATTCGTGAGCTCTATCCCCCTGTCCCAGGTGACAGGGCTCCAAGCTCTATCACTCTCCCAGGTGACAGGGCTCCAAGCTCTATCACTCTCCCAGGTGACAGGGCTCCAAGCTCTATCACTCTCTCCCAGGTGACAGGGCTCCAAGCATCAGAAGTCAGTGTCTTTTACTGCACCTGGCCCTGTGCCACGACAGGCCCACCCTGACGGAAGAGTGGTCCCAGCCAAGCGGCCCTCGTCACGATCAAACTGATGTGCTGTCAGGGACTGACGAGGGTTGGCCATGGAAGCCTGGCCTTGGTTTCTGCGGTGACTGGGCTCTGACTGACCTCCACAACCTAGGCTCAGTGTTCAGCTGAACTTGAGCAAGCTCACTTCAGTTTAGCTCATTTCTATGTTGTTTTTATTTAGTGTGTGTGTATCTGTGTGTGTGTGTGTGTATGTGTGTGTATCTCTGTGTGTGCCTGTGTATCTGTGTATCTGTGTGTGTGTTTGTATACCTTTGTGTGTGTGTCTGTGTGTGTACCTGTGTGTGTACCTGTGTGTATGTGTACCTGTGTGTGTGTACCTGTGTGTGTCTGTGTATGTACCTGTGTGTGTATCTGTGTGTCTGTGTATGTACCTGTGTGTTTATCTGTGTGTCTGTGTATGTACCTGTGTGTGTGTATCTGTGTGTATCTGTGTGTGTCTGTGTCTGAGAGACAGAAGTCACACTAGCACACGTGGAAGTCAGAAGGCGTCTTTCAGGGGTGTCCCCCTTGTTAAGGAGTGCGTCTTTCAGGGGTGTCCCCCTTGTTAAGGAGGGTGTCTTTTAGAGGCTGTCCCCCTTGTTAAGGAGTGCGTCTTTTGTCTCTTCCTTGCTTGTGGACCTAAGCTAAATGGCCCCGAGCCTCCTTCCTGTCTTCTGCCTCTCATCTTCTCTGGAATTTATAGATGTGTGCACACCACCCCATTGGACTTTTTTACATAGGTGTCAAGGATGGAACTCAAGACATCAGACTGTGTAACAGCACTCTTCCCTCACTAAGTCATCTCACAGGCCCCACCCCATGTTCATCTGACACACACAGACACACACGCGCGCGCGCGCACGCGCGCACACACACACACATTTTTGCAACAGAACTTTTGTTTGTTTGTTTGTTTGAGACAGGGTTTCTCTGTGGCTTTGGAGGCTGTCCTGGCACTCGCTCTGTAGACCAGGCTGACCTCGAAATCACAGAGATCCGCCTGCCTCTGCCTCCCGAGTGCTGGGATTAAAGGCGTGCGCCACCACTGCCCAGCTATAGTTTTATACTCTTCTTGTAACCTTGTAGGAGAGATATTTTACATATGATGCTTTGGAGACCCAGGGAAATCAGGACCACATAGTGAAGGCAGCCCCTCCCCTTGGCAGGCATGCGAGCTGCAGAAACTTAAGAAACACAGAGAGGTCTAGCGGGCAGCCGTTCATCTGGAATCCCAGCCCCAGGCGCTGTGGGAGTGCAGTTTGGAAGGCAGCTGGAAGGACTCACAGGCCCAGCATCAACTCATGCCTCAGCAGCCTGGCTTTCACTGGTGTACTCCAGGACACGCCCTACTGCTTCTGACCTTTGCGTGTTTGTGGTTGGTAATGTGAGTGTGTGTGTGTGTGTGTGTGTGTGTGTGTGTGGTTGGCATATGTGTGGTGTGTGGTATATGATGTGTGTGTGTGGTGTGTGTGTGGTGTGTGTGGTGTGTGTGTGTGGTGTGTGTTTGAACGCACGTGCCTCTGCTGGCTTACACAACTCCCCTTTGGGGAGTTGGCTCTTTCTTTCTGCTTGGTCCCAGATGTCCAGCTCAGGTTGTCAGTCTTACACAGCAAGCACCTTTTCCCACTGAGCCATCCCACCATCCCACTGTGGCTCTTTTTTTAAATTTTGTATTACATTTTTTCTATTAACAACAAAAGTAAAACTAATGTGAGAAAAGTCTAGTTTGCTATCATGAGCAATCATGGGTGACATTTGGGACACTTGCTGACTACATGAATATGCATGTGTATGTTTATATGTTTTCCTCATTGATCACCCCTAAAAGAGGTATCTCGGGCCACTAGCCCCATGCAGTCCTGTCTCTGGAAACTCTGGACCTGTGTTTTTCAGTAGGCCTGTTTATTCCCGGGACAATACTGCTGTCAGCCACGAGGGGGCGGCATTTGTTCATGAATGTTCCCCCACAAAGCCTGCTGCAAACAGCAGCCCGGGAACCTGGTCTTCATGCCCTTCAAAGCTTTCTCCAGTGACAGAAAGGAACACTCCCGGCTCACTCTGCTCTCTGTACCTATAAGAACCTTCTTGGGAGCTGGACGTTAGAGCTCACGGCATAGGCAGGTGGATCTCTGAGTTTGGGGCAACCCTGATCTGCATAGAGGACAGGGTACATAGTGAGATCCCGTTGAGAAGCGTCAGGGGGCGGGGGCGGGGGGAAGGGGAAAGGGGATGGGGGCGGGGTGGGGAGGCTGGGAGGGTTTGGGGGCGGTTCTTGTTGATTGAGTAACCCCATTGGTAAAGTGCTTGCCTTAGGAGCACAGAAACCTGCATTGGATCCCCAGAAACCACATAATGCCAACAGTGGAGCGGTGGGGCAGGCCGACAGCCAGCCTAATGGTTAACAGAGACAAGGGCGGGGCGGGGCAGTGGTGGCCCATGCCTTTAGTTCCAGCACTTGGTAGGCAGAGGCAGGCAGATTTCTGTGAGTTCGAGACCAGCCTGATCTGTAGATCGAGTTCCAGAATAGGTTCCAAAGCTACAGAGAAACAAAGAAAACAAGAGACAAGTTTGGGGCTGGAGAGATTATTCAATGCCTGCTCTTCCAGCGGACCCAGGTTCAATTCCCAGCACCCACATCACTGCTCATCAGCATCTGTAACTCTAGTCCCAGGGATCCAACACCCTTACCAGACACACATTCAGGCAAAACAGCAGTACACATAAAGTAAGTAAATAATTTAGAGAGAGGGGAGAGAAAAGCGCATGGTGTCTGAAAGGCAACACCCTAGCCTGTACACAGAGAGAGACAGAGACAGAGACAGAGACAGAGACGGAGACGGAGAGACTCGTGAGGAAGGGGAGAGCTCACTGGCTCACGGACACTGCCTGCGTTTCACAGATCCTCAGATCCTCCTTCATCCTGCAGCCCTGGGCTTTAAAGGCAAAAATAGCTAACGGAGCAGCTCAGACTGCTCCCCTCAACCTAACCCTGCCCGCTGCCCCCCCCACTCGTCCCGAGGACTGAGTCAGGGCCCCTTACCGGGGTCACTGGGCCTCATCCCCCTCCTGACTTCTTTCTTTGCCTTTGGGTTTGTGTTTGTTTATGACAGGGTCTCACTGCAAGGCCCGACTGGCCTGGGACTTGCTCTGTAGCCCAGGATGGCCTGGAGCCCACAGTTGAGGCTCGCGTCACCATGCCCAGCTTCCTCTAGTCCCCGCCCTTAGGCTTCCTTCAGCCACCTCCACAGTCGGTCAGTGTCAGATCTCAACAGGCACTTCCTGGAAGGTTCTTCTCTGCGCCGCACCAGACATCATCTTCCCAGAAGTCTCTGATATCATTCTCCCCTGAGAAGCTCTGGGGCCCGGTAAACACTTAGCAAACTGGACTCCCCGCCTCCCTTCTAGAAGCCCGGGAGAGCTTGGGGTCAGGTCTGTCTGCTCATTTCCCCAGCGCCATGGCTCCCGGTTCCCCCACGAGGCTTAGGAGAGGTGTGCTAAGTGATTGCATGCCCGTTTCACCTAGACCGTCCCATTCACGCGGCCTCCCAGTGCCCCGGAGCTGCTAGAAATACACCCCCAGTAGTGGTGTCACCCTGTCCCTTTCGGGGATGAGAGGCCACGTGGTTTGGTCTAACGCAGGTGCAGCTTCAGTAACTCCCAGTGTGGGCTCTACCTACAGATTATTTGTTCTTTTGGTTGGTTTCTGTGTCTCTGCTTTTGTCTTGTTTTTGTTGTGTTTTCGAAACACATAACCCATGCTAGCCTCAAACTCACGCCATAGCTGATGCTGGCCTCGAACCCCCGAAACCTCCACTACTCTCCTAAATGCTAGGATTACAGATTTGAGTCACCACGCTTGGCTGTATAGCTCAGGCTGGCCTGGAACTCAAGATCCTCCTGCCTCAGCCTCCCCGGGTGCCGGGAGTACAGGCGAGCATGACCACACCCAGCTTTGTCTGTGAGGTACACATAGTCCCTGGCTGGCTTGCAGGGCTGCTGTGAGAGACCAGAACAGCGGGCACACAGGTGGCAGCCATCAGGTCCCAGGTCTTTCTCCCCGCCTCAGGCAGCTCTGTCTTCCAAACCCCTTTCTGCAACGTCTGGACACAGGCACCCCTAGAATGCCAGGACCACCCTGCACTAACGACTCACGCTGCCTTCTTCCTTATCTCCCTCCCAGCACCAGCGCTAGGCAGGGCAGGCACCCTAAGGTGCTTGTCACGAGTGAGCCAGCCACAGCAGCTTCTGGAACGCATAGATGGCCAGGCCTTCCTGCCTGTCACAGACAGGCAGAGTGCCTGGAGTTCTGGGTGTTAGGAGCCTCATGCTAAGAAAGGACCCAGATTTTACTGAGGAGTGAAGAGGAGAGAGGGACTGTGAAGAAAACTTGTAGCCCAGAGGGAGAAGGAAGCTTCAGAAGCCACAGAGCCTGGATCCTTCTCTTCTGTACAGGGCTGGGGACCCTTAGTGGACCCAAGGGTCGCCTGTGCAGGACTGTGTGTCATCTGGAGACCTCTGTCCCAAAGGCATGAGTATTCCTTTAAACCTAGCGTTTCTGTTTCTGCTCCGGCTCCCACCGTCCCTGCCTGCCTGCCTGCCTGCCTGCCTGCCTGGGTCTCATGGCACTCAGGCTGTCCTCACTCTGTATACACTCACCCATGACCTTGAGTTCCCGGGCTCCCTGCCTCTACCTCCCAAATGCGGAGACACAGAGCTGCATCCTTCTGGGCTTTATGTGGTGCTGAGTGTGGGTCCCATGCTAGACAAGCCCCTACTAACTCAAATCCCTTCCTAATGCTCAGGCAGAGTCTCTGTGTAGCTCAGACTTGACCCAGACCCTCTTGAAATTTATGTATTTATTTATTTATATACTAATTTTTTATTACAGTTAATTATGTGGGGGCGGGCACATCCCACGGCGAGGGTGTGGAGGTTAGAAGACTTTGTGTTGAAGTCAGCTCTCTCTCCTCCTGGTAGGACCCAGGGATTGAACTCAGGCTTGGACGGCAAGCGCCTTCACCCGCTGAGTCACGTCACCAGCCTCTCAAACTCTGCATACTTTGGCCTCAGTCTCCCAGTGCTGGGGTGGCTGGCCCCCACCGCCACACCTGGCTCTGTCTCATCTGCCGCTGATAAAAGCAGGAGGGCCATCAGGGCCTCCTTCTAAATCTGTCTCCTCCGTCATGTTTTCGTCCTGTGTGAGCACTTTGGGTCTGCAGTGCTCCCAGGCTCCATCCTTGTCCTGTGAGATGGGAGCGCCCGAGCTTCGTCACTGACGACAAGGCGCCCACCCTCTTCCCAGCCGGAATTTTCAGCTGATGAATAAGACTTGATTGGTCCCCCAAACCATCACCACCCCCATTCATTCCTTTCAAAGGCTTTCACTCCAAATGGCTCATCTGACGCCTCCGCTGCTGCGGCCCCCTTGGGGCTCACGTGGAGGATGTGTGCTGTCTCTTGTGATGCTCTCCCAGTGATGAGCTCTGACGTGGGTTCGAGCCTATTTGGGCGCTGTACCCGCGCCCTGTGATTTTCTCCTCTCTATGGCTGCCGGCCTCCATCTGAGGAGCTCCCCCCGCCCTGTATTCATCGGGAGTCTCTCCAGTGAGAATTATGGATTGGATGACAATTTCCCCTTATTCATAGCATTCAAAGATTCTCTCTGCCACGCAAATGTGTTCGTTAGCTGCTGAATCCCATCCAAATCTCTGGGCAGAGCATGGCCCAGAGTGAGGGCCAGGCTTTGTCTGAGTTTGTGTTCTGTGGCTGTCGTAAATGCCGTGACCAAAGGCAGCCCTACGGGTTCAGTCCATCATGAAGGCCAGGGCAGAAGCTCAGAGCCGGAGCCCGTGGAGGAATGGGGCTCATTTCCCCTCCTCTATCCGCTACCACAGCACAGGGCCACCTATACAACCCAGGCTGGTCTCAGACTTGCCATTCCCCTGCCTCAGCACACTGCATGCTGGAATTACAAGAGGCAGACGCCTGGCTCTCAACCCATCTTTCAAACCTGTCCAAAGCCCGCCTCTTCTCGGAAGCCCTCCAGTGACTCTGCAAACCCTACATGTTGACACATGTCTGTGAGACTTTGTTGTCTACAAATACTCTCTTCTTCTACGATCTATTTATACCTTATTTTTTCCTACAGATTTAACATTTGAAGGTGATTCACGTCTGATCCGTGGTACCTGTGTGTCCCTATGGACACCGCGGCATAGGGAGATGGCTCTGGCCATTGGCCTTTGAAGATGAAGCTCGCCTTTCCAGATGATTTTCTGTCTTTCCCTCCAAGGTCTCCCAGGGAGGAAGGGGATTTCTTAGCACTCCCTCTTCCTCCCTACTCTGCCCACCAGGCAGCCCGGCCATGTTAGCTCTGAAGACCCATGAGGTGACAGGAGCCCGCGTTGCTTCCCTCTGGCAAGGAGACGTTACTATTAGTTGGTGTTGTGCTTGGACACAGGAATGACCTTGGGGAAGGACACTTGGTGACTGAGCAAGAGTGGGCCCCGGAGTGTCTCTTCACCACACCCAGGCTGCGGGGGAGGCTGCTCAGGAACCACCCTTAAACTCAGAGCTCTGCTGACTCGGCTTCCACGGCACGTAGGGCTGCACCTGTTGAGGAAATGGTAGCAGACAGACAGCGTGTGGAGGTTTCACACAGACCAGAAGTGTAGGGGTGCAGTGAGACGCCCTGCACCCCCTCCCCATGGGAAGGTCACATCCCTTCCTCCCAGTATGTGGCTGAGTTCTGGGCCCCGCCAAGGCCAGATGTCCCCTTCCTTGCTGGTTATAAAAATCCCTTCTGTAATGTATAAAAAGGAGGGTGGCAAATGTCTCTAAACCCGAGTTCTCATGGCCACAGTCACCTCCGACACTTTAAAGCAAGTGTGTTAAGGGGTGGGGATGTATTTCAGTTGGCAGGGTGCTTGCTTGGTATGTGCAAGACCCTGGGTTCCATTTGTAGTACTCCATAAGCCAGGTGCGGTGGCACAGGCTGGTAGTCCCAGCACGGGGACATGCGGACAGCTCACCAGGAGCCGAGGCACAAAGGGAAGGGCGTGCCTGGCAGAGCCACACACAGATCCGGTTGTCTCCAGTGCTCCATCCTCCTGGCTTGGAAAAATATTGCTATAATGTGATTTGTACTAAGTCTCTAGAACATTCCCTTGACTGTCCCAAGGCCACATTCAAGAAAAAAGAAAAAAGATGGTACAAGTGTAGAGAGGAGCCAGAAGCAGAGGCCTAAGGTGAGGGGCCACCCTACCCCAGGCACCCCAGGGAGCGGCTTCTAGCAACCTGCTCAAGAAGGCCTTCTAGAAAGCTGTGCGAGTGTCCTGCTGGTCTTGGCAGCGCACACCAGGAGGCTCCCCACTTGGGACGTGGAAGCAAGGCATTCTCAAGAGTCATCCTTGACTACAAAGTGCATTTAAGGCTAGCCTGGGCAACATACTTGAAATCCTTTCTAAAAAATAAAAATGTAAGCTCAACGCTGCATTTCCCGTCACCCTACTTCCCGTCCTGAGGTTGCCAGCAGGGCTCCCAGCCATTCTTTTCAGGCAGCTGTACCTCCACTGAGGTCCCTGGCTGCCTCTCTCTGTCTATATGTTTGTTTTGCTTTCTTTTTCGGGGGGTGTCTCTGTGTAACTCTGGCTGTCCTAGCACGGGGGTGTGTGGCTCAGCCGGTGCCGCGTAAGCGAGGCATGGTGGCTCACGCTTGCAGCCTGCCCCTTGGGAGGTGGAAGCAGGAGTCCAAGATCCCTGGAGAAGCTGAACTCAAAGCCTGGCCCTTCCTCCTGGAACTCTACAAAGCCAGGCTTCTGCTGGTGCCTCAACCGGAACTGGCAAATACTCATCCCCCCCCCCCCCCCCCAAGCAGACTCTAGCAAAAGTCCTCCTCCCTCTGTGGTCTCAGAATACCCACAGGGCCGGCCCTGGAGGTGTTAAGTCCCTGAGAAGCTGTGACCCTGACACCAGCCTTCAGGACATGGCTTGTGGGCCCCACGCTGTACATGGAGCCGGGCCCCAAAGGCCAAGGCCAGTAGCTCACACTCGTCCATTGTAGATTTCATTTGCTCAGCGGGAATAGACTAAAGCCAGCAAAGTGAATCCCAGCTTGTAAAAGGGAGAAGGAAGATGAGTCACCAGAGGGGCAGGGGCCACACTCCTGGGAGACAGAAGAGGCAAAAAACCAAAAAGCAAACGTTTAAATGTGTACCTTGTGACACAATTAAGGCCTCTCTCTCCTCCCCTATACTTTTTTGTATAATGGTACTGGAGATTAAATGAACCTCAGACATTCTGGAAAGTGCTCTCTCAGCAAGCCACATCCCCAGCCCCTCACTGGGGGATTCTAGGCAGGGGCTCTACCACTGAGCCACACCCCAGCCCCTCACTGGGGGATTCTAGGCAAGAGCTCTACTGCTAAGCCACGCACCCAGCCCTCTCTTGACTTTTGGTTTTGAGACAAGGTCTTACTGAGTTACCTAGTTGCCTGAATCTCCGTAGCCCAGGCTGGTCTTGGGCTCACATCCTTCCTCTGGCTTGCCACGCTATTGCTGACACTTTTAACCCAAAGTCTCCTCCCACGCCCACCTCTACCCCCAGAAGGCCTCTGTGTGGGGATCATAGCTTGGTGTTCTCTTGAGCCCAGTAAAGGGAAACAGTGGCTTTCCCCCATCCTCCCCCGTGAGGGCTTTACCCCGGGCAGCGGGGGGTGGGGGGTGTAATGGGCTCAACATCACAACCTTTAAGGGTGCCCTTTCTCAGATGAGGAGCCTTGGGCCAGTTTCTCTTGCAGCTTCCTCTGCAGCAAACAGCCACACTGAGCACACTCTCCACACTTCTCCTAAGTGTGTCGGTGACTCAGCAGGGACAGCCTGTGGGTTAGGGTTCTGACCGAAGCTTCTTCACCACCCATTATCTCCCCAGGGGCCCTGTCTGCTACAAAATCCCAGCTGTCTAATTAGTTCTAAGGCATTGGTGAAGGGGACGGACTGAAGACATACCTTCACGAGCCCAGGGCTTTTCTCCAGTGTGAATTCTCTGACGTTGAATGAGTTTCCTGATCTTGAAAGCCCATAGGCAGTTTCTGTTGTGGGTTTCTAGAAGTTACGTGGAAAGTGGCCAGGGTGTGTGGGGATGTGGCCAATGCCTCCCACGTCCCCAGGATCCTCTCCAAGGTGGATGTTGTGACGATGTTCAGAAGGATGAGAGTTGCCAGGAAAACGGCTTTGTGTTCACAACAGTCCCCACTGTTCCCGCCAGCACCAGCACTGTAATTCTGAGTAAACTTGATCCGGACATGAGACTCGGCCCACACATATTTCTAAAAAATTATTTGGCCTTATGTGGAAAGCATTGTGTGCATGTGTGTCTAGGTCATAGGTCACAGCCTTGGGTGCTGTTCCTCCAACACCATTCGCATTGTTTCCCGAGTCATGGTTTCTCTCCAGTCTAGAACTCGCCAAGTAGCCAGGCTGGATGGCCAATGCAGGCCTGGGGATCTGCCTGCCTCCATAGGACTTACAAGTTTACAAGTGCACGCCAGCATGCCTGGCTTGCCCAGGCTTTTATGAGGGCTCTAAGGATCAAACCCTGGTCCTTGTGCTTGTACAAGCACGCTGCTGAGCATCATGGCTACCCTGGATCCCGATCCTCCTGCATCAGCCTCCTTCATGCTGAGACAGCAGGTGTGTGTCCATGCCTAGCCTTCCCTGTGATTGTTCACATGCCCCCCCGTGCTTTAACTTAAAAATTTTAACTTTATTAAAGAGCTTGCCTGAAATCCCACAGTGTGGGGACTGGGGTGTGGCTCAGTGGTAGAGCCCCTGCCTAGAATCCCCCAGTGAGGGGCTGGGGTGTGGCTCAGTGGTAGAGCACCTGCCTAGAATCCCCCAGTGAGGGGCTGGGGTGTGGCTCAGTGGTAGAGCCCCTGCCTAGAATCCCCCAGTGAGGGGCTGGGGTGTGGCTCAGTGGTAGAGCCCCTGCCTAGAATCCCCAGTGAGGGGGCTGGGGTGTGGCTAGGAGCATTGCTCAATGGTAGAGTACATGCCTAGTATATATAAAGCCCTGGCTTGGATCCAAGTAGAATAAGTGCCAATGCTTCCCTACTCTCCCATGATTATCCAGTTGTTTCAACAATGTCTAATGATTACCTCTCTTCCCAACTATTTTGAAATTCTGCCTTTATTGTTAAATTCCTGTTCAAGTTGGCTATTAACCTTGAGTTTGCTTGAACCTTCTCCAGTACCTAATTATCCCACTGTATAATTTGCTTTGATATCTGATACAATTGGTCCTCCTTTTACTGTTTCAGAATTCACACAATGAAAAACAGGTAGCTGAGTTGGAACTGATGAGAGTCACTCTGAGGGTGACAGAAATTCTTAGCCAGCTGTTATCTTCGGCCCGTTGTCCATAGGAACAAGATACATAAAATGAAAACAGATGAAACATACTATAATTGGAAAAAAACGTTTCACCATGTCCAGAACTGCACTAGGCCCCAGTGCAGAGGACAGGTCGACAGCCTCTTGTTTTAGGCAGTGACTCCTTTCCCCACACTGTATTCCTGAAACCATTTTTTAAAAGCACATTGTCAAAAATGACTCTTGGTGAGAAACCTAGTTTCAAACGAGATTTTGGTTTTGGTCCATCATACAGTAGCGACATTAGGTCATGTGACACGGCTCTGTCTCAGGACCTTGGTACATCGTGCCAAAATGCCCCGACTGTCCTGTCATTCTATTCCTTCTAGAAATAGCCCTGTGACAGAAGCCAAGCAGAGCATCAGCTGCTGTTTCTCCCTTTTCAGGGCTCAGCAGAGCTGTGAGCAAACTATGAATCAGCTGCTGATCTCTAATGTCTCATAGAATACAAAAATGGGCCTTTAAACCGGGCGTTGGTGGCGCACGCCTTTAATCCCAGCACTCGGGAGGCAGAGGCAGGCGGATCTCTGTGAGTTCGAGACCAGCCTGGACTACAAAGCGAGTTCCAAGACAGCTTCCAAGACAATACAGAGAAACCCTGTCTTGAAAAACAAACAAACAAAAAAAAATGGCCCTTTGTCTGCCATCTGACAAGGTTCCCTGGAGCCAGAGGAGCCTTCAGAGACATTCCATGGGTCTGTAGCCTTTGAGGAGTACCCTAGTCTCCACAGGGGTAACAGGTGTGGTGGGGTTTTTTGCTTTTGTTTTATTTGTTTTTGAGAGAGATTACTTTTATTTTGCATGCATGAGTGTTTTGCCTGCATGTATGTATGAGCACTGCATGCATGCCTGGTGCCTTTGGGAGGCCAGAAGAGGCCATGGGATCCCCTCCAGCTGCAGTTATGGTGGCTGTCAGTCACCCATGCAGGTGCTGGGAACTGAGCCTTGGTCCTCTGCAAGAGCAACAAGTGTTCTCATTGGCTGAGCCGTCTCTCCCGCCCCCAGGACAATAGTTTTGAGTGCATCAAGCAATTGTGTGTGTGCGTGTGTGTGTGCGCGTGTGCGCGCGTGTGTGTGCGCGCGTGCGTGTGTGTGCGCGCGTGCGTGTGCGCGCGTGCGTGTGTGTGCGTGTGTGCATGTGTGTGCGTGCGTGTGTGTGTGCGTGTGTGTGTGTCTATCTGTTTGAGTATCTGTGTCTGTCTCTGTGTGTATCTGTGTGTTTATCTTTGTGTGCATGTGTGAACACACATGAATGTCTGTGTGTGCCTTTGCTCCTTTCCCCTCCCCTCCCCCATCATCCTCCCTACCTTCGTTCTGCTTCAGCTGGCCCCACACAGCGCACATGAAAGCATTTTCACAGTTAAGATTTATTTCAGCAGATACATTCAATGCAGGCGCAGCAGGGAAGAGATATAAATAGCTGGAGGGTGGCAGGGTCAGGCACGCACTGTCTTGTTTCAGAGGCGAACTGCAGGGGCTGAGTTTGGGGTGCCCTTGCCCTAGAAATCTCATATGAGTCCTAGAGTCAAAATCCTCCACACCAGTTGGTCACGTGCCTGCTATGTGACCCCCACGGTCCCATACAAAGCACCAGGTGAGTTATTCTGAATCCGCACGCCTTCTTTAAGCAGGCTGTCAGGCTGGAGAAGTCGTTCAGAGGGTCAGAGTGCTTGCTGCACAAGCAGGAGGACCTGAGTTCAAATCCCCAGGCCCCACATCAAACAGTCAAGGCCAGCCGGGTGGTGGTGGTCCACGCCTTTAATCCCAGCAATAGAGCAGGATCCACTGCCTTTGCAAACGTAGATACACACACACACACACACACACACACACACACACACACACACAGAGGGCTAGTGAGAAACCTCAGTAAGTAGAGGCATCTGTCACCAAGCCTAGTGGCCTGAGTTTGATCCCTGGGACCACAGGATGGAAGGAGAGAACTGACTCCCGAAAGTTGTCCTCTGACCTCTTCACACAGTCATACAGTCAGCCACATAATCACACACACACAGTCACACACACAATCACACATGCACACACACAGTCACACACACACACACACACACAAATAATTAATCACAATCGGTTTTTTTTTTTTTTGGTTTTTCGAGACAGGGTTTCTCTGTATTGTTTTGGAGGCTGTCCTGGAACTCACTCTGTAGACCAGGCTGGCCTCGAACTCACAAGAGTTCCGCCTGTCCCTGCCTCCGGAGTGCTGGGATTAAAGGCGTGTGCCACCAACGCCCGGCTAATCGCAATCTTTAAAAACTAAATTTGCTGCCGGGCAGCACCATGTCTTCAACACCTGAACCTTTGAGGACCCACTCCAGAGCTACCAGGACAGCCAAGTTCATGGTGGTGTTAAATTTTCCATAGATGTGTTTGTTGCCTGTGCTAATGTGTGTGCCCATGAGAAGGACATTAGACATCCCCCATATTGCCTTGGCACAGGGTCTCTCATACTACATTTGGAGCTAGACTTTTGACCAACAAGCCGGTGAATCCCCTGTCTCCGCCCCCCACTGCCCTGGGGCTATAGGCATGCACAGTGTCACACTCAAGTTTTTTATAGGGTGCTGGGGGTTCAGACTCAGGTCCCCATGCTTGAATGGCAAGCACTCTTGCTCCCTGAACCCTCAGTTCTTGGGACCTTAGTTCATCTTTTTCTGACATAGGGTTGCATGTAGTCCAGGCTGGCCTCTTACTATATAGCCCAAATGAACTCCTCCTCCCAAGGGCTAAGATCGAGGGTGTGCTCTGGTTTATAGCCGGCTTCGTCTTGATTCTATTTTGGGCACAGAGAATAACTGCTTCCCGATAGCTCTGTGATGATTCTCGTTCGGCTTTCAGAATGTGACCAAGGGTCATCGCCATGGCTACAGAGATAATGTGAAGCTGCAGAAAAAGGAGACCTGCTGTGTTAACTCTGTCCCCACACTCATACAAAAGACATCTCCAGGCCAGAGACTTGCACTGAGGAATCTACTCATATCTGAAGAAATATTATCCAAACACAGTCGTGCAAAGCCATGATTCCAGGTCTCTAAAGGCAGGAGAGTTCAAGGCCAGGAAATAAATAAATAAATAAAAAGAGGGTTTTGCTTTTTGTCTTGTTTCTTGTTAGACAGGCTCTCACTATGCATCCCTGGCTGTCCTGGAACTCCCTCTGTAGACAGGCTGGCCTCAGACTCACAGAGATCCCCTGCCTCTGCCCGCATGGTGCTGGCATTAAAAGCGTGCACCACCACGACAGGCTTGTCAGGTGTTTTATCACAGTGACAGAAACGATGCCACAGGTGATTGGCACCACACTCAGCATGTGCAAAGGCCCTGGGCCCAGTCCCAAGGAGAGGAAAAACAAATGGGTCGGAGAGTGGTGAGGGGAGAGGGGGAGGGGCGAAAGAGACCCTACGGGGAGGCGGAGCAATATGATTGGCCACTAGGGAGATGCCAATTAAAGTCACCATAAAGTAACACTAAGCCTCTATTAGAATGACTAAAACTGCCTGGTGGTGGTGGTGGTGGTGGTGGTGCACATCTTTAATCCCAGCATTTGGAATGCAGAGGTAGGTGGATCTCTGTGAGTGAGTTCAAGGCCAGCCTGGTCTACAGAGCAAATTCCAGGACAGTCAGGGATACACAGAGAAACCCCTGTCTCAAAAACAAAAACAAAAAAACGACTAAGGCAATAATACTGATAATATCAAGTCCTGGCAAGAATGCAGAGAAACCACAATTCTCATGTGCTTCTAGTGGGAATAAAATGGCCCGGGGCTGGCGGTGTGGCTCAGTGGTAGAGCACCTGCCTAGAATCCCCCAGTGAGGGCCTGGGGTGTGGCTCAGTGGTAGAGCACCTGCCTAGAATCCCCCAGTGAGGGGCTGGGGTATGGCTTAGTGGTATTGCATCTGCCTAGAATCCCCCAGTGAGGGGCTGGGGTGTGGCTCAGTGGTATTGCATCTGCCTAGTCTAGCCTGATTGGTGAGCTCCAGGCCAGATAGAGACCTTGTCTCAAAGGAGGTGGATGGTGTTCCTACTGATAACACCTAAGGTTGTTCTCTGAGCTCTCACACACACACACACACACACACACACACACACACACACACACACACACACACACGCAAGCAGTATACCAGCATACACATATGCAACACACACACACACACACACACACACACACACACACACACACACACACACACGGCCTGGAGAGATGTCTCCTCAGTGGTTAAGAGAACATCCTGCTCTTACTGAGGACCTGAGTTCAGTTCCCAGCACCCACACGGAGCAGCACACAACCACCTGTGTGCTCCAGCTCCAGGGTGAAACAGCGCCCTCTTGTGATCTCCGTGAGCACCTGCATTCACGGGCACACACGTAAGTTTTTTCTTAAGCGAGCTGCAGCTTAGATGGAGCCCCTTAGCTGGAGGTAGGACAGCTGCAGTGGGAGCGGCTGGGGTCTCAGGGTGAGGGGAGATGACCAGCACCCTGGAAACTGTAGCAAGAGGACTGTGAATTTCAGACCAGCCTAGGTCGCGCAGGGAGAGAGAGCCCACATGAAGAATCGAGAGAGCCTGGAGATGGCGCATCCGGTAAAGGCGCCGGCCACAACGCCCCATGGCCTCAGTGTGATCCCTTGGTGGAAGGAGAGAAAAGACTCCTAACGAATTGTCCTCTGTCCTCCACGCTCATGCAATGGCACGTGCACACAGTTTGTCCCCAACCATCCACACACAATAAAACAGGATAAAGAAAGGCTAGAGGAAGACAGGAAGGGGGGGGGAGGCAGGGAGAGAGCTCTAAATATAGTCTATTATCAGGAACCACAATTCGGACTTTGCTCTGTGACTTTGGGGATGGAAGTTGCGGCGCCATTCTCCCCGTAACACACATAAAGCTCGGGGTTTTGTTCCATATTGAACAAAAACCTTCTAAATATATAGTGGTGGAGGAATAAAAGCCTCATCTAATGAGAGATTTCTTTGCAACTTTGCGCTGCCTTCATCCCAACTTCAGCTGGTTAAATCAATAAGTCTCCGCGGTTTAAAAATACTTGGACAACTTTGACACTGAAGAACACCCCGTGCCTAAGCGAGTTCTCAGGCTCACTCGGCTCACTGGGATCTGCTTTTCCAGAGGAAGCAGCCCCCACTTAGCTCTTAGTCATAGCTGGCCTTCTAGAGCACCCTTCCTTAGCACCTGTACATTTCAGCGGTTGGGGGTGGCTGGGGCATTTGGGGGTAACCTGACTATATTAGCTTTCTTCTTAGTGGTGATGAGCTCCAGGAGTTTTCTTAGAAAAAACAAACAAACAAGATAGAAACAGTTGAGCTTGCATCGCAGCGACTTTTGTTTTCTAAGATTTATTTTATTTGGGGTGGGGGTGGGGGTAAATAAGAGTGAAATACCTGAATAGGCCAGAAGAGGGAGGCAAAACTCCTAGAGTTGCAGCTACACCTGTAACTGATTGTGAGCCACTCAACAGGGACATACACATGGTGTACAGTCATGTGTGCAGGCAAAGCACTCATACGTATGAAATAGTTAAAAGGATGAAGAGGGGGAGGAGAAAGGGGAGGAGGAGGAAGAGGAGGAGGAGGAGAGGGAGGAGGAGGGGAAGGAGGAGAGGGAAGAGGAGGAGGACGAGGGGGAGATAGAAGAAATGGGATGGGGTCAGGGTATGGCTCAGTGAGTGAAGGAGCTTGCCACCAAGCCAGACAACTTAAGTTCAATCCCCCAGATCCCACATAGCAGAGAGGGAAAGAACGGACTTCTGTGGGCTCTCCTCCGACCCTCATATGCTTGCAAACACAAACACACACAAAAACTGGAAGAAAAAAAAAAGGATTATTGCACTAAAGTGTGAATCTAAGCACAAATGATGAAACCTGCCCACCCAGGGAGTGGCCAAGTGTATAGGGCTCAAATCATGAACATGAGAATTAGCAGCCGCAAGTCTGGTCTGGGACGTCCTTTGCCTTACTTTGCTTTGTGTTGCTGTGACAAAACTTACAAGACTGGCATTGTGAGGGACAGCGCGCTTGTTTGGTGAAAGAGGAAGAAGACATAGAGATGGGCCACGGCCGCTTTTTTAAAAACTTTTTAAAGTTTATTCAATGTGTCTTTCACACCCAGCATCTGGCATCCCTCACATGCACCCTCCGCCCCTGCAACGCCCCACCCCCTAATAAAACAAAGTTTAAGAGAAAAAAGAAAAAAAGAACAAATATCTCATCATGGAGACTGCAGTGAGTCACTGTCCATGCCCAGCCCTCGCTGGGACTCTTCTCTTGGACATCCTGTTGTTGTCCTGTGCTGTGGAGATCCTGCAGCTTTGGGTCTGCGGGCCCCGCCCTATCATCTGCTCCAGCAGATCGTAGATGAGGTAGATGTTGGGATCAGGCAAGTCACAACCCTGGCTCTGGGCCTGGGCAGATACAGGGTTGGTCAGCCTGCCAGGTTACACCCCCTCACCCCCACCTCCCTCCTCACCACCAGGGGGAGCTCTCCAGCACTCACCCCCACCCCCGTCCTCACCACCAGGGGGAGCTCTCCAGCACTCACCCCCACCCCCGTCCTCACCACCAGGGGGAGCTCTCCAGCACTCACCCCCACCCCCGTCCTCACCACCAGGGGGAGCTCTCCAGCACTCACCCCCACCCCCGTCCTCACCACCAGAGGGAGCTCTCCAGCACTGTCCTGGCTAAATCACCCTTGGCAGCGATGAGCCTTCACACCCTCACCCTAGGGTCGGCTCTGCCACACCTAAGCCATTTGGGCCAGCTCTCCTGTGCTACTCCCAACATCGGGGCTGGGTCATCTGCACCTCCACTGACAGGGTCAGCCCTGCTTGTGCTGCCTAGGTGAGGTGCACGGCTCATTTTCCTGAGTGCTGCAGCCGGCAAGGGGGAGGCTCATCTCAATCATCGGTTGCAGGTTGTAAGGAGCAGGATGGGGGGTGGGGGAGGGTGGAGAGGGGCATCTCTCCCCCACCCACAACCCCACACCCACACTGCCATATGACCAACAGGTAGTGGGGACACAGCTCTCCCACACTTAAAGCTTCAAGGCTGGCTCACCCACACCTCTGCCAACAGGGCTGCTCTGTCGTGTTGCCCAGGTGAGGCGCAGGGCCTGCTCTCCCGAGTGTTGCAGCTGGTGGGTGGCAAAGACAGCTCTCCTACTCTTGTGACCCCTAGGCCAGCTCTCCACCTGCCTCAGGCATTGATGGGGGGGCACTCTCCCCTACCCATGCCACCTCAAGGCAGATGCAGGTTCACTTAAAAAAAAAATCTCTATTTATTATGTATACAGTGTTCTGCCTGCGTGTCTGCCCTGAAGGCCAGAAGAGGGCACCAGATCTCATTACAGATGGTTGTGAGCTACCATGTGGTTGCTGGGAATTGAACTCAGGACCTCTGGAAGAGCAGCCAGTGCTCTTAACCTCTAAGACATTTTTAACATTTTATATTAAATTATGTGCTATTCAGTTTGACCATATCTGGAATGAACCACAATCCAGAAATGACGGCACACTGTGAGAGATTTTCTTTCACCTGATCCACTAAGGTCAGGAAAATAAAGGAAAACTCAGAGATCTAAAAGGATAGCCAACAAGTAAGGCTATAAGTATGTATTAAAAAGGGGGTACCAAGCTAGGGGTACCAGATTAAATGTCTAGGCCCTTGCCTGACAAAGGTCAGGAAAAAAAGGGAACCTAAGAGATCAACCTCAGTTGAAGGATAGATTGGATTAAATATCTAGGCCCTCACCTAACAAAGGTCAGAAAAGAAAGGGAACCTAAGATAAGAAGTTGCCCTCAGTTGGAGGGTGGATTGGAGGATCATCCTCAATGGGAGGATAGATTAAATATGGGTAAATTGGTAACAGTTAATAAATGAGGTATTAGTATTCAGTAAAGAAAAAGATAAAGGTATATAAAATAAAAATGTTTGGTTACATTTATATGGGGTAGGTTATTAAATTTTGTGAGTCATCTCTAAAAACTTTTGGCAAAAGCCTGGCCTTTCCACTTTGCATCTACAGAATTACAAGGAGTGGGTATGGCTGTAGCCCCTGAGTATAGCTCAAAACTTCTCTAATGAAGAAATGATGAGGGACATACAGGACTTTTTCAACCTTTTGTTTTAATTCAAAGATTGACTGGAGTTGTTCTGTTAAAGAAGTTTCAGTTCAACAAACTAATCATAACCTGGGCAAAAGGAGAGATATGTATGCATGGTCTGTGTGTATGGACGTGGCCACATCAGTATGTATGAAGTGTGAAATGTAAATGCATGAATGTTGACAAAAGCAACTGTTCTAATTGCCTTGGATATGATTAAAGGGATACTTAAATCCCTTCAAACAGTTAAAAACTACCTAAATTGATTTAGATATAGCCAAAAGAAACATCCAGTCAGTCGGTTAATATTTTAACAAAAAATTCAAGTTAAGCCCTCAGAGCCAGTCCAAAAAAAAAAAAAAAAAAAAGAAGAGAGAGAGAGAGGTTTTTTTCAGGGAACTGCCCTGCCGCTTTGGCAGGCCCCCACCCCCAAAGGTGTCTGTGTAGATGCAAATTAGGCCTTGTCAGTTCAGATGCAAACGAGGCCTTGTCAACTAGTGAGAGCTACAGGTTAGTTAAAAAAAAAAAGGGACTATTTGGGACCTTGATTCTCAAAGGTATTTAATGGTTATGTCCCTTTTAAAGAACATCTACTAATAATTTAAATAGTGATCCCAATTCACCTAGATAGTTAACTAAGGAGGGTAGACAAATCCTTCTACTGTTATGGTCCAACTTCAACAGTTCATACAAAATTTAAAAAAAATAAAAAAGGGGGAGTAATGTCCCCAGTCCCCACATGATTCATTGAATAATCCACTCCTCATTTTAAAATTTTTAAAATGTAAATGCCAGTGAGCAATCTACTTCAGACAGATCCTGGCATAATGAAACTTGAGCAACTATTGCTCAGGTCAAATGGAAACATCCATATACTAGACAGTGGAAAAGACCCTAATTTGGGGTCGAGGGCATGTTTGTGTTTTCTTGCAGGAAAAGAATAAAGCTTCAGTAGCTGTCACAACATTTGGTGAGATGCATGGAGCAGAGAAAACTGGACCTGCTTTCCTAAGTAGATTTTAAAATGATTGTAAACTTTATCACTGTTTTAACAGTCAAATTGTAACTATAAATCACCCTTGTAGCAAAGAAAGGCTGGTGGTAGAATGCTATGGCCCAGATCTGGGGAAGGGCAGAGGACAGAGAGGCGCTATGTCAGTGGGGGTCCTAGGAATGGTAACAGTGGCATAGGCATTCTGCTTCATGCTGAGTTCAAAGTGCTTTAGCCCATGGCAATCCCGATAGCCATAAAGCCTTATTACAGATGATTCTAAGGTTGGCGCGCTCTGTTGACGGGCAACCTGTGGGGAAGACCCCTCCCACCTAAGACCCCCCCCCCCCGAGGTTCAAGGTCCCCCGAGGATGGGCAAGGGAGGGTGACCCTACTTGACCTAAGCCAGGAGTGCCTCATTTAAAAATAAAAAGGGGTGAATTGTGGGGACACCAGACCTTGAGCAGAAACCCACTTCCCCTTCAGCCTGGGAGCAGGCAGCTGTGAGATAATGTTTACTGAAAACAATTCAGTGCTATAAAGCTCTTGATAGGGCTCAGATAAGGGCTCCCTCACTGAAACACCATGGCTTTGGCACCCCCTAAGGCTAGATGCTTCTTCCTGTCCCCCCTGCTGTGTCTCCCCGATTCTGGGGCCGGAGATTAAACCACCAGCCAGGAGGGTGAGAAGTCTGGGAGAGCTGTGAGAGCTCAGTTGGAGAATTGTATGTAGATGGATGGCAGAAGTCCTTAAAAAGGGAAGCGTTTTTTCTTGGGGGTCTCCTCCTAAGCTGACTTGGGAAGCATAAAGTTTTCTTAAAGCAACCGACCGGTCTCTGTGTCATCTATCCCGACCACCTCGCTACATTCTCAGACGCAGGCTGCACAGATTTCTCTGCCTGGTTTGAAATGGGTGAATGCCCTTCGAGTCTGGATCTTCTGTTGGAAGTCCATATAAGGACATAGAAGAAGGAAGCTTTTGCTCTCTGCCAGCTTACCCGGGCCTTGTCAGCACATCCGTTCCTTCACCGGCACACTCAGAAGCCCGGCTGAGACACCAGACTCAGGGGACTGAGCGGCCACTAGATCCTTGGACTTTCCATTCACAGCTGGCCATTGTTGGGTTAGTTGGGTTGCAGCCTGCAAGTCATTCCAATAAACCACACACACACACACACACACACACACACACACACACACACACACACACACACACACACTTGCAGAGGCAGGTGGATCTCTGTGGGTTTGAGACCAGGTCGGCCAGATCTACACAGATTCAGACCGGCCAGGGCAAAAAAGAAGAGGAAAGAAGGAAGGAAGGAGGGAGGGAGGGAGGAAGGAAGGGAGGGAGGGAAAGGAGAGGAAGACAGGCTTGCCATGTCAGCTAACCTAATCAGGACAACCCCTCACAGACAAGCTCAGAGACCTTTCTTCCAGATGATTCCGATGGATTGATGGGTCACCACACCGACCAGGAGGCAAAGAGCAAGGGCTGTGTATTGTTTCAGAGGCCTGGCCTACTTCCTGTGGCCATGCCCCACCTCCCAAAGCGTCCAGAGCCCTCCAACATAGCACCTCCAGCTGGGAACCAAGCACTTTGTCAAAGGATGGATGGGTCCTATTGACCTTGTGGCACTCGAAGATGGTTTGGTGCAACATAAACAGACAAGAAACACGCAGGTGCAGCGTCTGAGGGAGCCTCAAGTAATCCCTTCCGGAAAAGCCTCCCTCCTCCCTCCTCCCTGCCTCCCTGCCTCCCTGCCTCCCTGCCTCCCTCCCTCCCTCCCTCCCTCCCTGCCTCCCTGCCTCCCTGCCTCCCTCCCTCCCTTCCTCCCTGCCTCCCTGCCTCCCTGCCTCCCTGCCTCCCTGCCTCCTCCCTGCCTTCCTCCCTCCCTCCCTGCCTCCCTCTGTGTATTTTTAAGACAGGGTTTCTCTGTATATCCCTGGCTGTCGTGGAACTCACTTTGTAGACCAGGGTGGCCTCAAACTCAGAGATCCTCCTGCCTCTGCCTCTCCTGAGTGCTAGGATTAAAGGTGTGTGCCACCACTGCCTGGCATTGGAAAATACCTTTTTTGAATTCAGTGCTCTGTTTTTGTTTAACTATAATTGTTTGTATATTTGTGTGTGTGTGTGTGTTGTGTGTGTGTGTGTTTACTGTGGAAGTAGAGCAAGAGCAGACAGCTAAGGCTAAGGAAAGAAGTCTGAATTTTAAAGGGGGGCATGACACTGGACTGGAGAGAAGGCCAGCGCTGAAGAACAATGCTGCTCTGTCCCTGGAGTTGTTGTTGTTGTTGTTTTAATACACTGAGACTTAATCTTACTTATGAATGCCCAACCTTAGCTTGCCTCGTTTCTAGCCAGCTTTGCTAAGTTAAATTATCCTGGTTCTCTTTAACTACGTTTTGCCTCTGGACTTTCACCTCCCTTTAGTCTGTCTGTCTTTTTTTCCATCTCACTCCATGGCTGGCTGTGTGACTGTGTGACTGTGTGACTGTGTGACTGTGTGGCTGTGTGGCTGTGTGGCTGTGTGGCTGGGTGGCTGTGTGGCTGTGTGGCTGGGTGGCTGTGTGGCTGGGTGGCTGTGTGGCTGGGTGGCTGGCCCTGGCATCCCCCTCTCCTCCTTTTCTCGATCCTCCCTTCTCTCTCATTTCTTCTCCCTTATCATACATTTCTCCTCCTATTTATTCTCTCTGCTTGATAGCTCCAACTCTCTCTCTCCTGCCTAGCTATTGGCCATTCAGCTCTTTATAAGACCAATCAGGGGGCTGGAGAGATGGCTCAGAGGATAATAGCACTGCCTGCTCTTCCAGAGGTCCTGAGTTCAATTCCAAGCAACCACATGGTGGCTCACAACCATCTGTAATGAGATTTGGTGCCCTCTTCTGGCCTGTGGGCATATAGACATATGCTGTATACATAATAAATAAATGTTAAAAAAAAAAGACCAATCAGGTGTTTTAGACAGGCAAAGTAGCACAGCTTCACAGAGTTTAACAAAAGCAACATGAAATAATGCAACACAGCTTTGCATCATCAAACAAATATTCCACAGTATAAACGAATGTACCACATCTTAAGCTAATATTCCACAATAGGTTCCTAGTACCCATATCTGGGCCCTGACAAATACCTGCAACTCCAGTTCCAGAGGATTCAATGCCCTCTTCTGGCCTCTTGCACATATGTGGTGCATTTACATACACTCAGGCACACATACATGCACATTAAATAACAAATCTTAAAAAAAAAAAAGGGCAGGCATTGGTGGTGGCGCATGCCTTTAATCCCAGCACTTGGGAGGCAGAGGCAGGTGAATCTCTGTGAGTTGGAGACAGCCTAGTCTACAAGAGCGAGTTCCAGGACAGCCTCCAAAGCCACAGAGAAACCCTGTCTTGAAACGCCCCCCCTCCAAAAACAAAACAACAACAACAACAACAACAAAAAACCCGGCACCAGTCACTGGAGGGTCCTCAGAAATCTGTCCTGCCCTAAGAGCCAAGGTCTCAGACACTCCAGGCCAGAGAGCAGGAACATCGGTGACATCAGGTGCAAGGAGATGGGTTTTAGAGAGAAGGCATTGATTAGAAGAAGCACTAACTCCACGGACAGACAGCAGCATGGTGGGGGCTCTGAAGAGAGGAAGGAGGCGCAAGAGCCGAGGACTGTGCTGGTAGAAGCCCAGGAGAGTCAGCCCCAGACTGCACACACAGCAGCCAAAGTCACTGGCTTCTAAAACCTGAGCTACAGGCCCCCATTGTCACTGCTTAGAGTTCTGGGTCACCAGCATCGCAAGAATTTCTCCTTGCCTACCCATTCCTGTTGACTGGCAGAGCAAAAGGGCCCCGGCCAGCAAGCTAGCAATGACAGCCTTAAGTAACTCACAGTACGCAAGACAAAACCCTCTAGCAGTAGCCCAGGCCTCTGTGGGAAACTGCCTGTTCGCTCTCATTGTAAAGACCTGTGATCTGTTCTCATGTAAAATCTGGGTTTTGTGGGCCAGGGAAACGGCTCCTGTTGTCACACACGTGAGGAACTGAGTTAGATGTCTACATGAGCTGTGCACAGTGCGTCAGGTATTTGTAATCCAGGTGCTGGAGGCAGAGGTGGGAATTCCTGGGCCTCCCTGGCCAGGCAGACTGTTTGGTGAGCTCCAGGGTAGAGGGCTAATTATTACCTAAAAGCCTCAGGTGGGCTGAGAAGCTCTGGACAGGAACGCTGACTTGACTGAGGAGATCCATCTCCTCTTTGACCCTGTAGGGACCCGCAGATGGACTCCTCTATCCCCTAAGGTCTCCGATTCCATCCTGTACGGCCCCAAGGGCGCCATGCCGTTCACAAAATCCCACATCCAAGGAGAGTCTACTATGTTCAGCTGTTCTGGCTAAAGAACACTTTCTCTTCCGGAGACGCCTGTCACCTCGATCAAACTCTGACACAGGTTCAGTGAGAGAACCTGTCTCAAAAGAACAAGATGGAGAGCCCGGTGTAGCGATGCCCCGATAATCCCAACACCGGGGAAGCAGAGGCAGGCGGGTCTCTGTGATTTAGGGCTTAGCCCGATGTACATATGGCTTCCCAGGCCAGACAGAACCATCTCAAAAATAAAGAGAGACTGAAGAAGACTGGCCTCTGGCTTCCACAGGCACCACACACACACACATTTAAAATAAGCCATTTGTATTACGTTTTATTAATTTCGAGTGTGCGCATACCACAATGCATGTATGGAGGTCAGAACAACTTGCAGTGTCAGCTCTCGCCATTGACCATATGTCTCCTGGGGAATCGATCTAATGTCATCAGGTTCGGCCCTGTACCCGCTGAGCCATCTTGCGGGTCTGTGAAAACAATCTTTGGAACACGGATAGATGAAGACACCCTCTTCCCAGCGTCCGGCCGTGCCCCGCCCTCCTCGCGTCGCCACGCCCCCTGCTGAAGCAGCCTAATTAAGCTCGCTGACCAGTGTGGTCCTCTCGCTCCGCCCTTGGCTCCGCTCGGCCCCGCCTCCCCGCCGAGGGCAGCTACCGCGCAGACGCAATGCCTTCCCCTTCCCCAAGGAGCGGCTCCCGGTCCTCCAGACCACCGAGACTCTTCCTAGAGCAACCCCAGCCGAGGGTCCACCCGGAAGTTCAGGCTCCCAGAGAGGCCCCAAGCGTGCTTTCCGTAACGCTCGCCCCACTCCTTCTACCCTGAGGCTGTCCTCAGACGGCCGTCCTTGGACAGAAAAGATGAACCAGGCGCAGTGGCTGTCGCTTGAAGGGGTCGCGCGGTCGGGGATAGCTCCCAAAGTGCCCGCAGAGAGCCGCCCCGGGCCCAGCCCCGGCCGCGGTGCGGGATGGAGGACTCCGCCTGATGAGTCGCTGTCATGAGAGCACCCTCGGGTGCAGGACGCGTGGGTGCCCAGAGATGCAGCTGCAAGGTAAGTGGGGTCGATCGAGACACTCAAACGTTATTTTATTTATTGAGACAAGGTCTTGCCATGTAGCCCAGGCCAGCCTGGAACTCGGGAGTCTCCCCGCCTCAGCCTCCCGGGTCATAGGCGTGCACCCGCTCTCGACGGTGTTTAGTAAGCACCTCAGCGCCCCTGTTTTGACCATGAAATGCAGCGGCTTGAATTGTGGTCGACGGGCTTGAAGCAGGGGTCGCCTGATTATATAATATGGATTAGTTAGCTGACCGGGCTCTTCCACCGCGGTGCAACTTCCGTGAGAACAAGGGCTGTGTTCTCCTGCGCGGGACTGAGAAGAATGCCCGGCAGGTAGGAGCTGCTTCGTAAATGGCACGAGCGAGTGGAGTGACCCTTGCCAAGACATCTTAACGTACCGCGTAGCCAGTGCACCTGAGAAGTAGGGGGAAGGGAGCAGAAGGTTGGGAGAGCGCCAAGCGGAGTCCTGCTCAGGAGGGTCTTTCCCGCTGATGGGCTCAAGGCGGAGGGGCCCAGAGCCCAGAATCCGGACCACAGCTAAATCTCACCGACCTTCGATGTCCCTGCCCTTCCTTGCCAGAGTTCGAGAGTGTTTTGTTTTTCTTTGAGTATTCCCATCTACAGGTCGGAAACCAATCCGCTTGTGTCATTTAAGCCCCCTGGAGTATCATTTAATAAAAACTGTGTCTTCCGTCTCAGATGATGCAAGATGAATATCTTCGTACCTACCTTTCGTCCCCTCCCATTGAACATTTTCCCAATGAGTATATTCCTTAGACAAACTATATTGGGTCTAGCTGTGTCTTATGTTACTTACTGTATATTAACTTTCTAGAAAGTCAGCAGTGACGATGGGTGTGCCTATAACCCCAAATTGGGAAGTGGGGGCAATAGAAAAGGACTTCAGAGCTAACGTGGGCTATTGGGACCCTGCCGTGTGTGTGTGTGTGTGTGTGTGTGTGTGTGTGTGTACACGTATGTACGTACGTACATACATATTTGTACATATACATGGGAGGCAGGTGAGATGTCTCTGTCCATAAAGGCACTTGCTGCCAAGCCTGATGACCTGAGTTTAGATCCCCCACGCCCACATTAAAGGCTAGATTTGGTTGTGCACATCTGTAACCCTAGTGATGAGGGGAGGAGGAGAGATAGGTGGGTTCAGGGCAAACTAGCCAGTCTAGTGGGTACACTGTGTGTTCAGTGACAGAGACCAGCCTTGTAAGATAAGGTCGGGGCGCAATAGTGGAAGAGATTGGATGTCAGCTTCTGGCCTCCATATGCTCTCTCTCTCTCTCTCTCTCTCTCTCTCTCCCTCCCTCCCTCCCTCCCTCCCTCCCTCCCTCCCTCTCTCTCTCTCTCTCTCCCTCCCTCCCTCCCTCCCTCTCTCTCTCTCTCTCTCTCTCCCTCCCTCCCTCCCTCCCTCTCTCTCTCATAATGAGGGGATGGAGAGTTGGCTCATAGTTTTAGAGTACTCATTGCTCTTGCAGAAGACCCAAGTTCTATGCCCACCACCCACATGGTGATTCACAACCGTCTATAACTGTAGTTCCAAGGGATCCAACACTCTCTTCTGACCTCTGAGGGCACCAGGCCTGTATGTGGTACACATTCATACACACAGGCAAACAAAATGAAAAATAATTGTTTTTAAACTTAGTAATGACAAGGATCTGTTTCCTCGATAATTATGATGTGAGTGTCTTCTGGTGTTAGGCACTGAACTGGGCTCAGTAAGCGCAGACATAGATTCTGCTCTCATGTACCTTCCGGGCTAAGGCAGGAGGCCCAGATTAATCCCATCATCAGCACAAGTGGCTGATTACATACTGAAAAATAGTGCAGGGCAAGCAGAGCCACTATCGATGAGGATGAAATCAGATTTTGAGTTTCAGGAGAACTGGGGGTGATGATGTTGGGAGTCATTTTAGTAGTGAGCCACCCTAAAAAACAGTCCTTCAGGCTTGCTTTGCCTGTTTGGGATTGTCACTTAACCTGCACTGTTGTGAAGCCTCTAATTAGTGGCAGTGAACAAGTCATTACAAACTTAGGGACTAGTAAAATGACTCTGGTGTGCTGGTTAGGTCTTTGTCATCTTGACACAAGCCAGTCATCTGGGAAGAGGGGGCTGCAGCTGAGAATCACTATCAGTTTAGCATGTGGCCAAGTCTATGGGCATTCGCTTGAACTTTGATGTGGGAGCCCCAGCCCGTTGTGGGAGGTACCATGCCTGGACTGGTGGTCCTGGTTCTGTAAGGAAGCAGGGTGAGCAAGCCATGGGGAGCCAGTAAGCAGCTGCCTCCATGGCCTCTGCATCAGCTCCTGCCTCCTCCAGGTTCCTGCCCTGCTTTCCCCGCGAATGGACAATGTTTGGATGTATAAGCCAAATCAACCCTTTCCTCCCTGAATTGCTCTTGGTCATAGTCTGTTACAGCAATAAAATCTAACTAGAACAAGCAGGGTAAAAGTGTTTACTGCCTGGCTTACAACTCGAGTTTGATCCCCGAGACTGGGTGGTGGGTGGAGAGAACTGAGCTCTGCAGGTTTCCTCTGACCGGCACTGGACATCACAGCACACACGTTGGTGTACACACATTCACACTCATACACACTCACACACCACACAATATACTCACACATACTCACACACTCACACCTGCACATACTCACTCACACACACACACACACACACACACACACACACACACACACACACACACTGGCCATGGTGGTGAACGCTTTTAATGCCAGGGAGGCAGACACATGTGGATATCTGTGAATTTGACACCAATCTGGGCTACATAGCAAGTTCTAGGCCAACCAGGGCTACATAGTGAGACCCTGTCTAGAAAAGAAAAGAGAGAGGAAAAAAAGAAAAAAAAATCCTCTGGAGCCATTGTGGTTACTGAGAACCAAATTTGGGTCTTCTGCAAGAGAATTAAGTTCTCTTAACCACTGAGCCTTGAACTTGTGATTCTCTTGCTGGCTCCTACAATAGCTAGGATTTGCCCTTGCCTGCCTGGAATACCCTCCCATTTGCCCCTGTTGCTCACTCCTTCACGTGGTGGTGCTGGGCTGTGCCCCCCTTCCCCCGCTCCCCTCTCCCCAGCACAGACTTCCACAGCAGCCTGCTCTTCCTTCCTGGAACGTTTCTGTGTGCTGTCAGCTCCCCGCATGGCTGTGGGCTTTCTTCCGCTTGGCGGTGGTTTTTTTTTTTTTAGATTTTTTAATTTATTTATTATTTATTACATATACAGTGCTCTGCCTACATGCCAGAAGAGGGCATCAGATTGAATTGTAGATGGTTGTGAGCCACCATGTGGTTGCTGGGAATTGAACTCTGGACCTCTAGAAGAGCAGTCAGTGCTCTTAACCTCTGAGCCACCTCTCCAGCCCCGGCGGTGGTTTTCTTTTCCTCCCTCCCCACGGTTGTTCGTTCATCATGGAGGATTCCCATGTGCTGCGTCTGAATGCGGGTGACAGAACAATGTGGTAAAAGTTGGTTCTTTCTAGCGTGTGGGTCCCAGGGAGCAAACGCATCAGCCCCTACAGCGAGCGAGCGCCTTTGCTGATTTGGGGCCATGTTTCTGTGCTCATGCTTGCTAGGCAACGCTCTGCGCACCGAGCTGCAGCCCAAGCCCCCGTTTAAAGGAGAAAACAATTTCTTCCCTCTCAGATATCTCACACAAACTTCTCCAGATCCCAAGTGATTCTCCACGTGTGGACACTGTCTTGAGGTCTACCTACAAGTCAGTGCTGACACGAGGTGTCTCCCCTGTGCTGGCACCTGAAGCCACAAGTTAGAGAGCTCAGTCCTTCGAGATACCTCCCGCTTCAGATGGCCCTCACAGGCCCGCGCTGCCACCTGCCCTTCTGAGCGGCTGGTTTGCAGACCAAGCGCTGAAGCCGCTGAGGGACTCGGAAGCCCCCGCCAGCTCTGGCTCCTTTGGAAAGGTGCAGCCCGGGAGTGGCCGGTTGAACGAGGTGCGTGGGCTGTGTGGGGTGGAGGGTAATTCATGCATGGCTTCATGATACTCCACGTGATTACCAACCCAGAGGCTCTAAAATGCAGTGAGAGCCTTTTATGGCAGCTTCACGCCCCTAACGAACCAACGTGGCATGGGTAAGACACAGAGTTCCAAGCTGTTCATTTATTCTTCTGTGAGCAGCCCTGTCCTGAAGCTCCCCGGGACCCACCAGACTCCATCTCAGCAGGATGAGAATTGCCCTCATTCCTCGGGAGGATTGAAGGGATCCAGGACTGGGATGTTCCCATGACCCCCACCAGGGATATTATCTGGGTGTGGTAGCACACGCCTTTAATTCCAGCATGTGGGAGACAGAGACAGTAGATTGCTGTGAGTTTAAGATTATTCTGGGCTACCATTTCAGGTAGCCATTTCAGGTCAGCCAGGGCTGCATAGTGAAAACAAACAAAAAAACAAAAACCACTCTGTGAGTTCAAGGTCAGCCTGATCTACAGAGTGAGTTCCAGGACAACCAGGCCTGTTACACAGAGAAACCCTGTCTTGAAAAACAAAAAACAGGGGTTTTATGAACCTTGTGTCAGAAGATGTATACATCTCACTTTGTCACAATGTTTTGGGTTTTGTTTTTTCATTTTTAGAAAGATTTATTTTAATTATATGTATATATGTGTGTAGGTACCCAGAGACAGGAGGTTGTAAACCATCTGACATGCGAACTGGGAACTGAACTCAGGTCTGGAAAAGCAAGCTGTTTTCTTTTTTTCTTTCTTATTTGGTGGTTTGAGACAGGATCTCTCTACATGGCCCTGGCTGTCCTGAAACTCAAGTGCAGAGAGATCCGCCTGTCTCTGCCTCCCAGTGCTGGGATTACAGGCGTGCATAGTCACACCTGGCCACTAGCTCAGCTTCCTTCCTTCCTTCCTTCCTTCCTTCCTTCCTTCCTTCCTTCCTTCCTTCCTTCCTTCCTCCCCCCCCTCCTTCTCCCCCCCTCCCTTCTGTTGTCCAGGCTGATCACAGAGATCCACCTACCTCTGCTGGGATTAAAGGCATCAGTTTTCATTTTTAAAAAAACAGCCGTGTCTCAACCTGAACCCACAGAAATGAAGGTGCTAAGGGGCAAGGGTGGGGTGAGAGAGGAAAACAACACATAACTGGAACCAGGAGTCTTGCATAAGTTGATGACTTATACTCAGCAAGTTTATTAGGAGATGCAACATCTTATTCGGTATTTGTAAGGGGAGAATGGGCCAAGGTAGCAGAGAGCGAAATCAGACACCATCAGCTCCAGCTTAGCTGCAGGCTAAGGGGAGGATAGGACACCAACCAACTGCACTCTTCACTCCTTCAAGGCACAGCCCCAGCCTCAGACCTTGCCAAGTCTGCTCCTGGGCAGTGACACAGAGCTAGCATTCCCTTTGTCCTTTTATCCAGGCCTCTGAGAAAGCCTTGGATTGTTGGGCTCCCAACAGGGGCTCATATACCCCAGGCTGGATTTGAACTTGCTGTGTAGCCAAGGACGACCTTGAACTTCGATCCTCCTGCCTCCACCTCCCAAGAGCAGAATTACAGGCTCTCATTTATGCCCCCCAATGTAAGAATTGTGAGGACAGGAGTTTGCTGTCTGTCACTGACATAGGAAAGTTAGAAGACAAGTTGAGCAAGCCAGGGGCAGCAAGCCAGGGGAAGCATCCTCCATGGCCTCTGCATGAGCGCCTGCCTCCAGGATCCTGCCCTGCTCGAGTTCCTGGCTTCCTTTAATGATGAACTGTGACGTGGAGTGTGAGCCCAGTAAGCCCTGTCCTCCCCAAGGTGCTGTGGTCATTGTCATCAGAGCAGTAGAAACCCTAAGGCAGTGAGAGAGTCTGTCCCAGGAGCCAAATGGGGGCACCTACGGAGTGCTACCCAAGGTTGCCTGTGGGCTCCACACGCATGCATTGCATTCAGGGACATGCGGGGGTGGGGATGGGGGCACCTAAGGAGTGCTACCCAAAGTTGCCTGTGGGCTCCACATGCGTGCATTCAGGGACATGCGGGGTGGGGGTGGGGTGCAACCACAGAGAGGGTTTGGTAATCGCTTTCTTCATATTTTATTCAACAAAGATGCATTAGGTGTGGCGGCGTACAGCTCTGATCCCAGAACTTGGAAGGCAGAGGCAGACAGATCTCGGAGTTCAAGGCCAGTCAGGGTAATATAGTAAGACTCTGCCTCAAAACCATACCAACAGAAAATCATGTTGAGTCAAGATGAAATGCCCAGAAAAGTCACCACTTACTGCTCCTAATACTAAAATACCAGAGGTTAGCGTTTGCCTTTTGCTCCTCCTCAGACTAAAGGCCTTGGGGTCATTACCTGTGACCCTGAAATCCTCAGGATCACAGAGATGGTTTGGCTAAATTACATTTGAAAGGTCTGACCCTGCAAGGGGCAGCGTTTAAGTTTTGTTTTTAGATGTGTGTATGGCTGTGTGTCTGCATGAGTAGATGCCCGGGAGTGCGGGTGTGTGTGTGTGTGTGTGTGTGTGTGTGTGTGTGTGTGTGTGTGTGTGCGTGTCTCCCTGGAGCTGGAATCACAGGCGGGTGTGTGGTGTGTGTGTGTGTGTGGTGTGTGTGTGTGTGGTGTGTGTGTCCCTGGAGCTGGAATCACAGGCGGGTGTGTGTGGTGTGTGTATGTGTGTGGTGTATGTGTGGTGTGTGTGTGTATGTGTGTGTGGTGTGTGTGTATGTGTGGTGTGTGTGTATGTGTGTGTGGTGTGTGTGTATGTGTGGTGTGTGTGTATGTGTGTGGTGTGTGTGTGGTGTGTGTGTGTGTGGTATGTGTGTGTGGTGTGTGTGTATGTGTGGTGTGTGTGTGGTGTGTGTGTATGTGTGGTGTGTGTATGTGTGTGGTGTGTATGTGTGGTGTGTGTGTGTGGTGTGTGTGTGGTGTGTGTGTATGTGTGTGTGGTGTGTGTGTGGTGTGTATGTGTGTGTGGTGTGTGTATGTGTGTGGTGTGTATGTGTGGTGTGTGTGTGTGGTGTGTGTGTGGTGTGTGTATGTGTGTGTGGTGTGTATGTGTGGTGTGTGTGTGGTGTGTGTGTATGTGTGTGTGGTGTGTGTGTGTGTATGTGTGTGTGTGTGTGTGTGTCCCTGGAGCTGGAATCACAGGCAGCAGTGAGCCAGTGTGGGCACTGGGAACAACTTGGCTCCTCCACCTTTAGCCCCGACTGTGACTCTGGCCCCTCAGCTGTCTGCATGTCCCTGTGAGAGTGTCCTCTGTGATCATGTGCCCCAAATACGCTTGCAGGGTGTGAGCCAAGACCCTCGGGCCCTGGTACCTGAAAGGCAAGAGCCTCCAGGGTTCCACATATCCGGACAGTGAGGGATTTTAGACTGGTCCCTAGGATAATGTGCTCCTCCGAGTAGGTAGGGTCTAGCTTGGGCACCAGGTGAGTCCAAAAAAAAGCAGACGACCCCAACGTTGGCGTTAGCGCTTCCTCCGGCCCCAGGCACAGAAGGAAGGGGCGGGGCCTCCACAGGTCGATGCCGGAAGTGCCTCTCCGCCCCTGCTGCTGGACCATGGAGACCGTGGCCCAGTAGAGATCTCAGTGTGAGACTTGCAGGGGTGGTGGCCATGGAGGCTGTGCTAAACGAGCTGGTGTCAGTGGAGGATCTGAAGGTGAGGCCTGGGCCAGAGGAAGGGGGAGGGCAGAATCGGAAAGGGCAGTTCCTGAGGAGAGCTGACCGAGGCCGAGCACTGCCGGTTTCGGCTTGCTGGGGAAACGGAACTACTGCTCCCAGCAGCCTCTGCGATGTCCTGCCTCTTGTGGGAACCGGCGTTGTATTCCTGGGCCTGATGGGAGTTGTAGTTTCCAGGGTTTTGGCTCCGACCTGAGGCCTGGCGTGTTAGGGGTTTAAGCGTGATGCTGAGTTGGAGTTTAGGGTACTCATGCAAGCGATGAGGTAGCATAGTCACCTGCGTAAGCTTTTGCTAGTGTTGAGTCCAGCGTGGTTCCTTGTAGCAGTGTTTTCTTTCCTCTTCTAGAATTAAGGTAAGGCAGACCCAGCCCCCCCCCCCAAAAGTAGGGTGAGACGGAACCAGCAGCCTTAAGTGAAGGCGAGTGGAAGGTCATTTAGCTGCTGTGACGTGTACTGTTCAGCTGCTGGGGTCAGCTGGCCCAGGAGCAGTGCCCGCGGCTGCCACCAGATGTCGTCTCCACTTGGTACCAGTAGGGGCTGGGCAGGGACTTTCTGAGGGAAGGGCACAGAGCCTGGGTACCAACGTGGGACTTGACACCAAGTTCAGATGGAGACCGGTGCACGCCCTTTGTTTCTAAATGACTCCCTTTCTCTCCAACGACAGAATTTTGAAAGGAAATTTCAGTCTGAGCAGGCAGCTGGCTCTGTATCCAAAAGCACACAGTTTGAGTATGCCTGGTGCCTGGTGCGAAGCAAATACAGTGACGACATCCGTAGAGGCATCGTGCTCCTGGAGGGTAAGGCGCTGGGCCCCTTGACCTCACCCCTCCAGGGTCCTTTTCAACATGGAACCCTCACCTCATAGCCACCAGTAACCACCAGTAAGTCCACAGCAGCAAAAGACCAGGTCGACTCTGTATCCCCAGTTTCAACATCCGAACATTCGTTCAGATGGAAAATGCTGTGGAGAAAAATGTGTTCTCGGGCTGGGGAGGTGACTCCTGAAGACCTAAGTTCGAATCCTCGGCACCCGTGGAAAAGGCTGAGTGTGGCCACGGATGCCTGCACAGAGAATGGCAGTGAGGCTGCGGGTCTTAGCCCCGGGTTCGGGGAAACCCTTTCTCAAGGGAATGGGGTAGAGAGTGCCTCTGGCCTCTGCGTGTACATCTGCACACAGGTAACCCTACATACCACACACAATATAATAGCCACAAAAATTTCTTTCTTCAGTTATTAGTTGCTGCTAATATAGCATTTACATTGTATTGTAGAATAGTAATTTTAAAAGTTCTAGAGATTTAAAATATCTGAGGGGCTAGTGGAATTGAAGACATGTGATCCTAGGTAGAGGCATGAGGGCATAGTTCAATAGTAGAACATTGATTGCAGACAGAGATGAAGGCAGAAGTTCAAGGCCAGAGTCAGCTATATACTGATCAAATTCGAGGTCAACCTGAGCTACCTGAGTTCCCTGTCTCAAAAAAGCATCTTTGGGGAATACAACTAGGTTCTGTATAAATAGTGTTTAATTTTATATAAGGGCCTTTACATTTGTAGATTTTGGAATCTGAGGGGCATGTTGGGATAATCCCTAAGGCTCCTGGGACAACACTGTATTAACAAAGGATGCCTATGTCATTCAGTTGATTTTTGATTTTGACACAGGGTCTTTACATAGCTCAGGAAGCTTCAACTTCTGAATCCTGCTTCAGCCACCTTAGTGCTGGGAGTTGAGGTGACCATGAGCTCTGGGGCCTTTGTAAGATCAAATACTGTCACCCTACTTTGATCAGTCCTGGTCAAACTCAGAGATCCGCCTGCCTCTGCCTCCCAAGTGCCAGGATTAAAGGGGTGTGCCACCACTCTGACCATAAGTCCCTATCTTAACCCCTATCCCAAATACACACACACACACACACACACACACACACAGAGAGAGAGAGAGAGAGAGAGAGAGAGAGAGAGAGAGAGAGAGAGAGAGAGAGAGAGAGAGAGAGAGAGAGAAATAGTCAGGTGAAGGTCACTCAGGGAAGTTGAGTTAAAGAGAAGGGGATGCATTGTGGTGGTGCATGTCTTTAATCCCAGCACTCGGGAGGCAGAGGCAGGTGGATCTCTTGAGTTCAAGGCCAGCCTGGTCTACAGGGAGAGTTCCAGGACAGCCAGGGCTACACAGAGAAAGCCTGTCCCGGGGAAAGGAGAAACAAAAGCTCAGTGAGTAGAGTGCCTGAGACGCTGGTTCGGTTCCACTCCCAGCACCACATGAGCCAGGTGTGGTCCTGCGCCTCTCAGGAGGTGGCAGCAGCAGGGTTAGAAGTCCTGGTCACCCTCAGCTCGATGCTGAGGGAATGCAACTGTCAGACAGGAGGCGGCCTTGCAGTGAGACCCTCTAGCTGGCCATCAGGGATGCGCCCATGAGGGCTTGCACCCATCAGTGCAGGCCGGATCCCTGCATCTACCACAGGTGTCTGGCGGGCTCACGCTGTCTCCGGGCTGAGACTACAAAGCCAAGGGTGATAGAAACTGATAATGGAGGCCTAGGACAGTGACCTTCTCAGGATCCTAGAGTGAGTCAGCATGGCAGGACCTGTGGAACACAATGCTAAGAAGAGAATCGGGGGCCTGGAGAGGTGGCTCAGCAGTTAAGAGCACTGGCTGCTCTTCCAGAGGACCTGGGTTCAATTCCCAGCACCCACATGGCAGCTCACAACTGTCTGTAATCTGGTTCTAGAGGATCTCAGCACCCCACACAAGCATACATGCAAGCAAAACACCAGTGCACATAAAATATAAATTTAAAGAGAGGATCCATCTTTCTCCTCTCCCTCCTCCCCTCCAGAGCTGTTGCCCAAAGGGAGCAAAGAGGAACAGCGGGATTATGTCTTCTACCTGGCGGTGGGCAACTACCGTCTCAAGGTAAGGCTGTGGAGCCCTTCCCAGTCACATCCCACTTGAGTCCCCAGGCAGAGCCCTGGCCCCAGGAAGCTATCAGAGGGCAGCGGGCTGGGGCTGCGGTAAGTGCGCGGGATAGAGTGAGTCTAAGACAGACTCTGAGGGGAAGATGAGGCTTCAGGGCGTGGGGACTGTGGTGACGTGCAGCCCCGTGCCTGGAGCTGTTATCTCTGCTAGCTTATCACCCCCCACAGCTGGGCTGCTCGTGGACTCTACTCTGTGGGGTGGGGTTGTAGCAGGAGTGGAGGAGGAGGAGGATGAGCCTGAGCCAGGGCCAGAGGAGGGCAGCCTGGGTGAGCTGGCAAGAGCGTGTGACGTGAGGCGTCTCCTGGCTGCAGGAGTATGAGAAGGCGCTCAAGTATGTGCGAGGTCTGCTGCAGACGGAGCCCCAGAACAACCAGGTCAAGGAGCTGGAGCGCCTCATCGACAAGGCCATGAAGAAAGGTGACATCTACTGTCTCCTCCCTCATGCCCGGGGCCCTGTGTCAGACTTACCCCAAAGGTCTCTGGAGCCCTAACCCCCAGACTCTGGATGCAGGCTCCCCTCTCCTGTGGAGGGGAGTGTGGTCAGGGGGCCTGGGGGCAGGACCCGTCTGCTCACGGCTGCTTCTTTCCTTTTCCAGATGGACTAGTGGGCATGGCCATTGTTGGTGGCATGGCCTTGGGTGTGGCGGGGCTGGCTGGACTCATTGGACTAGCTGTCTCCAAGTCCAAATCCTGAAGACAGCCTCACCTGCTCTCTGCCCTGGTGCACCTGGGAGCCTGGGGGACACTGGAAAAGGGTCCTGTCCATCCTCACCATCGCCTTCCCGTTTCTTCCCCAACCCTGCCTCCACCTCTACAGTCCCCATGACCTTACCCCTGACACCTGTTACTTAACCCTAAGTCCCGCTTCGCAATGAGTGTAAATAAAATTGGGCTGTGGCTGGGAACCTCTGTGTCTTGAGAGTCTGTTGAGGGGGGAGCAGGTTCACTGGGTGCACTGTGGCCCCCACAACCCCCCTCCAAGTTCCTTTGCCAGCATCCCAGCCCACACCCTTCCTTCCTCCCCTCTCCTGAATCCACAGCGCAAGAACAGGGAACAGCTTTTCCACAGAACAGCGAACAGAAGAGGGAGCAGCAGCCTGGGATTTATGACTGTGGTCTCCTCTGACCCACTAAGCTGCCTGGGAGTTTTCCACTGCAGGGGGCCCGCTGGGCTTCCTCCAGAAACCCCCCCCCCCCCGCCCTTCCTTTGTCCTCCTGCCCCCCCTTCCTCCACCTGCTCCTTCTCCTTAGCGGGACATGGATGGAGGACGCACTGTGAGAGAGGAAGCCCTCTGAAGATGACGGGTTATGGGGGACAGGGAACCCCATTCCCAGCCTGTGGGATGGGAGGGAGAGATGCCCGCCGCCCGCAGTGCCAGGCTCCGCTCTGCGTGGGCCTGTTTGGCTTCCCTGAATACTTGTCATTCCACAGCCCTGGCCAGGCCTGCGAGGAAGCAGGAGGAGGTACCTGAGGGGAACAGGGAGGAGCCTGATACTGGGCAAGGGGGTTGGGGGGCCTCAGAGAGTATAGCTCTGTCTCACTCTGGACAGGGAATCCTGGTGTCAGCGTGCCAAGCCAGAAGTGGTCCAGAAGGAAATCTATGCTAAGCCAGGGTTGGGGTGGAGGACCCAGAGGCTTCCATTTATCAGAATTAAGAGAGCCGGTGATAGTTCCCAGTAAGTGGATAGGTAGATTAACCAGAATCATGCCCTAGGCCTGTGATCCATCCCCCAACCTGGGCCCCTGGCCCCTTGGCAGCAAGATCAAACTCAATACCAAAGAGTCAAAGGGCAGCTCTGGGAGGGACAATTCAAGTTCAGCAAGTTGGAGTAAAGTAGCATTCGGTGGCCTCACCTCGGCCCTGCGGCATTTAGATCCAGGGCAATTACCAACCGTTGGGGCCATGGGAGTGTGCCGGGAGCTGTGATCTGTGCTCCCAACTCCCATTACAACCCAAGAAGTCAATAGTGTTGTGTCAACAAGGCTGGGAGCCAGAAACCCAAGCCCAGGGCCCTTTGATAATGCTGGAGTCTAGTGGGAACCCCCGCTGGCCTGATTCCAGAGCTCCTGTCACCCCGTAATCAACCTTCATGGTCCTTAAGTGTCCCAACCCCAGGGTCTGCAATGTCTTAGGTTGCTCTCAGGATCTCGTACTCCATCATGGAAGCTCTGGTCTCTCAGTTACCTAAAACCCTTTGTCCCTCTAATTTCATTCCCTGACCCTGGTGACAGCTGAGTCAGAGACAGGCCACTTCCCCTGGATTCCTGATGGGTCCCTGGGGGCTGCTCCTTGGCTGTAACCCTGAGTCTCCCATTAAGTCCAGCCTCCCCCCTCCTAGGGCGGGGAGTCCCGGGCTAGGCCGGGGGAGGGGGGTGGACTTTTGGCCCGTTTATTCCCTGCATCACAGTCAACAGCTGCTGAGCAGAGCGGGCTTGGCTCATTCCGCTGACCTGCCAGGAAGCAGACAGTCCCAGGGACCGGGCTAAGACAATCCAACCTGGGCGCCAGAAGAAGACGGGCAAGCAGCTGGATGGGCCATCCCTTCCCCTGCTCCCTCCTCAGACTCTCTTAACATCTCTTCCGGGCCAAAGCCCCCACAACGCACCTGAAGGTGCCACCTCTATCCCGATCCCTGGGGCTCAAGCCCCCTGGGGGACCTGCATCCCAGCATGTCTATAGCTGTGGAGACCTTCGGCTTCTTCATGTCAGCCCTGGGACTGCTGATGCTCGGGGTGACCCTACCAAACAGCTACTGGAGAGTGTCTACGGTCCACGGGAATGTCATCACCACCAACACCATCTTTGAGAACCTATGGTACAGCTGTGCCACCGACTCCCTGGGAGTCTCCAACTGCTGGGAGTTCCCTTCCATGCTGGCCCTCTCTGGTACGGGGTGAGGGGGCCTCTAGGGGACAGAGGGAGGTTGGGTGGCCGGCTGGGGGATCCTAGAGAAGAGGGTGGAGGTGGTTGCCTGAGGCCTGGCCTTGGGTGTCGTAATGAGGAAAGTTCAGATGAAGCCCCCAGTTCTGGCAGCTTCGGCCAAGAGCTCTGCGTAACCCGGAATGGAACACATGGTTCCCTAACATATGTGATCCGGTACCAGCTGAGTGGAGCTCCCATATGCAATTCAGGGCTTTGCTAGCTCCAGGCCTCCGGTGAATGATGGCATGAATTTAGTCTTAGCCATCTGCAAGCCAGGAGTAATCGTGGCGCCAGTGCACGGGTGCTTCTCAGGCCTCTGGGCAACAAAGACGTGCAGGTGTGAACGGGATGTGGACTATATTTTAGCGATTTATTCTGGGGAGGGTTTGCTCAGTTGTCAGGCATGGGACCAAGGCTCCCTCTTGGTGGATTGACTGCCAGCCTCAGTAGCTCTCTGGACATCACAGACTGTGGTGCATCTACCCTGCTGAGCTCTCTGGAGGGGAGTCTCCTAGGAAGTCTCAGTGGATGCTGGGGATGCGGGGCTCGGCTGCAGCCTGCAGCTCTTAGACCCTGGCGCTCTCGCACATTTGCACAACAACTCTCCCTCCCCTGCCATCGCTTCCCCCAAGGAGTCCACTTGGGCTTCCTCGGCTCTCTCATGCTGCAAAGACTGCGGCGATGACCATGAACCCTCCCTCGATGTTCCTGCCACCAAGTTCGGGTCCCGCTTTTCTAGAAATCCAACAGCAGGTGATGAGCGGGTGGGAGACTGAGGTCAGCCCGGGGTGGGAAAGTAAACGCTTTGAGCTGGCCCCATGCATCTGGAAGGTGCCCCGAGCAGCATGGGTGTCTGGGTGATCTCCGGCGCCTCTCTCCCCAAATCTCCTGAGGTACCTAGCGGCAAGGGTTTCACACTCCAGGGCCTCTGATGGTGCTCTGGCCCAAACCTTTGGAAAAGCTGACTCTATTCTGGACCACAAACTCAGAGCAGTAAGTGCCCAGAAGGGACCACAGGTGTGGGCAACTCTGCTGCGTCCCCTCTGTGCAGAGGGCGTTTTGCTGTGAACCTGGCTACCTAAGAGGGGGCTCACACGGTGTTGCTGCTCTTTGCCTGCAAGAGAACATGCGTTTAGAGGGAAGTCTCAGGGGAGTTTGCTGGGGGTGATGGAGAACAGAAGGCCTTGAGATCTCCAGGGCTCCTGTCACTTCCTTTTTGTGGTTTTTGGTTTGGGTTGGTTTGTGGGGTATGTGTGTGTAATGTTGTTGTTTGTTTTGGGAGACAGGGTTTCCCTGTAGCTCTGGAGCCTGTCCTGGAACTTGTTCAGTAGACCAGGATGGCCTTGAACTCACAGATATCTGCTTCCCGAGGGCTGTGCGCCACTACCGCCTGGCTGTGTTTTGAGACATGGCACTGCTACATGCTCTGATCGCTGACCTCAACTATGTGGTCCTTGGCTGGCCTTTAGCTCCAAAAGAGCCTCTTGCATCAGCCTCCTGGGTGCTGGGGTTACAGGTGTGCACCGCCATATCTAGTTTTCCCTTCGGTATGGGCACTACCCTTCCCACTATGCACATCCATGCTTTTCAGAAATATTTACATCACTAACCTCATTTCGTCAACGCTGGACCACTCTGCAGAGTTAAGCAACCCGCCTGGAGGCAGAGGAAGTGGAGAGGAAGCTGTGATTCTAATCCGCTGTGTCTGGGCTGTGGACCAGTTTATTCCTCTGTGTCTGCTGAGTCCCAAAGGGATCCTATCTTTCTTTGTACCCAGTACCAGAGATTCAACTAACAACCCTAACCCTGCTAGACGGGCATTTTACCAGTGAACTATCTGTCCCTCCCATGAGCATTCCAAGCTGGTTGGTGTTCTACCACTAAAAGTGACCCTCCAAGCCCTCCCTGGGGAACTGCAAACCTCTGAGTTACAGCGCCAGCTCCCTTTATTGTTCATTGTGGGACAGTCTTGCGGAGATGCCCAGGCTGGCCTTGTACCTGCGCTCTCTTGCCCTAACCTCTTGAGCGCTGTAGTGATTTCAGGCATAGGTCACCAAGCCAGGCCTAACTATCAATGACTTCACACCTATGCCACCTCTACACTGTTCAACCACCGACCCACACACCTGCAAGTCCTTTAGTCACTGTTCCTCTGTCCATTAAGAATTAATGCACATTAAGACTTGGTGGGGGAGCCAGGCGTTGGTGGCACACGCCTTTAATCCCAGCACTCAGGAGGCAGAGGAAGGCGGATCTCTGTGAGTTCGAGGCCAGCCTGGTCTACAGAGCGAGTTCCAGGACAGCCTCCAAACCCTGTCTCGAAAAACCAAAAAAAAAAAAAAAAAAAGACTTGGTGGGGGGCTGGAGAGATGCTCAGAGGTTAAGAGCACTGACTGCTCTTCCAGAGGACCCGGGTTCAGTGCCCAGCACCCACATGACAGCTAACAACTGTCTGTAACTCCAAGATCTGACACCCTCACACATACACACATGCAGGCAAAACACCAATGTATATAAAATAAGAATAAATAAATTTTAAAAAGAAAGCAAGCCTGGCAGTGGTGGTGCACACCTTTAATCCCAGGACCCAGGGAGGCAAAGACAGAGGCAGGAGGATCTCTGTGAGTTCGAGGCCAGCCTGGTCTGCAGAGTGAGTTCCAAGACAGGCTCCAAAGCTACACAGAGAATCCCTGTCTGGAAAAATAAAGCAAGCAAAGAATTGGTGGGCAGCTGGGCGATGGTGGTGCACGCCTTCAATCTCTGCCACTCCCAGGAAGCAGAGGCAGGATCTCTGTGAATTCTAGACCCGCCTGGTCTACAGAGTGAGTTCCAGGACAGCCAGGACTGTTTCACAGAGAAACCCTATCTCAGGAGAAATGAAAATAAGAATTTGTGAGGAACTCTCTAGAAGGTGCGGCTGGGAGTCATAATGTCCTCTCAGAGAACTTTGTCCCTCCTCCATACCTCTAACTCCAAGCTAGTTCATCTCTTCCTGGCAGACACCCAAGCCTTTTGCCTTCAACTCCACGCTATGGGCCCCACCCGGGAAAGGGGTCCAAGGTCCCTGAAAGTGCTTAGCAGCCATCAAAACCCAGGAGGGGCCAGCAGCTTCCCTCATATTTGAGGAAAGGGAAACTGAGACACTGAAAGATTATGAGCTGAACCAACTGGGATGTGTTCCTAGACCCAGGTTTCCCATCTCCCCAGCCCTCAACCACCCAGGCCCTAGATCATCTGCCCTGAGTCATTGCCGCCCCCTGCTGGTTATTCCAGAAGAAACTCAGCTCTAACCAATGGTGTCAGATATGGTGACACATGCCTAAAATCCCAGCAAACCAGAGGCTGAGGCAGGAGGATCAACAGTCACCTCAAATCAGGCGGTGGTGGCGCACACCTTTAATCCCAGCACTCGGGAGGCAGAGGCAGGCAGATCTCTGTGAGTTGAAGGCCAGCCTGGTCTACAGAGTCAGTGCCAGGACAGAGAAACTCTGTCTCAAAAAAAGGAAAAGAAATTATCTCAAGATCATCCTTGGCAACATAGCAAGTTGGAGGCCAGTCTAGTTTATGTGAGACCTTGTCTCAAAAAAAAAAAAAAAGAAAAGAGAAGAAAAACAAAAACAAGCAGGGGTGTAGCTCAGCAGGTAGAGCCTAGCTTCCCTGAAGCTGCGGTGAGATCAATATCCCTGCTTGCTAGAGTCCATCAGAGGCTGGCTTGTGGACTGTTGACATTCTCTCAGAAAAGGAGAGGATGGGAAGAGTCATTGAACCCAGCCTCCCAACCATTTGTTTGCAATTCTGCCTTAATGGCCTGTGGCCTGGGAAACCATCACCCATGCTCTCTGTGAGGCAGCCCAGTAAACTCACTGTTCCCGCCCAAAGTGATATTTAGTAGAATACTACTTTGGTTTGTTCTCGACCACAAGAAGAAGGGGCAGATGTTGATTCCATTCCCCCAGGGAAGGAATTTTGGCAACATCTGGGTTGCTTCCCCAGCACCACATAAACCAGGCGTGGTGGTGTGAGCCTGTCCTGCCAACCTGGAGAGATGGAGACAGAGGGTCAGAAACTTCAGGTCATGTCGAGCTATTTAACAAGTATGAGGCCATCCTGGGCTCCATAAGGCCTGTTGTTGTTGTTTTTAAGTTTCAACAGTGGCACCCCAGCATAGAAAGAGGGGTTGCAGGGTGAGGGAGCCGAGACCGAGCAGAACGGATAAGAGGGGGGGTTGACATGGATCCGGAAGGGGGGAGTAGCTAGGAGACTTAGGTGAGAGAGACCAGTGGGAAAGCATGCCTGCTGAGGGACTGTATGACGGAAAAGACTGACATTCACTCTCCTGCATCCCCAGGGTATGTCCAGGGCTGCCGCGCCCTCATGATCACCGCCATCCTCCTGGGCTTCCTGGGCCTCTTCCTAGGCATGGTGGGACTGCGCTGCACCAGCGTGGGGAACATCGATCCCTCCACGAAGGCCAAGATGCTGGCCGTTGCAGGGGCCCTCCACATACTTGCTGGTAATGGGGAGAAGGGGGTGTGGATTGGGGAGGCCTTCGCCACAGCTCCCGGCTTCTCCGTCTTCATCTCCTGCTCTCTGGGCTTCCCTCACCTCCTTTCGGTTGACCCCTGCCCTCTCTTGCTCACCCTCTCCCTACCCTGTCTGTATCTGAAAATCTCTAGACCACAACTTAGTGTCAAAGAGTAGGGTTGCCCAGATCCCAACTGAGTCAAACTCGAGCCAGACCAGAGAGGCTGTTTCCGTCCAAAACTTACAACTGGCTGGGAACAGAGTCAGGGCATGTGTGTACACGTACACACACTCGCACACACTCACACGCAGTTAACAGAGCTACGGATGGTCTATTACTGTCCAGCTTACTATATTTCTGCACATATTCCTTCACAATAAACCATGCAGAGCTGGGTGAGTCAAGGTACTTTGTGGTGACCCAAGGTTGATCCCAGGATCCCGTGGTGGGATCCTGGGGTAGATAGAAAGAATCAACCTCTGAAAGCTGTCCTTGGCCCTCCACATGAGTACCTGCACTCACACACACACACACACACCACACAAATGATCAAATAAATGATAGTAACTAAAAAAATCCAGACAGGGTGAGTATTTCCTGTTTTCTGGATCTGAAGGTTTGAAAGGTCCCTTAGCCAGTGTGACAAGCAACGGGTGGGCAGGAAGGACTTTTGGGACAGCTGGGCATTCAAGATGGGTGTAGTTACCATCTAGGTTCATTTTCTCTGCCAGCTAAAGAATGAAAAGGCAGGGAACATGCCAAGCTGGACAGGTAGCAGCCGGGAAATCTTGAAATCAGCCGTTGAAGAAAGGCGTTTACTGGGGACGAGGAAACACATGCACGCAGCAGACACAGAGAAAGACCCTGCTCAAAGCAGAGGGGGACTGAGAAGCCAGAGAAAGGCCAGTATCGCTGGAGGAAGGCAGGCCTTTTACGTCTGAGGAGCTTTTCTCAGTGTGGGCTGGTCGGCTGGAAGGCAGACAGGGTGGCTGATTGGCCCTCACTGTTCTGATCCAGCATCGACCCCTTGAGCCAGTTCATCCGGGGATGACTGCTGGCAGAGAAAAATAAACTCCACAAGGTCCCTGTTTTAAGCCACCAGGATTTTGTCTCAGGCCCAGAAGGGAGGGAAAGCCAGCCAGCCTAGAGTCCACCATCTTTATCACCTAGGCATGGCCACTCTCCTGGTGTCCCAAGGAATCTTGTCCGCATCCTGGTCCCTCAGTATATTTGAGGGCTAATGTGCTAATGTCCTGGGTCCCATCCACAGTAGAGTAAATTGTCTGGTGGTTCATGACTATAATCTCAAGAGGATTACAGTCATGCTGGGCTACGTGGTGAGTTCAAGGCCAGCCTAGACTTCATAAGATCATCTTTAAAAATGTAAGATATCCAGCGCTTGGGAGGCAGAGGCAGGCAGAGCTCAGTGAGTTCAAGGCCAGCCTGGTCTACAAAGGGAGTTCTAGGACAGCCAGGACTATTACGCAGAGAAACCCTGTCCTGGGGCGGGGAGGGGGGATGAGTAAGATACCCTAGGACTCAAGCAGCCTGAAGACTGCAGTTTGAACATGTCTGGGTCACAGGCTGGAACAGAAGAAAGGAACTGTTACTTTTGGACATGATGCCCCGACCCTCAAATCCCTTGCTTTGAGAGGTTGTGACTGCAAGAAGGGCCCTTAGGAAAATCCTCTATCCTTTTCTCCAGGGGCCTGTGGGATGGTGGCTATCTCCTGGTATGCTGTCAACATCACTACTGACTTCTTCAACCCATTGTATGTTGGAACCAAGTAAGTAAGGACCCCTGCCCCTGGTGGCAGTGGGTAGGGTTACAGTGGTCTTGGCCCAGCCCCTGTGGGCTGGCACTTACCTCTTTCACTCCTCAGATACGAGCTGGGCCCCGCCCTCTACTTGGGCTGGAGCGCCTCTCTGCTCTCCATTCTGGGTGGCATCTGTCTCTTTTCCACCTGCTGCTGCGCTGCCAAGGAGGACCCAGCCACCAGGTGAGGGGCCGAGTGGGAGAGGATGGGATCGGGGACTACGACATGCTCTGTCCACCTGTGACCCCGCCTTCCTCTTAATTCCACAGGGCCGGGCTTTCCTATAAGCCCTCTACCGTCGTGATACCCAGAGCCACCTCGGATGAAAGCAACATCAGCTTTGGTAAATACGGCAAAAATGCCTATGTGTAGGAGCTCTGACCTGGTGGACACCGTTTCTTGTCCCACTATCCCCAGTGGAAAAGTGTCCCCAGGACCCACGGACCAGTCTCCAGTTAGTAACCTCAGGACAGACCATCTCCAGGCTCCGCCCTGTTCTGGGTACCACCTTATCTGGCACTCCAGCCTCTCCCAGAACAGAAGCTGAGGGGGCAACTCGCATGGCCTCCTACGGCTGGACCCAAGGGGATAGAGGTGTCTGCAGCTCGTGACGGCGTATAAATACATACAGAAATAAATGTATATTGTGATTGTTCAGGGGGATCCAGGGGCCATGAAGTTGCGGCCAAGTAAGGGGTTCATTTTCATACCATAGACTGTCAAGACTGCCTACTTTTGAGCTGTCTCATCCAGTGAAATAGTGTGCCAAGGAGCTGGGGAGAGGGCTCAGTGAGTAAGAGTGTTTGCTACACAAGTATGAAGACCTGAGTTCAAATCCCCAGAACCCATGTAAAAAGCAGGGGCCTGATCACACTCCTGTAACCCCAGTGCTGTTGCAGAGGCTCTCTGAGGCTTACCAGCTTCCAACCTAGCTCCAGGTGAGTCCCTCTCTCACAGGAGTAAGGTGGAGAATGATAATGCAGGCCACCGGAAGCCCTGCTCTGACCTTTGCAGGCACACAGACCTGTGCACGAACAACACATGCATGCACTTTTCTCTCTCTTTTCTTTCGTTTGTTTTTTTTTTGTTGTTGTTGTTTTGTTTTTTGAGATGGGATTTTCTGTGTAGCTTTGGAGGCTGTCCTGGAACTCACTCTGTAGACCAGGCTGGCCTAGAATTCACAGAGATTTCCCCCTGCCTCTGCCTCCCGAGTGCTGGGATTAAAGACGTGTGCCATCAACGCCTGGCTGCATGCACACATTCTTAAAAGGTGTTGCAAGCGCCCACCTCAGGGAATTAGTACTATAGTACTAGCTGGGACGCTGCTGGCCAGCTGAAAGTCTCTCTTTTAACTCTTAACCTGTTCTCTTACTGCTGTACAAAGAAGCAGTTGATCCAGAACAGGTGTTTGTGTATTGGGGTTTAATAAAGGTATTTTAAAAAATGCACTATTTACGTGTATGTGCCTGTGCCTTTTCCTGTGTTTCTGTACACCATGTGCCTGCAGGTGCCTAAACATACCAAAAGAGGGCACCAGGTCCCCTGGAACTGGAATTACAGGTAGTGTTGGGAAAGGAACCCTGATCCTGTCAGAGCTGCAAGGGCTCCTATGTGCTGAGCCATCTCTTCAGTCCCTTATAAAGATATTTTTAATACAGATGGAAGTTTGAGGGTCAAGAAAGTGGACCTCACAAGAAAATGATACCCAAGAGCATGGATGTTGGTGGGGTTTTTTGTTGTTGCTGTTTTTCGAGACACCGTTTCTCTGTGGCTTTGGAGGCTGTCCTGGAACTCACTCTGTAGATCAGGCTGGCCTTGAACTCAGAGATCCGAGGAGGGCTGAGGGATGTTGCAAAATGATTGAGAGGGAACCAGATCTGTCTGATACTTCGCTGAATGGGACCAGTCAGGGCTGACTCTGTCCCCAATGCTTCTAGGGATGTCAGAAGTGGAGTGAGTGTGAAATTCTTACCAGCATATGACCGGGATGGTCCTGGGAAGCACGAGGGAGTCTTAGAGGCTCCTGATGCTGATGGTGCTGGCTGCTGAGACTGACTTGGTATTTGCGGATCTCAGACTCACTGCCTGTCTAAGTGGATTGCAAGCTGTAATCACGAAATCCTTGAAACCACCCTGCTAAGTGCACAGCAGGGGCATCCTAAGTATTTGTTGAACAATACTAATGAGATTCAGCAAAGTTTTGTGAATAGTTTGGCTTGTTTTTTGAGATAAGTTCTCACTAAAATTTTGGGTTGGCTTAGTGGGTAAAGTCCTTTATGGCTGAGTCTGAGGACCCGAGTTTGATCCCCAGGACTGATTCCCACAAGTTGTCTTTTGATATCCGCATGTATGCTGTGGCACACATGTGTGTACACACACACACACACAAGTACTTAAATGTTTTCTTTAGCCGTGCAGTGGTGGCGCACACCTTTAATCGTAGCACTGGGGAGGCAGAGGCAAGCGGATCTCTGAGTTTGAGGCCAGCCTGCTCTACAGAGCATGTTACAGGACAGCCAGAGCTACACCAAGAGACCCTGTCTCAGAAAAAAGGAGGGTGTTTTTTTTTTGTTTTTTTTTAAAGTTGCCATTGGTCTCTTACAGTTATGTGACCATATAGTGGCTCATTTTCTTTCTTTTTTTTTTTATTGGTTTTTCAAGACAGGGTTTCTCTGTGTAGCTTTGTAGACCAAGCTGGCCTGCCTCTGCCTCCCAAATGCTGTTTTCTTTTCTTTTTTTTAACATTTATTTATTTATTATGTATATAGCATATGTCTGTATGCCCTCAGGTCAGAAGAGGGCACCAGATCTCATTACAGATGGACAGATGGTTGTGAGCCACCATGTAGTTGCTGGGAATTGAACTCAGGACCTCTGGAAGAACAAGTAGTAGTTCTCTTATCCTCTGAGCCATCTCTCCAGCCCAGTGGCTCGTTTTCTTTTCTTGAATAGGTACTGGCTCAACTTGGTCCCCAGTAGGGCCACACCAAGCTGCACATAACACACCATCCCCATCAGCCAGCCATGGCTATACATGAGCCTCTTTCTGGAAGATATTGCAGCTTTCCCATGGAAACGTGTGCATACCAGGCCCAGCCCAGCCTCGATGAGCACACTCAGGCTTCAGTGAAACAAACCTTGTCTCGAAAAACAACAGCAACAACAACAAAAAACATAACAAAACAAAACAACAAACAAACAAACAAAAAACGAACCAAACCAAAGCAGCAGTAGCTGGAGATGGGACATAAACCTTCCACGACACAGAGGGCAGACAATGTGAGGTATATGCAGGATTGACAGTCAACCCTGACCTTCACCTCCAAACACACCAGAACAAGCAGGCAGGGTCCATTCACCAGGCCATTTATTACCCAGCATACAACCCACAACAGTCCCTGGGTGAATGGACTGCTCCTCTCTGTCCTTTGAGGATGATCTGCGGTAACGGTTGGAGGGACTTCTTCTCCCTGATGCCAGGCTTACACAGTCCACTTCAGACACCTGCAGACAGAGAAAAGAAGCCCATTGGAGGCGGAGGGAGGTTGGAATGCTGTGCAGAAGGGGACTACGGGCGTGGGGTTGGGCTCAGGCTCACCTGGTCTCCTGGTGGGTGCCCAGGCAGCGCACTGTGCAGTACCGGGCGCCACAGCTTACGCAGGTGTATGGGGACGGGAAGCCACACACGGCACAGAAGGGGCGCTGGGGTCGGGATGGGGGACCAGCACAGGCTGTCAAGTAGTTGGGGCCCTCGGATGCACTCAGGTTCTGCAGGGACATGAAGGGACGGGCAGGCTGAGTTCTCCACTCTGCCACGCGGCTCACGTCCACCAGGGACATGAAGAGCGTGGGCTCACCCCTTTGCTCTGGGGACTCCTGCCCCAGGCTGAGAACTCTCTTACCTGCTCCTCCAGCAAAGCCTGGAAGTTTTTCCGGAAGCGCAGTTTGAAATGGTCACCTCGAGTTTTCTTCTTTTTCTTTCCTGGGGGATTCAAGGACGATGAGCAGCTAGACAGCTGCTGTGACACTTGGGGTCTGTCCCTCCCTGCCTGCACCTGCCCTATACCCTGACATCTCCAATCTTGGTTGGCTGTCAGCTCCTTAAAGTTCAGTGTGCTCCATCTTTTTATCTGGGGGACAGGAACTCATGTAGCCCAGGCTGGCCATGAACCCACTATGTAGACAAGGATGACCCTGGACTGGTCCTCCTGCCTCCACCTCTAAGTGCTGCTTTTCTTGCTTCGACACAAGATCTCATTATACACCCCAAACTGACTTCAGACTCACTATGTACACCAGGCTGACCTTAGATTCCTGGCAATTCCCCTGCCTCAGCTTTCTGTGGGCTAGGTCTATAGCCACACATCATCATACCTTGTTGCTCCATCCACACCCATGAAGAAACCCAGGCACAGAGAGGGGAAGACCAGCACAGGAGCTAGTCATCCTCAAAGCCGAGTAGTTCCCAAGTCACCTCTCTGCTGGGACCCTTCCCGCATGGTCCTCCATAGTCCTGACTCCTTCCCTTTCCTACCCCAATGACAGGAATAGTGTTTTGTTTGTTTTTGAGACAGGGTTTCCCTGTGTAGCTTTGGAGCCTGTCCAGGAACTTGCTCTGTAGACCAGGCTGGCCTCTAACTCACAGAGATCCACCTGCCTCTGCCTCTTGAGTGTTGGGATTAGAGTCATGTACCACCACTGCCTGGCTAGCAGGGATGCTTTTATATTCTGTTTTACAAAGACACTTGAGGCCGGGCGTTGGTGGCTCACGCCTTTAATCCCAGCACTCGGGAGGCAGAGGCAGGTGGATCTCTATGAGTTCGAGACCAGCCTGGACTACCAAATGAGTTCCAGGACAGCCTCCAAAGCCACAGAGAAACCCTGTCTCGAAAAACCAAAAAAAAAAAAAAAAAAAAAGACACTTGAGTCAGCAAGATGGCTCAGTGGGTAAAGGCACTTGCTGCCTGAGTCCATCCCTAGGGACAAACATTACAAAAGAGAGAACTAACTCCCAAAAGTGGTCCTCTAACACACGCACACGCACACACACACACACACACACACACACACACACGCACGCACACACACGTGTCGAGAGCTCCTGCAGAGTTCTGCAGCTGGTTTGATTCTGGAATGTCAGCCCCTGGCTTTCATCTGCCTATTGTGTCCTGTACCTTCTGTTTGAAATATGTAAATCTTTTTTATTAGTTTATTTTTTACGTTCCAATCCCAGTCCCCCCTTACTCCTTTCCTCCCACACCATCCACTCCCCCCTCCTCCCATCTGCTCCTCAGAGAGGGTGAGGCCTCCCCTAGGAAGTCTACTAAGTCTGTCCCATCATCTAGTTGAGGCAGGACCAAGGCACCTCTCCACCCCAACACCCTTGTGTCTAGGCTGGGCAAGGTCTCTCTCCATATAGAAAGGGCTCCATTGAGTCAGTTTGTACATTAGTGTTAGATCTTAGACCCACTGCCAGTGGCCTCATATATTGTCCCAGCCACACCATTGTCACCTATATTAAAGGAGTCTAGTCCAGTCTTAGAAATATGTAAATCCTATTTGAGTGTTTCCTAAAGGTTCAAAGCCTATGCAAAACTTGGCTACAGGACTCATCAAACTGAGACGTCCTGTGGCTAGGAACTGCTTTGTCATTTCTCTTTGAGGAGGTTTTGGTTTGCAGAAATTGACTTGCTAAAAAGCGTAAATTGTATAACAATAAAGAACCCCTTGGCTAAGCTACAGGCAATGGTTTGCCAGAGGCTGACTCCCACTGCCATTGCAAAGGCTAAAGTTCATCCTAGAATGTCCCCAATTCTTCCACGAAAACCAACACGCATGTACAAATAAAACAAAAGAAATTGCTTAAATTTTTAAAAGTCTCACTGGGCACGGTGGCACGCACCTTTAATCCCAGCACCTGGGAGGCAGAGGCAGGTGGATCTCTGTGAGTTCAATGCCTATCTGAGAGACCCTCTCTCAAACAACAGACAGACAGATAGAAGCCTCCCTACAATACAAAGAACAGGCACATGCACTTATTATTAGCTTAGTGCATACAGCGGCTCATGGTTGTTTTGTTGAGTTAACCCCTCCCTTCCAGTCCAGGTGTCCTTGGAGTATAAAGGTGACTCCAGTGGACACTTAACTTGACTCAATGGTTCAAAGTGCCTGAGCCCAGACACCCGCAGGATGAGGGACAAGTTCAAGGAATGGCAATGAGAGGCACAGCCATCATAGGTCTCAGAAATGTGCCTGACACCTGACACAGCCTGATGGTAAATCAATCCAGAATGGCTGACAGCCTTTTGTCTCTGTCGATAGCCTGCTGACTGAAGATGGTTCCTAAGAATAGTAATACACTGTCTTCTCAGATCGTCGGGTCTCTGAGTAAAGGAAGTTTTAAAGAGCCAGGGGCTGGTAAGACTGCCCAGTGCGTAAGGGCACCTGCTGCCAAACCCAGCAACCTGAATGACCCGAGTTCAAACCCTGGAAGCTATACAGTAGAAGGAGAGAACCAACTCCTTCAAGGGTTTCTTCTGACCTCCACATGCAAACATGTGCAAAACTGCAGACACACACATGCATGGACAGACACACACACACACACACACACACACACACACACACATTAAAAACACAATAAAGATTCAAGTCCCATCTCTGCTCCCTGGCATCTGCGGCATCTGCTGTAAGAAGCTTCCCGACACCGTTCCGTTCTCTCTCCCACAACCCCCACCTCACCTGTGTCTGCATCATCATCAAACTGAGGCAGCCGCTTGCCCAGCTGGGGGAGGCCTGCGTGGGGGTCATCCTGGAAATTGTCATTTTCTAAAGCCTCGAGCTGTCGATTGATCCGTCGCTGCCGGGCTGCCCGGTCCAGCACCCGCCGCTGTCCAGGGTCCTGGGAGCGAACTAGATGGGACAGAGACGGGTCAGGAAAGGAGGGAAGCTGGGATGGCAGTCTCCTGTCACTGTGTTGTGGGAAGTTCAGAGCTGGGGCTCTGAACCCTGATTCTTTCCAGCCTGGAAAGCCGGTTTCAGCCCTTCAGGCTGACTCTTAGTCCTCCAGTCCCGCAATAGCTAGACACAATGAATTGCGGCTGGAGAGATGGCTCAGTGGTTAAGAGCACCCCCTGCTCTTGCAGAGTGCTGAGTTCAGTTTCCAGCACACAGGGCGGGCAGCTGCTAGGGTGGCTCACAACTGCCTGTAACTCCAGCTCCAGGGCATCCAACTCCCTCTGCAGTCCTCTGTGGGCATCCACGCTCAACTGCACACAGCAACACACACACACACACTCAACTGCACACAGCAACACACACACGCTCATCTGCATACAGCAACACACACACTCACACACACTCAACTGCACACAGCAACACACACACACACACACACACGCTCAACTGCACACAGCAACACACACACTCACACACACTTTCATCTGCACACAGCAACACACACACTCACACACACTCAACTGCACACAGCAACACACACACGCTCATCTGTACACAGCAAAACACGCTCATCTGCACACAGCAACACACACACACACACTCATCTGCACACAGCAACACACACACACTCAACTGCACACAGCAACACACACACACTCAACTGCACACAGCAACACACACACACTCAACTGCACACAGTAACACACACACGCTCATCTGCACACAGCAACACACACACACTCACACACACGCTCATCTGCACACAGCAACACACACACACACGTTCATCTGCACACAGCAACACACACACTCATCTGCACACAGCAACACACACACTCAACTGCACACAGTAACACACACACGCTCATCTGCACACAGCAACACACACACACTCATCTGCACACAGCAACACACACACACTCATCTGCACACAGCAACACACACACGCTCATCTGCACACAGCAACACACACACTCATCTGCACACAGCAACACACACACGCTCATCTGCACACAGCAACACACACACTCACTCAACTGCACACAGCAACACACACGCTCATCTGCACACAGCAACACACACACGCTCATCTGCACACAGCAACACACACACTCACTCAACTGCACACAGCAACACACACACTCACTCAACTGCACACAGTAACACACACACGCTCATCTGCACACAGCAACACACACACACACGCTCATCTGCACACAGCAACACACACACTCACACACACGCAGCTGCACACAGTAACACACACACACTCAACTGCACATAGTAACACACACACACTCAACTGCACACAGCAACACACACACACTCACACACACTCTCATCTGCACACAGCAACACACACACACAAGCTCATCTGCACACAGCAACACACACACACACACACACGCTCATCTGCACACAGCAACACACACAAGCTCAACTGCACACAGCAACACACACACTCACTTATGAATTTTTAAAAATAAAGTGACTTTTATTTTTAAATAAAAACAAGTGCATTTGGAGGATTGACACCATGTTGACTTCTGGCTTCCACAGTCAACACACCTGTGACTTTGTAAGGCGGAATCCAAGTTTCTAGACTGTCCCCTCAGCCTGAGATGCATTTCTATGCCCTGTGGCTGCACTGAATACTTTCCTTGCACTAAAGGAGTCTCCGTTCACTGCCATGACTCCCAGCCGTCCTCCTGTCCTCCTCTCTAGGTGGGCGTGCTTCCCGGTCCCACATCTTGGCTCCTCCCTTGCTCTCTAGGACACCTCTGCCTGTCCTTTTATTGATAACCTTGACCCTTTCCCACCCCCCACAACCTCTCGGGAGGCCCAGGCTGGTCTGGAACTTACTATGTGGCTGGGCATGGCTTTGAATGACCTCCTGTGTACCCCCACACCTGTGGTTTCTGTGGTGCTGGGGAAGAAACAAGAGCTTTGTGCGCGCCAGACAAGCACTCTCCCGGCTGAGCCAAACCCCTAGCTTCTTTTTCCAGCATACGTTTCTTCAAGAAGTTCATTTATCCTATGCTTTCCCATGTGGGTACCGCAGCACACGAGTGGAGGTCAGGACAATCTGTGGAAGTCTCTTCTCCCCATCACGCGGGGCCTGGGGACTGACTGAGGTGGGCGGGACTGGCGCCTTTCCCTCCTGCGCAGTCTTGCTCGCCAACCCACTCCTGGTGCTTCTAATCAAAGCACGGGCTGGGTTTCCCACAACAGGCTAGTCTCAAGGCAGAACCCCCTCAAACCACAGACTTGGCTGCAAGACCCGGAGAGGCTGAGGCAGGACCAGCCTACCAGCTACAAAGTGAAGCCTGTCTCATTAAATGAAAAAGTAACAGGGGAGTGGAGTTTCATCCAGAAGCTGGGGTGGGTACCACTGCTCGTTGCACCTAAGCTTTGGAATGGCAAGGCTCTGCTCTCCATCCCCAGCGTTCAGCTTGCAGCGAACATTCACAAAAAACCATGAATGGTTGCTGGGGGCTGGCTGCCCCAACGCCGAGAAAGGAACCGCGAAGAGAGTTGACATGAATAACTGGGCGGGGAATTGTTAAGGGGGGTTCGAACTTGAGGTGTAGAAAGGGCCGAACCGCTGAGGGCTCACATACCCGAGGGTTTCTTCTCCACCATTTGCGCAACAGTTTTTTTTTTTCGGGAGAGCCTACTGCGCACGCGTATTAACCACCCCCACCCCTACCCGTGGTCCGAGCGCATCCCTTCCGGTGGCGTGCACTGGCACGCGTGCGCAGCCATGCCCCTCCTACTCGGCGTCACTACGCGACGTTCCCTTGGAGACCAGGAAGCTTTCCGCCATCTTTGATACGGGCGAACCTACTTCCGGTCCCGTTGTGGTTGTTTTAACAAAAAAAAAAAAGCCCCAAAAAACAAAACAAAAAACAAAACCCCTAAGCGTTCACCCGCCACGTGCCCCGCAAAGGGCGACTTTTGAGGCGTGGTGCGGGCGGCCTTGAGGGGCGCGTCCGGGTCGGTGCCCTCGCGGGCTCGGAGCGCGTCCCCGGGCGGCGGGGGGGATGGGTCGGCCGGGCTCTGTTGGCCCCGCAGCCGCGGCGATGTCCGCGCGGTCCCGCCCCGTGCTTCCCGGCCCCTCCGGGCCCGTGGTCCCCGCCGCAGCCCGGGTCTGGCCGCCCGGTCCTCCTCCGGGCCAGCGCGCGTCCCCGGGACCCCCCTCGGGGGCCACTTCCGCGCCTGGGGCCTCGGCTCCGGCTGTGCCAGCGACCCCGGGCTCCTCCCCTCCCGCAGCCCGCGCCCGCGGACAGTCCTTGCCTTGTCTCGCCGTCTGCATCTCGGGTGTCCCGCGGCCTCGGGTTACGCCTTTTTTCCAGGGCGGAGCCGCTAGCACGGCCCCTCCTCGCGGCTCCGCACGGCGGGCTCCGCTTCCCTTTGCCCGGGATCTGCTCCGGGAGCCGGAATCCAGGCGCTAGGCTCGGCCCGGCTGCGGGCCCAGGTGTCGCCTGCGTGTGCCGCTAGCCATGGCCGCGCCCGGCCTGGAGCCCCGGCGTCTGCTGCTGCTGCTGCCGCTGCTGCTGCTGCCGCCGCCCGCCGTGACTTCTGCCTCCGATCGACCCCGGGGCTCCAACCCTGTCAACCCAGGTGAGAACCCGGGAGGCCGCTGGGCAGAGTCGACACGTCCGCCAGTCCGGGAGGGAGTGTCCAGTCTCTCCCGGGACCCAGCGCGTCACCCTCTCCCCCGCTGAGCTGGGGGGTCCAGTGTCCCCAGAGCGACAGGAACACCCCAGCCCCCCACCCCTGCGTGTCACACTCCTCTCGACTCTTCTGGACACCAGATGTCCCCGGGGCAGAAAGATGTTGAAGGGGGGACCGGAAAGAACTTTAGTGAAATGACAGGGAGGCGGAGGGGATACGAGGGGATAAACACGTGCGACACCGGGCAGCGGGAGCTAAGTGCCAGTTTCATGGCCGTGGCAGACAAATTGCTGGTGATCACTGTGGCTACGGCAGAGACAGAGGGATACCGGCGCTTTCTGCAGTCTGCGGAGTTCTTCAACTACACTGTTCGGGTGAGTGGGGCCCCTGGGAGAAGTTCCACCAGGAGTGGACAGGGGGCTGCTCCTGTCTCCTCGCCTGGGCCTGCTGAACCTCTCCCATGGCGTGGGCGTGGGGTCTTTCCTGCAGACCCTGGGCCTGGGGCACGAGTGGCGAGGGGGTGATGTCGCTCGCACAGTGGGTGGAGGCCAGAAGGTCCGGTGGCTGAAGAAGGAAATGGAGAAATACGCAAATCGGGAAGACATGGTCATCATGTTTGTGGACAGGTAAAGGGGGTCGGGGTGGAAAGGGAGGGACGGGGAATGTGCAGACAGGAAAATGAGACCCTTTTTCTTGCCCAGCTACGACGTGATTCTGGCCAGCAGCCCCGCAGAACTGCTGCGGAAGTTTGTTCAGAGCGGTAGTCATCTGCTGTTCTCCGCCGAGGGCTTCTGCTGGCCCGAGTGGGGGCTGGCAGAGCAGTACCCTGAGGTGGGCACGGGGAAGCGCTTCCTCAATTCTGGCGGTGAGTGGCCAAGCACCCGAGAAAGAGCTCCCCCCAGTGGCGGGGCATTGCATGCTCCAGGACCCTGGGATTCCTGGGGATCGACCTCTCTTCTGTCCCCCAGGATTCATTGGCTTCGCTCCCACCATCCATCAGATTGTCCGCCAGTGGAAATACAAAGACGATGATGACGATCAGTTGTTCTACACTCGACTGTACCTGGACCCAGGACTGCGGGTAGGGAGCCTCGGGATAGGGCATCCCCTGACTGAGTGAGAGAGAAGGCTTGGGGGGAGCTGGAGGAAGATACGGTGTCACCTGTCCCCTCTCAGTTCACTGCTCCATCTCATGTCATCTAGGAGAAACTCAGACTTAATCTGGACCATAAATCCCGGATCTTCCAGAACCTCAATGGAGCCTTAGGTGAGGAAGAAGTGGGTTAGGATTGGGTGATGAAGGATGGGTTCCTGCCAGAACTGGGCTGGCCTGCAGATGACCAGTGTGCTAACTTACCCAGCACCTACGCATGCTATATTGTGTCAGCAGTAATGAGGCTGGGAGAGCAGACCAGCAGCAGAGTGCCGAGGATTTGCCAGTGAGGGGCTGGGGTGCGGCTCAGTGGCAGAGCCCCTGCCTAGAATCCCCCAGTGAGGGGCTGGGGTGTGGCTCGGTGGTAGAGCCCCTGCCTAGAATCCCCCAGTGAGGGGCTGGGGTGTGGCTCAGGGGTAGAACACCTGCCTAGAATCCCCCAGTGAGGGGCTGGGGTGTGGCTCAGTGGTAGAGCACCTGCCTAGAATCCCCCAGTGAGGGGCTGGGGTGTGGCTCAGTGGTAGAGCACCTGCCTAGAATCCCCCAGTGAGGGGCTGGGGTGTGGCTCAGTGGTAGAGCACCTGCCTAGAATCCCCCAGTGAAGGGCTGGGGGTAAAGAATTAAGTGATAGAAGGTGTGCCTAGCATACAGAAACCTCAGCACCACCCAGAAACAAAAAGACAAAATGGTGGTTAGAGCTCACATGTCCATCTATAAGGCACTCACTAAGGTCTCCAGTCAGGGGCTCTACCCCTGTGATTTCACTGACACAGAGCTTCTGCAAAGGGACTGTTCCCTGACTTCCCGCCATGGAAGACCCTCTGGCAGATGACTAGTGAGTCACCCCGGATCACTCACGTAGAGTGGTTGAACTCTCTAAGGCAGCAACAGCCTGGTCAGGGTTACAAAAGCCAAGGATGGTGTTATATCCTGATCTTGGGTCTCAGAGGCAGGAGGACCTCGAGTTGCTGGCCATCCTGGGCTACATAGCGAGACCGTATCAAAGGGAAGAAAGGACCAAGGAAAAGTACCAAATAATACTGTTTTCTCATGTATTTGTTTGGAGGGGAGGGGAGCTTATGGTACACGCGGAAGTCAGGGCAGCGCTTGAGACACCGTTCTCTTCTGGGTGTCATGCGTGGTAGCAAGAGCCTTCATCCACTGAGTCATCTCACCAGCCCCATCAAACGCACTACGCGATAACTGAGAAAGAAATGTTTCTATGACAGAATTTCAGCTCACAGCAGCAACGTAAGCAAAGAGCAGTACCCTAACCGAGCTGCAGTGTGGGGACCTTTGGGCCGACACACTGTCCAAGAGAGTAGCTTTAAAGAACCTGCTGTTTTGTGTAAAGGGACTCTGGAAAGCCTCCCCTTTCTTCCCCCAGATGAAGTGGTCTTAAAGTTCGACCAGAATCGTGTGCGCATCCGAAATGTGGCCTATGACACGCTTCCTGTTGTGGTCCACGGAAACGGTCCCACCAAGGTGCCCTATGCCCTCTGCCCTTGCTTGTCTGAGGCCTGAGTACCGCATCCCTGAGGACCTCTGGTCCTCCCCAGCCCAGGAGAAGAGGTGCTGGTGACAGGACACCTTCACCCTGCTCAAGTCTCCTCGTGCTGAGCCCAGCTTGCCTCCCATCTGTCCCCAGACACCTCTGCTTCAGCTACCCACCCCCTGTCCCAACAGCTCCAGCTCAACTACCTGGGGAACTATGTCCCCAATGGCTGGACTCCCCGGGGAGGCTGTGGCTTCTGCAACCAGAACCAGAGGACACTCCCGGGGGGGCAGGTGAGAAGAGCCTTGACGCTGGGCAGCCGCGGTTGCTGAGCTCCTGGGCATCCTAACCCTAGGGTGGGTGTGGCTGGGGAGGGCTGTGGGGCAGAGAGAGGCCCGAGCTTCAGTGAGCCTTGTCCTGTGTCCACAGCCTCCCCCCCGGGTGCTTCTGGCCGTGTTTGTGGAACAGCCTACCCCCTTCCTGCCTCGATTCCTGCAGCGCCTACTGCTCCTGGACTACCCCCTGGACAGGATCTCTCTTTTCCTTCATAACAATGTGAGATATGGGACACCCCCTCCCCTCCCCGCATCCTGCACCTCTTCCCATCTGCCCTCCGCAGACTGTATCCCTCGGGTACCACCTCTCACCACCTCTCCGCCTGTCCCATCCCCAGGAGGTGTACCATGAGCCTCACATTGCAGATGCCTGGCCGCAGCTCCAGGACCACTTCTCAGCCGCAAAGCTCGTAGGGCCAGAGGAAGCGCTGAGCCCAGGGCAGGCCAGGGACATGGCCATGTGAGTCTCCCTGAGCCTTTACACCCACTCCTCTCCCTCATCGCCCGCGGAGCCCTGGGAAGGAGACACTGACTCTCGTCCTTGTCCTCAGAGCCGGGAGAGCCCCACTTTCCACTTGTCCTGCCCCCCCCTCCCTGCCTCCGTTCACCGTTTGGGCTCTTCTCTCCATTTGTGGGTCTCCTCCAGGGACAGCTGTCGGCAGGACCCCGCGTGTGAGTTCTACTTCAGCCTGGATGCTGATGCTGTCCTTACCAACCCGGAGACCTTGCGCATCTTGATTGAACAAAACAGGTAACTAACTGCACCTCATGCCTCCATGGAGCCCCAGGACGGCCTAGGAGCTCCGCCCCTTCCCTGTGTCCTGTCCCCTCCTGTTCAGTTCCGTCTTCATCTTCCACCTCTGTTTTCTCCACAGGAAGGTAATAGCCCCCATGCTTTCCCGCCACGGCAAGCTCTGGTCCAACTTCTGGGGTGCCCTGAGCCCCGATGAGTACTATGCCCGCTCGGAAGACTACGTGGAACTGGTCCAGCGGAAGCGAGTGTGAGTCCCACCCACGTGTACTATGCAGGCACCATAGTCTTCCCCAGGTCCCCACCCGTAGCATCCTACATGGTCACTAGGCCACAGCTATGGGTAGGGAGGGACTGGTGAGGAGTTGGGTGGTTATGGTGCATCGGTGATGTGATGGCTTCAGGCTGGGGTACCCCGAGGGAAGGCGGTGAGCAAAGCCTAATCCGAGGGTTGTCCATCTGATGACCGCAGGGGAGTGTGGAATGTGCCCTACATATCCCAGGCGTACGTGATCCGAGGGGAGACCCTGAGGACGGAGCTGCCCCAGAAGGAGGTGTTCTCCGGCAGTGACACCGACCCAGATATGGCTTTCTGTAAGAGCCTGCGGGACAAGGTGAGTGGGGTGGTTGGCATGGTTGCCACGTCCGGGGACTTGATGCCGTGTCCTCCTCACGCATGCCCACCCTCTACCCCACTCCAGGGCATCTTCCTGCACCTCAGCAACCAGCACGAGTTCGGCCGGCTGTTGGCCACTTCTCGCTACGACACTGACCACCTACACCCAGACCTCTGGCAGATCTTTGACAACCCTGTGGTAAGAGGCCCTTTGTCCCCCGCGCCATTGTCCACCGCGGTGGGGGTGTGGCCCAGTGGTGGAAACGAAGGAGACTCTGCTCAAATGCTGCAACTCTTCCCACAGGACTGGAAAGAGCAGTACATTCATGAGAACTACAGCCGGGCCCTGGAGGGGGAGGGGCTCGTGGAGCAGGTAAGCTGCCCCAGGACTGGCTGCGTGAAGCGCCCACTGCTGGGATTGGTGGGGTCCAAGCTGAGCTCCCAGGGACTGAGGGTTCGCTGTCTGAGCAAGAGGGAGGCTGGCAGCCCCACTAAGTGTTACGGGCCTATAATCCTGAAAACCGATGGAGGAGGACGGAGAGTTCCAAGCTACTCAGTGAGAACCATACCAACCATGCATGGTCAGGTGGCAAGACCAAGTCTCAAAAAACCAAATGGGGCAGCGGAGATGACTCCGTGGTTAAGCACTTAACACATAAGCATGGGGACCTAGTTCAGATCTGCAGAACCCAAGTAAATGCTAGATGTGTGGGGGCCCGCCTGAATCCCAGCCTTAGAAGGATCCTCCGCAAGCTGAGTAGCCAGATTGGCTGCACCAGTAAGCTCTGGGTTTGATTGAGAGATCTGCCTCAGTGGAGACAGCAAGAAAAACTGAGCGCGCGCGCGCACACACACACACACACACACACTCACACACTCACACACTCACATGCAAACGAATAGTGGCGTGGTGCGTGCCTGTACTCCCAGAATCCAAGTAGTAGAGACAAGAAGATATGAGGGTTAGGGTCGAAGGCCAGCCTCAGACTCACAAGTTCAAGCCCACCTTGTCTGAAACGAAATGGGCGGGACACTTTCCTAGCATTCACAAAGCCGCGAGGCTCTGCAGAGACTCAGCGTGGCCTCCCATCCAAGTACTAGCCAGGCCCGACCCTGCTTGGCTTCCGAGATCAGACGAGATCGGGCGCGTTCAGTTGGTGGCGCACGCCTTTAATCCCAGCACTCGGGAGGCAGAGGCAGGCGGATCTCTGTGAGTTCGAGGCCAGCCTGGTCTACAGAGCGAGTTCCAGGACAGCCTCCAAAACAATACAGAGAAACCCTGTCTTGAAAAACAAAAAAAAAAAAAAAAAGAAACTCAGCGTGGCGCTGCAAGCCCGCCGTCTCAGCCCTTGGGAGGTGCAGGCAGGAGGAAAGAAGTTCAAGGCCAGACTCAGCTACATAGTGAGTTTGAGGCCAGCCTGGGCTACAAAGACCCTGTCTCAAAAAGAAAAAAGAAAAAGAGAGAGAGAACAGGATCATTGCCCTAGATGCTGGGGCTCCAGGCACCCTTTTCCGGCCCTTTTCTGCACAGGCCTCTTCACGGGCCACCCCGCTCCCCCCCTGCCTAGGGGGCTCAGGCTGCCCCTCCTCTGTGGGTCTCACCTTGTCCCTTGTGCCCTGCCCTGTCCCTAGCCGTGCCCAGATGTGTACTGGTTCCCGCTGCTGACGGAACAGATGTGTGATGAGCTGGTGGAGGAGATGGAGCACTATGGCCAGTGGTCAGGAGGCCGGCATGAGGTGAGGGCGGCGTGAGGCGAGGGCGGCGTGAGCCTAGCGGAGGGCCGGTGGGATTGGGGTGTGGAGGGGAATCCCAGGGGTGGGACTCATTCTGGGTGTGTTAGTTATTTGTCTTGCTGCTGTGACAAAATATCTAACAAAAGCAACTTGAAGGAAGGGTTTATTAGGGCTCACAGTCTGTAGACAGAGTCCATCATGACGAGGAGGTGTGGCGGCAGGAGGGGGAGGCGGCTGGTCATGTGGCATCTGTAGTCGGAAGTAGAAACATGCTGGTGCTCAGCTCGTTTTCTCTGTCATTCAGGCCAGGACCATGGCGCATGAGATGGCGCTGCCCACAGTGGTCAGTTCTTCCCGTCTCCGTTACCCTAATGCAGACGATCCCTCCTGACATGCCCAGAGGCTTGTCTTCTGGGTGACCCTAGGCCCATCATTTGACAGTCAAAGTTAGGTTTTACAGAGGGTGCCTCACGGGCTATGTTTGTTAGGTAGCATGGCCAGATAACACGGGAAGGTCAGATAACATGGGAAGGTCAGAGCGATTGCAGGAGAGCAGACAGCAGGGCCAGCAGCTGTGATCTGGCTGACAAGGTGGCAGGGACAGAAACATTAAGACTCAGACTGGGCGTTGGTGGCGCACGCCTTTAGTCGTAGCCCTGGGGAGGCAGAGGCAGACAGACCTCTGAGTTTGAGGCCAGCCTGGTCTACAGAGCGAGTTCCAGGACAGCCTCCAAAGCAATACAGAGAAACCCTGTCTCGAAAAACAAGCAATAAGCCCAGGGCCAACGAGAAGCAGCTGCTGCTGTCCCTGAGGAAGAATGGGCTAGCCCAGGGATCTGAGTGGCTCAGTGTCTTGTCCATAGGATTCCAGATTGGCTGGAGGGTACGAGAATGTTCCCACCGTGGATATCCACATGAAGCAGGTGGGGTACGAAGACCAGTGGCTTCAGCTGCTGAGGACGTACGTGGGGCCCATGACGGAGCACCTGTTCCCTGGCTACCACACCAAGGTAGGAGAGAGATCGCAACCACCGATGTCTCCCTCTTCTTGTACCCCGTCTCGGAAGGCGCCATAGACTTGGGGCTTGGGAGCAAGATGAGCTTGGGAAGAAGTTAGGTCTGCTACTCAGGCTGCTGTGTCATTAGAAAGTCTCTGGGCGGCATGCTGACACCTGTGACGTCAGCACTTGAGAAACAGGCGTGAAGATCAAGAGTTTGAGGAGAGCGTGAGCTGCACAGTGAAACCCTGTCTTAAAACAGGAAGGAAGGGCTGGAGCTGTGCATCAGTTAGATGCTTGCCCAGGCTTTGTCAGCAGCCCTGTGAGCTGGAGGTAGGATAATAACTCAGGTCTATAGTCCCAGCACTCGGGCAGAAGCAGCAGGAGGATCACAAGTTGAGGGTCTCCTGTAGCTGCACAGTGAGTTTGAGGCTAGCCTGGGCTAAATGACCCTTGTCTCGAAAGATGGGGAGAAATGGGACTGGGAGATGGCTTGGTCAGTAAAGAGTTTGTCGTGTAAGCATGGCGTCCTGAGTTCATGCCATCAGCACCCATGTAAAGAGCTGGACGTGCCATTACACATGTGTACTCCAGGGCTGGGGAGGAGCCTCGGGTGAAGGAGGACAAGCGGACCCGGGTGTGGTGGCCTGTGGTCCTGTGGAAGAGGCAGAGGCAGGCGGGTCTCTGAGTTTGAGGCCAGCCTGACCTATATAGCAAGTTCCAGGCCAGATGGAGTTACATAGAGAGACCGTGTCTCAAAAAAAACCACCTCCACCCCAAAACCAAAGTGAGAAAAGGAGAGCCGTGGCTTCCCTTGCCCTTCCTAAAGCTCCCACCTCATGCCACCACAGACACGGGCGGTGATGAATTTCGTGGTCCGCTACCGGCCGGATGAGCAGCCCTCGCTCCGGCCACACCATGACTCGTCCACCTTCACCCTGAACGTCGCCCTCAACCACAAGGGCGTGGACTATGAGGTGAGGCGGGGCTCCTGTCTCAGGACACCTGGGCTTCTCCACACTCCACCTTGCGACTTGTCTGGGCCCCTCCCCAGCCTCATTCAGTCCTCAGTTGTTTGTGTCACATCTTCGCTGATGGCACCGTCCTTCATGGAGGGAAGCCAAGGCGGGAGCGGATGCAGAGGCCACGGAGGGCGCTAGCTGGCTTGTTCTTCACGGCTTGCTCAGCCTGCCTTGTTACACAGCCAGTACCAGTAGCCCAGAGATGGCTCCACCCACAGTGGGCTGGGCCCTCCCCATCAGTCACCAGTCAAGAAAGTGCCCCAGGCTTGCCTACAGGCCAGCCTGATGGAGGTGCTTCCTCCGTTGAGCCCCCCCCCCCCCCGTTCCTGATAATCCCAGCTTGTGTCAGGCTGACTTAAATCCAACCTGCACAGCTGCTTCCCTGCTTCAGTCTCCCGAGTCTGTATTGGTTTCTGTTCTGTTGCTGCCAAAACGTTCCATTTCCGACAGAAGCAATGGAAGAAAGGAAGGGTGTGTTTTGGCTCACGTTCTGGGAGCCCAGTCCTTGGTGGGGAAGGCGTGACGCAGAAGGGGCGGCCACTGGTCGGGTTGTATCCGCAGTCAGGAAGCAAAGAGGCGGAGCCTGGTGCTCAGCTCACTTCCTCCTCCCTTTTTAAAATTTAATTTAATTTTACATGCAGTGGTGTTCGCCTGCATGTGTGTCTGTGTGAGGACACCAGGTCCCCTGGAACTGGAGTTACAGGCAGCCTTGACCTGCCATGTGAGTGCTGGGGAACTTCCAGGTCCCCTGGAAGAACAAGCAGTGTTCTTAACTGCTGAGTCTCTCTCCATTCCTCACATTCTCCTTTTTATCAGTCCTAGATGGCAGCCAATGAGATGACGCCATCCTTATCAGGGTGGGTCTCCCTCACCCCCCCTTTTTCTTTCTCTGTGGCTTTGAAGGCTGTCCTGGAACTAACTTTTGTAAACCAGGCTGGTCTCAAACTCATAAAGATCTGCCTCCCGAGTGCTGGGATTAAAGGCGTGCACCACCAACGCCCGCCCTCCCTCACCCCTTTTTGACCCTTTCTAGAAACTCCCTCTCACATATTCCCAGAGGTCTGTTTCTATGATGACTCTGAATTCCATCAAGTTGGCAACCCAGGTTAACCACCACATAGCCTCTCTTGCCTGTCCCTACAGCCCGTTAGATTGGCCCCTCTCCCAGGCCTGATGCCCCCCCCCCAGGCTGCTAAACTAACCTTTGTTCTTGTGCTCTCTCTCATCTCCCAGGGAGGGGGCTGCCGCTTCCTGCGCTACGACTGCAGAGTCTCATCCCCGAGGAAGGGCTGGGCCCTCCTGCACCCTGGCCGTCTCACGCACTACCACGAGGGGCTGCCTACCACCCGGGGCACTCGATACATCATGGTGTCCTTTGTTGACCCCTGACACTCAGCCAGTCTGCCAACCCTTCTCTGCCATTGTGCCTTGTTGGGCAACTAGGGACGCAATTCTCAGAGAGAGAGAGAGCCAGCATCGGGCTCTTCTCATTTTCTGAGTGTGTCTGTGTGCCTTGCACTGAATGTTCTGACCCCAACACCCCTCTCAGGAGGTCCCTGGGGTCTGCCACCTTCCCACTGACCCCATGGACTCAGGGGGACTGCACACACACCCCCACCCCTACCCCCACCCCCAACAGGGTTTCTCTGTGTATCTGTGTAGCCCTGACTATCCTTGGTAGACCAGGCTGGTCTGGAACTCACAGAGACCTGCCTGCCTCTGCCTCCCGAGTGCTGGGATTACAGGTGAGCGCCACTGCTGCCTGGCAGGATTGGACTTCTGGGGGCTCCCTGCCTGATAAATTATTGAGCTTCCTCAGCCTCACAATAAAGGAGTGTTTGTAACTGTTGAGTCCATGAGTCATTTATATAAAGTCAGGGTCTCATGTAGCCCAGGCTGGCCTCTAACTCACTGTAGGGAATACAGTTGTGTGTCACCATGTCCAATTTATGCAGTGCTGGGGATCGAACCCAGAGCCCTTGGTGGAGTGGTCTACCAGCTGAGCTACATCCCCTCTCCTTTATTCCTGTTTTTTAAACAAATTATGTGTGTGTAAGTCTGGGTATGTGTACATGAGTGGAGGTGTCCACAGGGTGGTCTCATATCCCCCTGGAACCGGAGTCACAGGTAGTTGGGCTGAGAACCACCTGACTTGAGTGCTGGGAACCAAACTCTGGTCCAGCAAAGCACCCTCAGCCTCTGAACCTTCTCTCCAGTCCCCGCCCCCTTTTGTACATTTCTGTGTGTGTGTAGAACTTGTGGGAATAGGTTGTTTTCTACTGTGTGATTGTGAGATTATGCCAATTTGATACAAGCTAGGGGTATCTGAAAGGAGAGAACCTGAATTGAGGAAATGCCTCCATGAGATCCAGCTGTAAGGCATTTTCCTAATTAGTCATCAGTGGGGGAGAGCCCAGCCCATTGTGGGTGGCGCCACCCCTGGGCTGGAGGTCCTGGGTTCTATAAGAAAGCAGCTGAGGAAGCCATGAGGAGCAGCCAGTAAGCAGCTCCCTCCCTAGCCTCTGCATGGGCTCCTGCCTCCAGGATCCTGCCCTGTTTGAGTTCCTGTCCTGACTCCCTTCAGTGATGAACAGCAGTGTGGGAGAGAACAGTTAGGGTCAGGGAGGTGGCCCTCTGGGCACAGGCATCTGCTGCTGTCATATCTGACCCCCAAGTAACCCTTTGACCTCTGCAGGCACTCCAGGTATGTGCGCTTCCACAACTCCACCCCCCACACAAGTATTTTCCAGAAGTTAAAAGAAGCTGGGCCAGGCGTTGGTGGCGCATACCTTTAATCCCAGCACTCGGGAGGCAGAGGCAGGCGGATCTCTGAGTTTGAGGCCATCCTGCTCTACAGAGCGAATTCCAGAACAGCCTCCAAAGCCACAGAGAAAACCTGTCTCGGGAAAAAAAAAAAGAAGGAGGAGGAGGAGGAAGAAGAAGAAGAAGAAGAAAGAAGAAGAAGGGCATTGATGGTGAATGCATTTAATCCCAGTACTTGGGAGGCAGAGGCAAGCAGATCTCTGTGAGTTCAAGGCCAGTTTGGTCTACAAAAACGATCCAGGACAGGCTCCAAAGTTACAAAGAGAAACCCTGTCTCAAAAAAAAAAAAAAAAAAAAAGAAAAGAAAATTTAAAATCAAATGGATTTGGCCACCAATAGTACATTTTCTGCCTCTTATCTCCTCCATAATTGCAGGGAGTCCCTTCCTTCTGCCCAGTGTCTAAACTGATGATGTAACCAATCCCATAGGGTAAAAGGGAAGGTTTTTATCATAGATAGGAGAGAGCAGGCAGAGGCCTCGGGAAGAGTCCAGAGTGGATCTCTCTGAGTTCAAGACCAGCCTGGTCTACAGAGCAAGCTCCAGAATAGCTAGGACTACACAGAGAAACCCTGTCTGGAAAAATAGAGGCAGGGGAGGGGGAGGAAGAGGAAGGCAGCAAGGGGAGTGAGAGGGAGAGAGAGAGAGAGAGAGAGAGAGAGAGAGAGAGAGAGAGAGAGAGAGAGAGAGAGAGAGAGAGAGAGAGAGAGAGGGAGAGAATAGCTGAACCACCAGGGCTGTGAGGAGAGCGAGCAGCTCTGGGGAGGGAAGCGCCCAACCTGGAGGAAGTTTAGGTGGAGGGGTGCGTGAGGAGGGTCAGGTACTTGTGATACTAAGGGAGGCTGGAGGCCAGCATGAGCCTGAAAGGGGTAAACTAAGTGCAAGGGCTTCACTTCTAATAATCTAGAAACAAAGGGACCAGACCCTCACTCAGCCCCTGCTTTAGCAGCCATGACAGCCTACAGGAAAGACACGTAGGCCTCTGACACAAGCAAACTCCAGATCCTCTGGCCTCCCAGAGCCCAGGGCCAAACTGGACAACAAAGAAACTCCAGACCCCCCTAGCCTCCTAGATACTTGGTTCCTGGGAACTGTTTGGTCACAAAAGAAACTCCAGGGGAGACCAAAATCTCCCCTATAGTCTCCAGGATATAGTTCTGAAAACTGTTGGTATCTATGAACAACAGGCCACCTGCAAGTAACAAGACAATGCCATAGAAGCCACAGAATGTTCCCTCTCAGCACTGACCAATGAAAATAATTGGTACACAGGTATTTCATGCCAAAATATGACTTTGAGAAATGCTCCTAATTGTTTCCAAATGTCAATCAGAAACCAACCCGTACCTACTGACGTAATCCTGTAACTTTTGTCTATAAAACCTAGCAGCAGACAGGGAACTTCACTCCCTCTAGGGACTGCTGCTTCAGCTTGCTAGACGGGGTCCCTGTCACGGGTGGATGAACAATCATTAACCTTGCTTTTGCAGTTTAGTGGGTCTGTGGGGACTTTGCAACTTGGGGACAACAGTGCCAATGGACAACGCAGATAGCCTTTGTCCCTTCTGCCAGTGATAAGGAACACGGCTCCTTTTGCAGAGGGGATCCAGCCCACAAGTTCCTGAGGAATGCTGGCTTTTCCTAACCGCCAGAATTTGAGGAAATGGAGTTTCCTTTGCACCTGACAGCAAGGCTCCTAGGAAAACCTTCCAGGCAGTGGGGCTGATCACACTTCCACGTGGTTTGAACGCTTGTGTGTGCTGGTTGTGTATGTGGTGCTTATGCGCTCCCCTGATGCTTCCCACGGATCCATACCTCTTACTGGGGACTCAGCAGGAGCCGGCCAGAGGAATGGCATTTAACCCCCTTTCCCCTGGCTGTCACCACTTTCGTCCCAGGGAGGGCAGTGATCTGAGAGAGGACAGGAGGAAACACCCCTTTGGCAGGTCCTGGAAGTGGCAGCCTTCATGAAGCAGAGACAGAGGGGAGACAGCATGGGCTTTGCCCGTCTGTGGAGACCCAGAACTTTTTATTGATCACCTCCTGCATTCTGGCATTCAGTCACTTTGAGAAAGTGCTAAACAGATCTGGGAATGGGGCTCAGTTGGTAGACTGTTTGCCTAGTGTCTTAGTTAGGGTTTCTTTTTTTTTTTTTTTTTTTTTGGTTTTTCGAGACAGGGTTTCTCTGTGGCTTTGGAGGCTGTCCTGGAACTAGCTCTGTAGACCAGGCTGGCCTCGAACTCACAGAGATCTGCCTGCCTCTGCCTCCCTACTGCTGGGATTAAAGGTGTGAGCTACCAAGCCCAGCCAAGAGAAATGTTTAATAGGGTGGCTTAAGTGTTCAGAGGTTCAGTCCATTATCATCATGGTGGGACGTGGTGGCGTGCAGACAGACATGGTGCTGGAGAAGTGGCGGAGAGTCCCACATCTTTTGGTCAACAGGAAGTAAACTACATCACTGGGCATGGCTTGAGTATTATCTGAGACCTCAAAGCCCGCCTCCACAGTGGCATACTTCCTCCAACAAGACCACACCTACTCCAACAAGGCGGGGAATCTTAATAGCGCCACTCCCTTTGGGGGGATTTTGTTTCTTTCTTTCTTTTTTGGTTTTGTTTTTCGAGACATGGTTTCTTTCTCTGTGTAACAGTCCTGGCTGTCCTAGAACTCGCTCTGTAGACCAGGCTGGCCTTGAACTGATACCCGCCTGCCTCTGCCTCCCTGCTTCTGGGATTAAAGGTGTGTGCCACCACTACTTGGCTGCCAAGTACCACCTCACACAGCAAACTTGAAGTCTGGGGTTCCACGCCCTGCGTGCCACTAATCCCAAGTAGGAGGTCAATGCCATTCTTGACTACATAATGAGTTTTGTGAGATTGTGTCTCAAAAGGGGGAGTGGGGTGCTGGAGGAAAGGGGCAACAAAGAAGGAATTATCCCATCCAAGTCTGGTTTGGTGAGCCAGAGACCCATGAAAGCTGTGTACTGAAGTGTCCGCTGAGTAACCCCCCCCCCAGCTCTACTGTGCCACCTCTTTCAGGACCTCGTGGATCTGGGACAGGAACTGCGTCAGGGGAGGTAGAGTGAGAGGCCACAAAGGCAGGAGACTCTGACAGTGGCTCTTTCCCAAGTATCTGGTGCGGGTGGGGGTGGAGGCCAGAGGTCAACTTTAGATGTCATTGGGAGTTACCATCCACCTTGTCTTTGAGAAAGGGTCTCTCCTCATTGGCCTGGAACTCAGCCATTACTGGGCCTCTCGTCTCCACCTCCCCAGTGCTGGGATTACAGTAAACTTCCATGTCCAGCTTTGTGCGTGCGTGCGTGCGTGTGTGTGTGTGTGTGTGTGTGTGTGTGTGTGTGTGTGTGTGTGCAGCCTTGGCTGTCCTGGGTCTGTAGACCAGGCTGGCCTTGAACTCACAGAGATCCGCCTGCCTCTGCCTCCAGGGTGCTGAGATTTAAAGGTGTGCTCCACCACCACCTGGCTCATGCCCAGCTTCTGACCACGGATGAGTTCTGGATGGGGTGGGGTGGGGGCAAACTCAGGAAGGCAAGCACTTTGCTGACTGACTGAGTTATCGCCCTAACCCTCCCCCAACTCTTTTTTTTTTTTTTTTTTTTTTTTGGTTTTTCGAGACAGGGTTTGTCTGTGGCTTTGGAGGCTGTCCTGGAACTCGCTTGGTAGTCCAGGCTGGTCTCGAACTTACAGACATCTGCCTGTCTGCCTCTGCCTCCTGAGTGCTGGGATTAAAGACCACCAACGCCCGGCACCCTCCCCCAACTCTTTTCTAAAAAGACTTACTTAGGCACTGGAGGGATGGCTCAGCCATTACGATTACATACTGCTTTCTTTCCCAGGGAATCCGAGTTTGGGTCAGACAGCTCACAACTGTTACTTGGGAAGCTCAACACCCCTCCTCCCTCTCCAAACCCTGCCCCTCAGAAAGCGGTGGCTCCTCCCCTGGAGCCGCTCAAGACTGGTCCTACAGGGTATTTAAGCTCCTGTCTGTAGACCTACGTGTGGTTTCTCTCCTCCCTGTCCGTAGACCTGTGTGTGGTTTCTCTCCTCCCTTTCCCGTGAGTCACCTGGGAGTGCTTTGCTCAGATTAAACTTGGTTTATTAATTTGACTTGATCTGGGTTACTGCATTGGCAGAGAAAGCTACTCCCAGGGATCCAGAAATGTTTATTAACAAGCAGAATCTGATGCCTCTGGCCTGCAAGGGCACTTGCATCCATCCTCCCTCCCATACGCATGATTCAGTATAAAAAAATCTAAAAATCTTTATGTAAAATATTTATTTTTATTTGTGTGTGTGTGTGTGCTTGTGTACACATGTGTCCAAGAGTGTTCAGGTGCCTGTGGAGGCCAGGAAAGGGCATCGGATCCCCTGGAGCTGGAGTTACAGGCAGTTGAGACAGATAACATGGACATGGGAATCAAACTTATGTCCTCTGCAAGAGCAGTAAGTGCTCTTCCTCCCACCCCCAAACAGGGTTTCTCAGTGTGGCTATGGAAGTCCCTGCACTCACTCTGTAGACCAGGCTGGCCTGGAACTCACTGATACCCACCTGCCTCTGCCTTCCGAGTGCTGGGATTAAAGATGAGCGCCGCTGCCGCCCAGTTTAGCCTTGGGAATTTGACCTTAATTAGACCCAGGCAGTGACTATGGAATTTTCAAAGTTGTTCCTGCAAAAGCCCGCGGGGCCCTCATAGTACATGTCAGACCTCTCTACCTCAGCCCCAGCCGCTGTGGGCTTGCCCTAGGCTCCTGGCCACGCCCTGAGTTATCCCCATTGGTCAGCTCCTGCAAGCAAAGGGAGCGTTATCTTTACCTTGCGGGGTTCACAGTTCAGTGCTCACGTGGCTCACCGCGTGGGGTCGGGGGGGGGGCAGAAGTGGGGGTGGGCTCAGGCCCAGGGGTCGAAGTCAGAGTACTGAATTATAGCGGGTGTGTGTACATAAGCTGTGGGTGGCCCCCGTGCGTTTCCCCTCTAGAACATGGAGGTCTCGTCCAGTCCCCTGCAGCGGAGTCTTCAAGTCTTTGCTGTGCTTCAGTGGGTCTTTTCGTTCTTGGGACTTGGTGAGTCCCCGGAGCCCGTGGAGCTAGACAAACCTGGCGGTTGGTACTCTCCTTGCCCATGATCCTAGGAGACAGAGTAGGAATTTCTGGGGTCTTAGAACGAGTCTGGGGCTTGAATACCATGGTACTGGGAGAGTGAGTCAGAGGGGAGGAAAGGGCTTAAGCATCCGAGTCCCTTTAAACATATTTTTATTTTATGTATTTATTTGTGGGGTGGCGTGTTCACAGCAAATGTGTGCCGAACGGAGGGCAACTCGAAGTCATCACGCCTGTCATTCTATAGGACCGGGGGATCGAACTCAGGTCATCAGGCTTGGCAGCAAGCACCTTGCCTGCTCTGACACTTGGTTCTTGGCATGCCCTTCTATCTTGTCAGCCCTGCTCTGCCTGGTGGCATTGGTCCTAGCCTCCCTGGGCCGGGCCTGGACCCTTGTGGTCCTCTACCTGGTCTGGCTCTACAGAGACAGACACACACCCAGGATGGGGGGTCGCCGTTCTGCCTGGGTCCGGAACTGGGCAATCTGGAGGTATTTCCGAGACTACTTCCCCATCACGGTGAGGGTCCCAGGAAGTTGGCTGGATTGATGGATGGGTGGGGTTTCAAAAGAGGCAAAGGCGGCTTCCCATCTCCAAAGCTGTTCCTCGCTGGGAAACGTGTAACTTCCATTACCTTTGTTCTCCAGCTGGTTAAAACGGCCGAGCTGGATCCATCCCAAAACTACCTTTTTGGTTTCCATCCCCACGGGGTCCTGGTTGTTGGGGCCTTCAGCAACTTCTGTACGGAGGCCACAGGCTTCTCTCGCCTCTTTCCGGGTCTCCGATCACATGTACTCATGCTGCCATGCTGGTTCCAAGTGCCTCTCTTCCGAGATTACATCATGACCAGTGGTAAGGAAGTCCTTTCTTAAGATGGCCTGGCTGGCCGATGGATGTCACCTAACCTTTCTGATCCTGGGGAGGGGGCGGGGTGCCCGTGTTCGCCTCTCTCTCTCTCTCTCTCTCTCTCTCTCTCTCTCTCTCTCTCTCTCTCTCTCTCTCTCGCTGGTCCCCATGCATCCCGGCCTTTGTCCTCCCCACGCAGGTTTAGTCTCTTCTGACAAGGCTAGTGCTTCCTATCTCTTGTCCCACCCCGAGGGTGGCCAGGTGGCCGTCCTGGCCGTGGGAGGCCCCCTGGAAGCTTTGGAGGCAAAGCCTGGAACAGTGAGTTTGCGGCTCCGGAATCAGAAAGGATTCATTAAATTATCGCTGGAACACGGGTGAGGAGTGGGCAGGTGGCGGCAGGGGCAGGTGGCGGCAGGGGTAGCTCCACCGGAGCTCTGTCCTGCAAGAGAGGAGCGGGGAGCCCGGTCCCTTCGGGCTCCGGTCACCGGGTCTCTTCCCGCTCCTCCAGGGCTCCTCTTGTGCCTGTCTTCTCCTTTGGAGAGAATGAGCTCTTCCAGCAGTATCCCAACCCGCCAGGCTCCTGGGTGCGGAGGCTGCAGGAAGCTCTTCAGGCGACGCTGAGTGTGGCCCTGCCTCTCTTCTACGGTCGCCTGGGTCTCCTGATCCCCTTCCGTGCGCCCGTCCACACTGTGGGTGAGCCGTATATCTCTCTCTCCCCCTCTCTCTCAGGAGCGGCACTGCTCCCTTCAAGCCTGATGTCCTAGCTCGCTGGTCCAGCCTGATGCCTGTTAGTGGGAGATTTAGGGACATCCTTCTCCCCTACTGTTTTCCACAGTGGGCGCCCCAATTCCTGTCCAGCGAAGCCCGAGGCCCAGCCGGGAACAGGTGGATCAGTTGCACGAGCTGTACGTGGAGCGGCTGATACAGCTGTTCGAGGACTACAAGACGCAGTATGGCGTCCCTGCTGGTCAACACCTTGTTCTCACCTAGATGTGTCCAAGTCCCCGTGTCCATGTCCCCGTGTCCTGGCCTGCCTGACTGCAGGGGGTGGGGGTGAAATTAAAAGTGGGAATGGACGAGAAATATTTGTGTGTTTTGTACAAGTTCAGGGGAGGGAGAGGTAGCCACAGGGCAGGGGGACCCCATTGTTCCCACTGATGGTGGTGGTCTTGAGGGCTGCCAGGGAGCTGGAAACAAACTGTGTTCATCGCCCCTGCCAGCCTGCCTGGGTCCTCCTGCCCTGCTTGGCCTGTGTGCTGGACATCAAAGTCTCAGGTCCCCACCTCTGTCTGGGGTCCTATGGGTCACTGGGCGGGCTGGCCAGCTGCCTCACGCCTGTTCTCACCTTAATGCCTCAGTCACAGGGAGGCGGGTGCTGTCCATCTTCTGCACTCCGAGCTCCTCCCAGTGACCTGCCCAGACTCATTGACCAAGGAAGTTCAAAGATCAGTTCAGGAAGGAGCCTAGAAAGTTCTGGGGCTCCAGGTCCAACATCTGATCATCCCAGAGGTGAAGTGCTCCCTGTGAGATCACACCCCCAAAACCTCCACCCTCTGCTTCCGGGGTCCTGGTGACACAAAGGGAGGCCTCTAGGACAGCTGTCCCAAATCCTCTCTCTCACCATGAAAACACCTCAGAAGCAGCGGCTTGAAGTGATAGGCGCTTACCAATATGTGCTTACTTTTCTCTTCATGGGTAAGAGTGACGGGAGAGGCCCGGGGAGTGTGGCAGGCATGGGGGCCTAGAGACAAGGAAGCTAGGAAAAAGGCATTGAAGGCCATCTGGGGGGTCTGCTACCCCTGTGGGCTCCAGGCACCAGGAGAGAGTGGAGGAGACGGGGGGGGGGGGAACAGATTGTTTTGGCTGACTGCATGACAGAAGCTGAGTCATCTTTCCCTGTCACCCAGGCCTCCTCTGCACCCTCCTGGTCCTCTCCCTCCTCTTTACCCGGCTCTGGTCCTTGTCCCTCCTCTATTTGGTATGGCTCTACCTGGACTGGGACACACCCACCCAAGGTAAGTCTCGGGCGTCCGTCTCCAGCCGTGAGGCATGTTTCCCCGTTGTCTGTGTGGATGTGCACTCCTGTGGGGATTTTTGTTCTGTTTTTAAGTGTCTGTGGGTTCACCTGCCGCCTGTGGAGAAAGACCGGGGGTTGACTCCATCACTCTTCCACCCTGTCCACTGAAGCAGGGTCTCTCAATCGAACCTAGAACACACTGATACGGCAGTGTCTGCTAACCAGCTTGCTGGGGTGGGAGGTTCCTGTTTCCACCTTCCGAGGCCGGGGGTTACAGTGACTTCCATGCCCACCTGGCAGTTTGCACGAGTTCCGGAGATCTGAACTCTGGTCATTTTGCCTGCCTGGCAAGTGCTTAATTGAGCCATCTTCCCTAGTCCGGAAGATACAGTTTTTCCCAGCGAGTCCTCTCACCCCTGCACGTCTCTCCGTGTGCAGGAGGAAGACCCTGCGATTGGATGCGAAAGTGGACGGTTTGGAAACTCCAGAGAGATTATTTCCCTATCAAGGTGCAAGTCCAAACTCTCGAGAGACGGTCGGTCTCCTCCCTCTCTGCCACCCCTCACCTTCCTCCTGCACTGGGTGTCTGAGCTCAGGGATGGGTGATCCCTGAGAATGACCCCCTGTGCCTTTAGCCCGGTCTTCGGACCTTGAACTTTGAACTCTGGTGGGGTAAAGGGCCGTTCTTCCCAGCAGTTATCTTGTATTCTTCTTTAGTTTTTATTTGCTTTTTAAATGTATTTTTCTTTTGAAGTTTATGTTTTACTTGGGGGGGCTTGTGCATGCCTCCACGTGCCTGTAGCAGTCAGAATCGGGTTTTCTTCCATTGTGTGGGTCCCAGGGATGGATCTCAGCTTGGCAGGCTTGCTAGTGGCCTCCTCTACAAGCGGGAACAATTCACCTGGCTCTCACATTGTCTTCTGTGCCTCTTCCTCCCCACACCCTCCCAAACACCTCAAAGCTGCTGAAAACTGCAGAGCTGCCGGCCGACCGGAACTACGTGCTGGGTGCCCACCCCCACGGGATCATGGGCACAGGAATCTTTTGCAATTTCTCCACTGACAGCAACGCCTTCTCCCAGCTCTTTCCCGGGCTTAGGCCTTGGGTGGCCACGCTGGCAGGACTCTTCTATTTCCCCATCTATCGAGAATACCTCATGTTCAATGGTGAGCCTTATCCTGGCCTTGAGTCAGCTGACACATCCTAGAGCCACTGAGGAGTCTCACTGAGGGGTTTTCCAGATCAGGCCGGCCTGCGGACATGTCTGTGGGGAGACCCATCTCAGCCATTAGCTGACGTAGGAGGATCCAGTCCACAGTGGGCAACAGCATTCCCAGGGCTGTGTAAGAAGGTCACCTGGGCTGGGCATTGGTGGCACACGCCTTTAATCCCAGCACTCGGGAGGCAGAGGCAGGCAAATCTCTGTGAGTTCGAGACCAGCCTGGTCTACCAAGCGAGTTCCAGGACAGGCTCCAAAACAATACAAAGAAATCCTGTCTCAAAAAAAAAATCAAAAAAAAAAAAAAAAGAAGGTCACCTGGGCATGAGCCTGCAAAAGTTCCTGTAAGGAGAATCCTCCTTGGTTTTTGCTTTGAGTTCCTGCACTGACTTCCCACAGCGATGGACTGTAACCTATGAGCTGAAAGAAACCCTTTCCTCCCCTAAGTCACTTTTGACCAGAGTAAACACAGTAACAGAGACAAAAGTGCCCGTGGGTTGCAGGGTATCCCCTCCATAACTAACAAGACCCTTACACAGCAGACCCCTACTTGGGTAAGAGAACGGGCTTGGACATTGGCCCTACTCAGAGGGGGTCCCCAAGCGTGTTGTACAGGATGCAGGGGTTGCAGAACTCGAAGGGAACAGGATGCCAGACTTGCTCTTTCTGTACGGAAAAGTGGAGGTGGGAAGGCCAGGGAGCTGGGGAGAGGGCGGTGACAGTGGCCCACTTTTGTCCCCAGGGATATGTCCTGTGAGTCGACACAGTCTGGACTTCATTCTGTCCCAGCCCCAGCTTGGCCAGGCAGTGACCATCGTGATCGGGGGTGCCCAGGAATCCCTGTATACGGCTCCGGGGGAGCACCGCCTCGAACTGAGGACGCGCAAAGGCTTTGTGCACCTGGCACTAAGGCATGGGTGAGTGGGGCTGCAGAATCGACACAGTTGCTTTGTAACAGGGTCCCATGCAGCCCCGGCTGTCCTTGATCTCACTATGTAGTAAGAATGACACACACGCACACACACACATGTACACACGCACGTGCACACACACGCACGTACACACGCACGTACACACGCACACACGTGGCGGTGAGAAGGCATCCATCATGTCCTCTGTCTAGAGTCACAGGCAGCTCCCTGTGAGTTGCTCAGCACAGTGTAACTCAGGTCCTCTGTAGTACGTACTCTTAACTTCTGAGCCATCTTTCCCACCCGCACCTGCATTTCCGAGAACGTCTTTAACTTTATGTGCACGCATGCTTGCCTGCCTGCATGTCCGCCCGTGTGCTGTGTGTGTGCGGTGCCCAAGGAGACCAGAAGAGGGGCATTGGATCTCCTTCGATTGCAGCTAGAGACAGTTGTAGGGTACCACGTGGGTGCTGAGGCTCGAATCCAGGTCTCCAGCCCCATCCTTTGCATCTGGGAATCAAACCCGGCTCTTCACTATTCCACGGCAAGCACTTCACTGTCCGGGCAGCATCGCCAGACCCTCAGCCCTATCTCAAGGCGATACCTTGGAGCCGGGTGTGGTGAGACAGGGCTAGAACCCCAGCAGCCTGGGAGACTTAGGCAGGAGGAGACCACAAGCCTTTCTTCCCTCTTCCCCCTCCCCAGGGCCTCCCTCGTGCCTGTGTATTCCTTTGGGGAGAATGATATCTACAGAATCAAGTCCTTTGACCAAAACTCCTGGCAGTATCGGTGCCAACTTGCCTTCAAGAGAATCATGGGATTTTCCCCTTGCATCTTCTGGGGCCGCAGTCTCTTCTCAGCCAAGTCCTGGGGTCTGGTCCCGTTTGCCCAGCCCATCACTACTGTGGGTGAGTCCAGGCCTCTGGGAGGGGAGTCAGCTCCATTTGCAGCAGGAGAGCCCTGTCACCCATGCCTCCCCTCCCTGCAGTGGGCCACCCCATCCATGTGCCCCAGTGCCCCACACCCACTGAAGACCAAGTGGACCGTTATCACCAGCTCTACATGAAGGCTCTGGAGCAACTGTTTGAAGACCACAAGGAGGCCCATGGTGTCCCTGCCTCCACCCACCTCACCTTCTGCTAGACCTGAGGCCCCGAGCCGGGGCCTGGAGACTTCCGCCGTGTCACGCTCCACTCCTTCATAAATGCCAATTCTGCAGGCAAATATGTCCAGACAGGGCCACCCCCATCCCACGGTACTCCAGAATGCCCTCTCTCCCCAAGTCTAGGTCTCTGTCCTGACCCTGAATCTCTTCCCAGTGAGTCTTGGTTGTTTTTTTGACCTCAGATAAGTCACTACTCAATTTGTTTAAGTTTCTTACTAACATAGTTAATTACACACATGGCCTGGAGAGAGTACTCAATAGTTAAGAGCACTTGCTGCTTTTGCAGAGGTTGGAATCCCAACACCCACACGGAGGTTCACAACCACCCATAACTCTAGTTCCAAGGGATCCACTGTCTCTTCTATCTCCACAGGCACCAGGCAAGCACATGGTACACACATTCATGCAGGCAAGCATTCATTCACATAAAATAAATGAATCTAAAACTCAACCATCAGGGGTTTTTGTTTGTTTGGTTAGTTTATGTTCTTCTGTGTAGCTCTGGCTGTCCTAGAACTCACTCTGTAGGCCATGCTGACCTCAGAGAGCTGCCTGCCTCCTGGGTGCCGGGATTAAAGGCATGCACCACCACACCCAACATCTAGCAAGTTTTAGTATGACATTTTCATGCATGTGAACAATGCATTGGATCACACTGGCACCCGAGACCCTCTCTTGTCCCGTTCCCTTCCTCTTTCCCACTGACTTCTGCTTTCCTGTCCTTTTGTTTGTCTGTTTGTTTGTATTGTTTTGGGGATCCAGTGAGCTTTATTAGAATCATTTACAGAAGTGTGGTCACCTCACCCTGCTGAAGAGAATAAGGTCTCACCCTCTCATAGCGAGCATTAATCTCCGCCCATCCCCAAGGGTGAGTCTACCGCTATCACGTTGCTATCAAACTGCCCTCTGTGTCTGTGTATCTCCTTACCTATAGGTTAGCGCAGCTCCTAGACCTTATCAGAAAAGCTCCTTTGTATAGTGGACAAAGGTCCAGGTAGAAGCTGAACTAATCCGCAGAGAATGAGCGTCATCTAGGAAGAGGGGAGCAGGAAGACTAAGAGTCAGGGCAGACGCCGGAGGACCTTGCTCTCAGAGCTCACACCAGCTGTGTTTGCCTGCACAAGGTCCAGCCAGCACTGAAGGGGGAGGAGCCACAAGACCCCTCCCCTAGCTGAGGAGCTGTTGAAAGCTGAAGGCTTCTGTAGAAGGGAGAGATAGTTTTCTTTAAGTGTGTCAACCCTGGTACAGACCTACTCCAGGAAGTAGATCTATCTGTACTCATAAGTATACAGGCATCACAAATTGGAATGGAGCCGGGCATTGGTGGCACACGCCTTTAATCCCAGCACTTGGGAGGCAGAGTCAGGTGGATCTCTGTGAGTTCGAGACCAGCCTGGTCTACAGAGCGAGTTCCAGGACAGCCTCCAAAACAATACAGAGAAACCCTGTCTCGAAAAACCAAAAAAAAAAACAAAAACAAAAACAAAAAACAAATTGGAATGGAATCACTGAGGTGTGTGTGTGAGAGAGAGAGAGAGAGACAGAGAGAGAGAGACACAGAGAGACGAGAGAGAGAAGTTCAAAGGGTGTGAGGTGAGGTGGGGGATGTATGGGGAGGAGTGAGAAGTCTATATAATTGAATTATATTGTATACGTGTATAAAATTTCCCCCCAAATTAACAAAATGATATCATATTAAAAATATATAAGGTCTTGGGGGCTGGAGAGATGGCTCAGAGGTTAAGAGCACTGGTTGTTCTTCCAGAGGTCCTGAGTTCAATTCCCATCAACCACATGGTGGCTCACAACCATCTATAATGAGATCTGGTGCCAGCTTCTGGCCTGCAGGCATACATGGAGGTGGAACACTGTACACATAATAAATAAATAAATCTTTAAAAAAGAAAGAAGTGGCCCTTAAAAAATATATATATATAAGGTCTTAAGATGGGGATGGAGACAAGATGAGAGTTAGCAGGAGTTCACTGACGTCATTGGGCATGGCACATCGGGTAGAACGAGAGTTAAGACTTGATGCCTTAGGAGCCCCCGTGTGGACACAGCGTCCTGAACTCCGCCCGTTTGTTCACTGGCTTTGTGTTTCATCCGGATCTAAAAACAAGAGTGACTTGTCAGCTGGGCACCATGACTCACGCCTGCAGTCTCTCGGGATGCTGTGACAGAAGGATTTCTTTAGGTAGGAGGGCAGCCTGAGCTACACAGTGAAACTGTCTCCAGTAACAATAATAACACCAGTCTGTTTGAATGTGGTCAGGCTGCAACTGTATTATGTCATTCACTGTACTGTAAAATGTTTTCATGGAAGAATTTTTTTGTGTCTACAGGTGAAAGTTTGGGCAAACCTGCAAGTTATGTTGGTTCTCTTCAGATAGAAAGGGTTTTTTTTGTTTGTTTTGTTTTGTCTTTTTTTTTTTAATACAGGGTCTTGACAGGCAGTGGTGGTGCAAGTCTTTAATCCCAGGACTCGGACATGAGAGGCAGAGGCAGGAGGATCTCTGTGAGTTCCAGGCCAGCCTGGTCTGCAGAGTGAGTTCCAAGACAGCCAGGGTTACACAGAGAAAACTTGAAAAACCAAACCAACCAAACAACAACAACAAAAAACCCATAGTCTCATGTAGCTCAGGTTACCTTTGAACTCACTGTGTGAGGAGAGGTGCCCTTGAATTCCTCATCTCCTGTCTGTGTTGGGGATGGAAGGAACCCAGGGTTATCTTGTGTACTACACAAGCATCTGCCTACTGAGCCACCTCTCCAGCCTTCCGGATACCAGTTTTGTTGGTGTGTGTGCGTGTGCGTGTGTGTGTGTGTGTGTGTGTGTGTGTGTGGTGTATGTGTGTGTGTGGTGTATGTGTGTGTGTGTGGTGTGTGTGTGGTGTATGTGTGTGTGTGGTGTATGTGTGTGTGTGTGTGGTGTGTGTGTGGTGTGTGTGTGTGGTGTGTGTGGTGTGTGTATATGTGTGTGGTGTGTGTGTGGTGTGTGTGTGGTGTGTGTGTGGTGTGTGTGGTATGTGTGGTGTGTGTGTGGTGTATGGTGTGTGGTGTGTGTGGTGTGTGTGTGGTGTGTGGTGTATGTGTGTGTGGTGTATGTGTGTGTGGTGTATATGTGTGTGGTGTGTGTGTGTGGTGTGTGTGTGGTGTGTGTGTGGTGTGTGTGGTATGTGTGGTGTGTGTGTGGTGTATGTGTGTGTGGTGTGTGTGGTGTGTGTGTGGTGTGTGGTGTATGTGTGTGTGGTGTATGTGTGTGTGGTGTATGTGTGTGTGGTGTGTGTGTGGTGTGTGTATGTGTGTGTGTGTGGTGTGTGTGTGTGGTATGTGTGGTGTGTGGTGTATGTGTGTGTGTGGTGTGAGTGTGTGTGTGTGTGGTGTGAGTGTGTGATGTGTGTGTGTGTCTCCTCCCTTCCCTTCTCTCCTCTTATTTGAGACAAAGTCTCACGTAGCCCAGGCTGGCCTTGAACTCACTATGTAACCAAGGCTCCCTTTGGACTCCTGACTCCACCTTGCAGATTTTGGGATTATAGACACTGCTACCACGCCTAGCCCATAGGAAGTTCTCTCTGGAAAAGGGCACATGCCAGGTGTTGTGGGATGATCTTTTTGTACACTATGAAGGTGTGCCATTGGTTTCATAAAGGGCAGGACTTCTGTGGAGAGAGAATGCCCAGAAGGAAAAAGGGATTTTCACCAGCAGACTCAGAGGAGGCCGAGTGTGCTGTCCTGACAAAAGGTAAAAGCCACATGGCAGAATGTAGATTAATAGAAACAGGTTCATAATTAATATAAGCCTCTGTGTGTTTATTTGGAACTGAAGGTCAGCGGGACCAGGCGGGAAAGAAACTCTGCCTATACCTGAGTTCAGTCCCCAAGAGCCTGCAAGATGGAGGAAGAGAGCTGAGTGCTTAGAATTTTTTCTCTGACTCCCACATACGCACGCACTGTGAGTGTGCTTATACACATGGGGGGGCGGTGAAGGGGGAGAGATGGAGGGAGGGAGGGAGAGAGAAGAAAATATTTAAAAAATATTTCATTAAATGTGAGCATGTACTCACTCTGACCCCTGTGCTACACCCCAGTTCCTGTTTCCATTTCGAGACAAGATCCCACATAGCCCAGGATGGTCTCAAATTGCTGTCTAGCCAAGACTGGCCTTGAAGTCCTGAACCTCCATCTTCCAAATGCTGGAATTACAGGTGTGCATTGCACCACCCCACGCTACTTAAAATACCGTTTTTGTTGTGAAATTTCTATTGCAGTCTGTGTAGGGGGTGGGTGCATGCGTGCTGAGGTACATGTCGGAGATCAGAAAACAACTTGTGGGAGCCAGTTCTGTCCTTCCGTCATGAGGATCCTGGGGATCGAACTGGAGTCAGCCCATTTGCCAATTTTAAAAACCGGAATCTGTCTGGGTGTGGTGTTGCACACCTTTAACCCCAGAAACAGATGGATCTCTGTGAGTTCAAGTTCAACTTGGTCTACATAATGAGTTCCAGGACAGCCAAGGCTACAAATAGAGATACTGTCTCAACAAACAGAGAAATACCCACATTTGTGCCAGGCATTGTCTCTGACAGTGATGAGAACGGCCACTACGGAATACACAGAGATTCAGGCATGATGACACCAACACGACCCTGTCCTAAAAGCGTTCACGGTCAAGGCTGACGGTTCTCCTACCTCTCTGACTCATGGAACTCCCAAGGGCACTCCTAGAATCCGGCAATGCTGCCTATGGACTCACAAGAGCAGCTTCCGTTATGGCTGCCCTGTTATGTACAGGCTGTAATGAAACTCCGCTGGGGAGTGGCTGCTCCAATTGGCTAAATAACAATCCCTCCCATCACCTGAGCCTCAGTGCCAGAAACACAGCACCGAGCCCTTTCCATGCAGCATCTCCTCCAGCCCTTACTGGAAGTGCGGCGTTGGTTTTTACAGAAAGGGAGACGTCGTGATTCACCAGCGAGTGTGACATTGGCGACCCATCGCCTTCTGGGCCATCCAGACCATTCCTCTAAGCGCTGCCCTTCTGAGTCAGGCTCTCAGGCATTCTTTGGCTCTGTGATGACAGGCCAACTGCTCAACCCTTCTGTCTCTGGCCTCCTCCCTTGTCTTATAGGGAGCTCATTGTGAAGGCTAGGGAGCACCTGCGGGGTGCTGGGGGTGTCTTTCGGTGGGTAGACTGCTTGCAAAGCAGGAAGAAGTCCCTGGATGCCGTGTCCAGCATTGCATACATCCAAACGGAGCAGGCAATCCTGGCTCGTGCCTGTAATTCCAGAGTTAGGGAGGTAGAAACCGGAGGATTGGGAGTATCATCAGCTGCATAAAGAGCTGGAGGCCAGCCGGGCATTGGTGGCGCACGCCTTTAATCCCAGCACTCGGGAGGCAGAGGCAGGCGGATCTCTGTGAGTTCAAGGCCAGCCTGGTCTACAAAGTGAGTTCCAGGACAGTCTCCAAAGCTACAGAGAAACCCTGTCTCGAAAAACCAAAAAAAAAAAAAAAAAAAAAAAAAAAAGAGCTAGAGGCCAACCTGGGCTACATAAGACCCTGGTTTTGTTTTAAAGCATATGAGGCTGTCATGGTGGCTCAGTGGGTAAATCTCTTCAGCCTACAAATGTAAGTTTTCAAATGATTGGAGTTTTAAAAGTATTCTTTTTTCTTTTCTCTTCTAGACAGGGTTTCTCTGTGTAGTTCTGGCTGTCCTGGAAACTCACTCTGTAGACCAGGCTGGCCTTAAATGAAGAGATCCACCTGCCTCTGCCTCTGGAGTGCTAGGATTGAAGGCATGAAATTATTTTATTTTGTTTTATGTGCATGGGTGTTTTGCCTGCAGGCATAGCTGTGTACCATGTATGTGCAGTGCCCATGAAGGCCAGAAGAGGGCATCTTGTCCCTTAAAACTGAATTTGCAGATGGTTGTGAGCTACCATGTGGGTGCTGGGAATCAAACCCAGGTCCTCTGGAAGAGCAGCCAGTGCTCATAAGCACTGAGCCACCTCTCCAGTACCAACAAATGTTAAAAAAAAAAAACTATGAGAGCTGGTGTGAGATTGACTGTCTGTAATCCCAGCCTTTGGGAGGATAAGGCAGGAGGACCCCAAACTCAAGACAGGCTTGCACTTAATGGCAAGAGCCTGTCTCCATTTAGACAGACAGGCAGAAAAGGCCTATTCTCACTCTGAGATTGACAGTGATTTTCTAATGTGTCTTTGTGAGTGTGTATGCATGCATGTATGCAGGTGTGTGTGTGTATTCACAGAGACCAGAAGAGGCTACCAGGTCTCAGAGCTGGAGTTACAGGCATTTGCAGGATGGGGTCTGGGACCTGAACCCTGGCCTCCAGATTGTACAGCAAGCATTCATAACCACTGGCGTCTCATCTGTAGTTCCCACTGATTTACTTTTGCTTTAGGGCCTCCTGAAGCCCAGGCTGACCTATCCAAGGATGACCTTGACTTCCTGATCTCCCCACCTTCATCTATGGGTGAATGGCTCCATGTGAAATGCTCTCTTGAGCTCATGTGTTTTATTTATTTATTTATTTATTTGGTTGGTTGGTTTGTTTTGAGACAGGGTTTCTCTGTGTAGCTTTGTAGACCAGGCTGGCCTCCAACTCACAGAGATCCGCCTGCCTCTTGAGTGCTGGAATCAAAGATGTGCGCCACCACTGCCCGACTGAGCTCATTTTTTAAACTTTATTTTATTTGCATTGGTATGAAGGTATCAGATCCCCTGAAACCGGAATCAGACAGTTGTGAGCTGCCATGTGGGTGCTGGGAATTGAACCTGTGACCTCTGGAAGAGCAGCCTTAACCTCTGAGCCATCTCTCCTGCCCCGAGTTCATGTGTTTTAATACTTGGTTACCAGCTCATGGATCTGTTTGAGAAATTTCGAGACCATTAGGAGGCGGAGACTTATTTGGAGTCACCTAGGAGACACACCTCTGAGTATGTCTGTGAGGAGAGAGGACGCACCCTAAACGTGAGTAGTGCCATCGCATGGGCTAGGGTCCGAGATTGCATAGAAAGGAGAAAACAGGCTGGAGTATCAGTTTTCACCCTTCTCTACTTCCTGACCAAGGAGACAATGTGCCTAGCTGCTGCCACAATGATGGACTGTACTTTCAAACTATGAGTCAGAAGAAACCAGTGTCCCTAAGTAGACATTTGTCAAGCTATCTTATCTTGTCATAGTAACTATGAAAGTAACAAATAACCTATCACAGCAGGGCTCCAAACCTAACCCAAACAGCGCCACCTGCTGGAGACCAAGTGTTCATACACACATGCCTGTGGGGACAGTACATATCCACGGTAACCATCCACCTACAGTGTTCTGAGAATTATGCCAAACCTCTTTGAAAACAGTCTGGGTGGTACTGTGATTCATAATGCATCATGTCCTCGAGAGGACCCTGGAACACAGGGCTGCTGAGTCAAAGGCCTCCTCTCCTGCCTCTGAAAAGGTCTTGGCTATTATTAAACAGCGCTGAGGACGCATCAGAAGCAGAGTTCTTGTCTACCATGAATAAGCTCCTGGGATAGATTACTAGCCAAAAGAAAGAGGAGGAGGAGGAGGAGGAGGAGAGTCAAAGTGTACTCCATGTCCCATACTTACTTAGAATCTCAAAAGCCATCATTGCTGTCTGTCATCTGATTTAGGGGGAGCCCAGTCAAGACAGGGTTCCTCTGTGTAACAGCCCTGGCTGTGTAACAGCCCTGGCTGAACTCACTCTGCAGACCAGGCTGGCCTCGAACTCACAGAGATCTGCCTGCCTCTACCTCCCAAGTGCTGGGATTAAAGGCGTGTGCCACCACCGCCTGGCTTAAAACATTTTTAAAGAGATGTATTTTAATATGTATGAGTGTTTCACCTGCTTGTCTGTATGTGTGTCATAGGCTACTGCCTATGGAGAACAGAAGAGGGCGTTGGATCCCCTGGAACTGGAGCTATCACATGGGAGCTATCACATGGGAGCTGGGAAGCAAGCCTAGGTCCTCTGCAAGGGTGACAAGCTCTTAAGCACTGAGCTGTGTCTCCACCTCCTTAATTTAAACAAGCAATCGTTTGCGTCCGCAGGGCCGAGGAGTCACGAGGTGTCGTGTCATGTTTGAGTTCCTGGGTGAGCATGTCCTGTGGCTTCTCTCTCCCCACTTGCTCCTAGCCTTTTTTTGTCCCCATATTTTCGCTCCTGTCTTTGGGTGCTTTGCATGACTGGCCTCTGCATCTTAGCTGGCTTCATCTCTATTCCCTTCTTTCCTTCACCACTGAGGGAAGCCACCAGCCTGCCGGACATCCGTATGTCAGAAGCAGGGGTGGAGCGGGGACGGGATGGGGGGATCACGGTTCTTCAGCATGTCCAGTGGCTCCATTCACCCCCTTCACCTGCAGCCACTGTTCATGTTCGTGAGATTAAAATAACGAGAGGCTGGAGAGATGGCACAGAGGTTAAGAGCAGCACTGGCTGCTCTTCCAGTCCTGAGTTCAATTCCCAGCAACCACATCTATAAAGGGGATCTGATGCCTTCTTCTCATGTGCAGGCAGAGCACTATACATAATAAATAAAATATTTAAAAAAAAGAAAGACAGGGGCATGGGAGGATGGGAGGGACAGGGAACTGGGATTGATATATAAAATAAGATTGTTTCTAATCTAAATATAAAACAAAGAAGAAAAAAAAGGATGCCAAGATAAGTGGGAAGAGTGTACTATGTGCGGCTTGCTTCTGACCACGCTCAGGAGGCCAGGGTTTGCCCAGGAGTCTTCCCAGACACCTTTTGAGACTTAGTTTCAAGGTGTCAGTTTGGAGAGTGCTCTGTTGCAGAGCAGAGAATAATCAGACTGTGGAGCAAGATGCTGGGGGCTATCTTATAGTCTGGGCTTACCCTGGAACCGCTGTCCCACCAGCTACCTGGACTCACCTTTGCGGTTCGGGGATCTTAGATCCTTTGCTTATGTCTCCTCTTTTGGAAACGGAAGCAGAGGGAAATGGCTGGCAGGGCGGCTCAGTGAGTATAGGGACTTACCTCTAAGCCTGGTGACCTAAATTCAGTCCTGAACCCAAAGAGTAGGAGCTAAGATGATTCAAGCAAATGGACATCTGTCCCTTGAGTGCACACACACACACATACACACACACACACAATTAATAAATGTAACAAAAAGTAACCAAACAGGCCTGTGGGACGGCTCTGTGAGTAAAGACGCCTGTTCGCCAAGCCTGACCACCTGACTTTAATCTTCAGCATCTCCGAGACGGAAAGAGAGCACCGACTCCTTCAAATGGTCCTCTTACCTCCTCTACACACAATCTGTGGCACATTTACACACACACACATATAAACACACACAGAGACACACATATAAACACACACACAGAGACACAGTCTGTGGCACATTTTTTTTTTTTTTCGAGACAGGGTTTCTCTGTGGCTGTCCTGGAACTCGCTTGGTAGTCCAGGCTGGTCTCGAACTTACAGAGATCCGCCTGCCTCTGCCTCCCGAGTGCTGGGATTAAAGGCGTGCACCACCAATGCCCGGCCCTCTGTGGCACATTTACACCCACACATATAAACATACACACACACAGACACAAAATGAGGTTTTTTTTTCATGTAGTAACCAATTGAAGTAACTCCACAGAAGTAGAGGGATTGTTGGGGGTAGGGCGAGGGATAAGTTGAGAAGTTCTTCCTCCTTTGATACTCTGGGAACTTCCCTCCCTGACTTCTCCCACCGACACCCCAAACAATCTTATCCGAGAAGCAGCCTTTGGAGTAGTGTCCCCATCTGGAAGCAATGGAGGGGAACATGAACCTAATGGCTTCGATTAGCCAATTCCTGGCACTCATGCTTTGCCCCACGGGACACCGGGCTATTACTGGCTGCAGTCACCGTGCCAGCTTGTGTTTTCTCCGGGAACAGGGCACAGCTGGTTCAGGTTATCCAAAAATGCAAGTGGTTTTCTTTTCCCACCGCACGGCTCACAGGGATCAAACTCACATCGTCAGACTTGGCAGCAAGCACCCTTATCCCCTGAGCCATCTTGCCCATCCCTGAAGATACAAATTGGAGTCAAAAATTTGCTCCATTTTTCTGAATGAAGGGGGTAGGGGACTTGTAGACATGCAGGTCTGCCTGTCAGTATGGAGAAGTTGGGGCAGGATGGGTTCCCTAAGAATGTCACTTGGCTTGTCCAGTGTGGCTTGGCCAGATTCTTGGCCCCGTAGTTCTGTCATCTCTCTTCAGGCTGGGTTTAGAGACCCAGGTAAAGCAAAGAGAGGCTTCTTCCCGTAACCCGGAAGTCAGGGACTATAACATTTGACTTGGTTCTGCCCATGATAGCACCTTGAGGCAGGTTTGTAACCTTCCCAAAGGCCAGTCTCCTATGGGAGGGAGAATGGAACCTTGTGGTCGTTAAGTTTTGTTAATTATTTGAGATGGTCTTACAGTGTAGTTCTAGCTGGCCTGGCTTGACAAAAAACAATCTAAGAGAGGTAGGGTTTGTTTCAGCCCACAATTCCAGGTGACAGCCCATCCCAACAGAGACATCAAGGTGTCGGGGACAGCTCACATCACCCCACACAGCCAGGAGCGCAGAGCAATGAATGCATGCACATTCCGCACTCAGCTTGATTTCTCCACTTTTTATACAGTCCAGGGTCCCCTGCCTGGGGAATGATGCTGCCCACAGTGGACTGGATCCTCCCCTATCTATGAATGCAGGATCAAGACAATACCATGCAGACATATCCACAGGCTAAAAACCTGATGTAGACAGTCCTTGATACCTTTTCGATTGTGACAAGTGGACAAATGAAACTAGCTCTCATGCCCCCGACCCCCTTCTTCTTCTCAGTCCTATTTTCATGGCTGAGTGTGTGTGTGTGTGAATGGTATGTGTGTGTGTATGGTGTGCGTGTATGATGTGTGTGTATAGTGTATGGTGGTATGTGTGTATAGTGTATATTGTATAGTGTACTGTGAGTGTATGGTGTCTATGTGTATAGTTTATGGCATGTGTATGTATAACCTATGGTGGTGTGTGTGTGTGTATAGTGTATGGTGGTGTGTGTATGGTGTGTGTATAGTATATATTATATAGTGTGGTGTGTGTGTATAGTGTGTGGTGGTGTGTGTATGGTGTGTGTATAGTACATACTGTATAGTGTGGTGTGTGTGTATAGTGTATGGTGGTGTGTGTATAGTATATACTGTATAGTGTGGTGTGTGTGTATAGTGTATGGTAGTGTGTGTATAGTATATACTGTATAGTGTGGTGTGTGTGTATAGTGTGTGGTGGTGTGTGTATAGTATATATTGTATAGTGCAGTGTGTGGGTATAGTGTATGGTGTGTGTATAGTATATATTGTATAGTGTAGTGAGTGTGTATGTGCTTCATCAGGGCTCATTACAGAAGATAACTGAAAGGTTATTTACAGGAAATGGGTAACAGGAAGGTAGCTTTATCAGGGAAGAAACTGTCCCATTCTCCCCTAGCAACAATGAACTCCCATCCGTCCTCGAGGGGCAGGGCCTTATGAATCCCTCCCCCCTCCATGACAGGATGTCCATGGGCTGAGTTTTGTGTTGATCATGTACAGGTCAAGCCCTGTAGTCCTTAGTAACCCCAGAGGAGCTCGGACATACTTTAAGCCTAGTGTCTTGGTTTTTCTTAGATGCTGCGGCTTCACCTCACCTAGGCTGGGCGACTGGAAGCCGATGACAAAGACTCAGACCAGAAAGAGAGCTGGAACTCTTTTTAAAAATACTTTTTAGGGGCTGGAGAGATGACTTAAGCCCATAGGTCTCCACTGTGACCCTTTAATACAGCTCTTCATCTTGTTACTTTGTTGCTACTTCGTAGCTGTGATCTTGCTACAGTGGTCAGTTGTAATCTGATATGCAGGACATCGGATAATCGACCCCTGTGAAAGGTCATTTGACCCCCCAAGGGGTCTGGGCCCACAGGTTGAGAACCACTGGCTTAAGCAGTTACAAGTGCTCACTGCTCTTACGGAGGACTTGTTCGGCTCCCAGCACACATTTCGGCAGCTCACAACTTTCTGTAACCCCAACCGCAGGGAATCCAGTGCCCCGTGTCCTCTGGCACTCCAGGCGTGCACCTCTACAAACATACACGCAGAGAAACCCACTCGAAAAAATAAGAAAGAACGGTATTTACCCCAAACACCGCTCGGTGCCACAGCTGGCCCTTCTCTAAGCCAGGCAAGCTAATATCAACCCGACCCCTGCAGAGCTGGGGCCTGTGTCCCTGCGGTCTGACTAAGGGGCTTTAATCAGGTAGTATGAGCTGAAGGCTGTAACTGTCTGACAGAGCATGGGGGATTCGATGGGTTGTGTGGTTCATAGAGGAAACAGGTCTGGAACGGGAGTTTATCAGGACTTGGGGAGGGAGCTCCTTTCTCTTTGGTCTTGTCTCTGGGCAGAACAAGCAGAAGAACTGGCCACCAAGAGCACGCGGGTTCCTAGAGAGGGACTCGGAAGGAGGCTTCAGATCCCTGGAGAAGACTGAACTGTGGCACTGAGAAGCTGAGAGCCAGAACGCAGAGCTGGCCTAGACGCTAGGCCCCAGAGCAGCGGCTCTCAATCTTTAACACAGTTCCTCACGCTGTGGAGACCCAACCATAGCATTATTTTCATTGCTACTCCATAACTGCAGCGTTATGAATAGTGATGTAAACATCCGTGTTTTCTGATGATCTTAGGCAGCCCCTGTGAAAGGGCCCTTGAGAACCCCTAAGGCAGTCGGGATCCACAGGTTGAGAAACGCTGTTCTAATTCATCCATTTATTGTACTTCTATAATAACTTAATAGAGGAAGCAAGCAGGTAGCAAGCTGGGCCTGTGGGTAAGTCTTGGGGCTGGAGCCAGAGATACGGGACGCAACGAATGGTCTGTGCCTGGATGCTCGAGAAGCGGTATAGTCCCCGCCATACCGCCCTCCTGGAATCTGGCCTGTCACCTGAGTGGTGTGGTCTGTGGCTTGCTGGCCAAGTGAACCCACAGTGACGGCTGGGGTGGAGGCTGGGAGGGGCGCCCCAGCTGCCTAGAACCGCAGTTCGTGCTGGAGTCTACAGCAGGAGCCACTCCCAGCCAGGAGACCCTGCTGGCAGCACAATCTGTGTGTGGTACCCCAGGGCGTGGCCTAGGCTCCTGCACAGTTTCTGCGCACTGGCAGTGAAGTCTTCGAGGGCCAAGCTGGTGTGACTCCACAGAATAACCTTCTGCCTTCCAAGCCCAGGGGAAGAAACACTTCTTAAGCAGCGAGCTGGCGAGGACAAAGGATGCTCAGATGGCCTGGCATCTCGTCTCCATGGCCAGACCACCCTGCCAATTATTTCAGCCTCCCTCCCTCCCTCCCTTCCTTCCTTCCTTCCTTCCTTCCTTCCTTCCTTCCTTCCTCCTTCCTCCCTCCGTTCCTTCCTTCCTTCCTCCCTCCCTCCCTCTCTCCCTTCCTCCCTCCCTCCCTCCCTCCCTCCCTCCAGGCCAGACCCCATCAGTTCTTTAAGAACCTAAAATATCAGCCAGGAGTTGGTGGTGCATGTCTTTAATCCCAGCACTCGGGAGGCAGAGGCAGGTGGATCTCTGTGAGTTCGAAGCCAGCCTGGTCTATCGAGTGAGTTCCAGGACAGCCTCCAAAACAATACAGAGAAACCCTGTCTCGAAAAAACAACAACAAACAAGCAAACAAAAAGAGCCCAAAGTATCCTAATTTGAGCCCTCCCCTCCCCCTTTCCCTCTTCCGCTCTGTCTTCTCGGTTTCCTTCCACCTTGGAGGTCCAGGGGTCCAAACAGACTCTTTGCTGGCTTACTCCAAACTCATCCATCTTTCTGTGGGACTCCAGGTAGTGGGGTCCTTCTGACTCCAGTCCAGCCCTGCTACTTTGGGGGACCCGGGCTTTCATCCACATTCATCCCTTAAACCAAACCTCCTGAGCATCGGCCAGTGTGAGGAGGCTTTGGGAGTGATTGATGTTGAGCAGGACCAGCCTTCTGGCTTCCGGTCAGTGGTCCCCTTAGGACATACGCCCTTTTGGCCCCATTCACTGAGTGGAGGATCCCGCCGGCCTAGCCGAACCTATGATCAACATGGCTGCCCACCATCTTCATACCAGGGCAAGCTAAGACACGGCCCTCCTGCTGCTGTCACTCTCTCTGCAGGACGACCACCACCAGTAACGGCTGTTGGTGTGACCAACAGCGACTCTTCAAGGTCAGAACCCTGGAGTCACAGGAGGTGACCCCTCCCCGATTCTGCGTGGTGGAGAAGGCCAGTGTGGCTTCCCGCAGCTCCTACGCGCAAGCGCAGAGCCAGCAGCTGTGGCACCTGCAGCGACTAGCCACTTGCCTAGGCTGCACTAGCTCTACTTGGCATTCTAGCTGTGCTCACAGCTGGTGGACTTGTTGGCCAAGGGTTATGCTGCACAGTACCTGCTGGAGGGATGGGCATTTAAGGCCTCCAGAGAGGAGCAAGAAGCTCTGTAGACCCCGCCTCTCCTGCAGAGCCTAAACCAGCCCCACCTCTGCCATCCCCAAGCTCCGCCCCCTCAGAAGTAGGCTGATTCTAAAACAAACAAAACCAACCTTTTGTTTTACATTTAATTATTTTGTGTATGTATGGGAGCATCATAGCATCACTGCGAAGGTCAGAGGGAAATTTGGGGGAAGTTCTTTCCTTCCCCCATAATGATCCAGAGAATCGCATTCAAGTTGTCCTGGGCAGAGGTAGCGTGCGCCTTTAATCCCAGCACTGGGGAGGCAGAGGCAGGTGGATCTCTGTGAGCTCTAGGCCAGCCTGATCTACAAGGCGAGTTCCAGGACAGCCAGGGCTGTTACACAGAGGAAACCCTGTCTTGAAAAACCAAAAATAAATTTCATGTGTATGAATGTTTTGTCTGCACATACCATATGTGTGCCTGGCGTCTGAAGAGGCCAGAAGAAGACATTGGGCCCTTTGAAACTGGAGTTACGCCAGGCGTTGGTGGCGCATGCCTTTAATCCCAGCACTCGGGAGGCAGAGGCAGGCGGATCTCTGTGAGTTCGAGGCCAGCCTGGTCTACAGAGCGAGTGCCAGGACAGCCTCCAAAACTACACAGAGAAACCCTGTCTCGAAAAAAAAAAAAAAAGAAAGAAACTGGAGTTACAGATAGCTGTGATCCACCGTGTGGGTGCCGGGAACTGAACCTGGGTCCTCTGCAAGAGCAGCAAGCATTCTTAACTGCTGAGCCGGCCCCCCAGCTCCCCTCCTCTTAAAAGTTTACTTTTAATTAAAACATGTATTTTTATTTCATGTGCTTGGGTATTTTCTCCCCATTTATGTTCGTATGCAACTTGGTGCAGTGCTCCAGGAGGCCAGAAGAGGGCATTGGATTCTTTGGGACTGGAGTTACACGTGGTTGTGAGCTACCATATCGGTGTTAGGAACCAGACCCAGGTCCTCTGGAAGAGCAGCCAGTGCTCTTAAGCAATGAACCATCTCTTCAGCCCCTGGGTTCTGATTCCTAATCCCCTAACTTTTCCTATCTTGCTAAAAGCACCCCAAAGTTCCCTTGCCCTCATAAATGCCTGATTTGGGGGAATCCCTTGTGTGACCATTACCCACTCTGTGCTTTTCTAAGAGCAGGCCCCTCCAGAGTCCTTTCCTGTCTCAAAACGAAGCATGCCTTTCCTGGCTTCTCTCCTACACCCCCTGGTGGACAAATGTGCACAGCACTCAGGCCCTGGCTGCTGGGAGATGCTTCTGTCTGTGCTTCTCCTCATCTTCCCTGAAGCCCCAGAGCTGCCCTCCGGGTGTGAGTGTGTGCGTGTGTGAGCGTGTGTGTGTGTGTGTGTGTGTGTGTGTGTGTGTGTGTGTGCCCACCTCACCTTCTGTTAACCCGTAGACACTGTCTCCTTCTCTCCTCCTCCCTGAACTTTCCTCTGGAAGACTCACCCTCTGCCCAGTGTGAATGAGACTCTGAAGGAAACATCTTATAATGCTCCCCATTTTGGCTCCCGTGTTTATCTCTGATGAGGCATTTTCCGAACCTGTCCTCCCAAGGGGGAGGGTGGGGTGCTCCTAAAAATTTGTCCAACCACAGCTTCACTTTCCAAGGCTCCATCCATAAGCCTTCAACTCATCAGTGGTTCTGACTGGAAACCTTAGGGTAGTAGAGGGCTATCCCATGATATTTCCTGATCTGTCTCCCTCCATTCCTCTAAATAATGTGTGCCCCACCCCAAACAACCTCTCCTGGATCCCAGGCAGGCCTGAATTTGACATGTAGCTGAGGGTGGCTTTGAACTCCTGATCCTCCTGCTTCTATTCTCAAGTGCCAGGATTGCAGGCATGCCTGGTGAGTCCCAGTTTATGCAACAGGAGCTGGGGACAGAAGTCAGGGGGGTTGGTTCCGGCATTCTAGGCAAGCACTCTACCAACTGAGCTGCACCCCAGCCAAGTAGTTTCTAAGTCACTGTCAGTTGCCAGAAGCCTCATTAGAGTCTACAGCCTAAGTGTTTCAAGCCCTGAGCATGTGCAGAGCCTCTCTCTGGGTAATGCTATTGGCTTGAACTTCTTGTTGGACATGGGAACAGTTGCTAGGGAAATGTTACCTCCAGTACAGAGTTTGCTGGAGACGGAATCCAAGGTGTGGGCTGTGGAGGGCTCCAGGAGGTTTCAATGCGTGCAAAAGGGGACAGCCATTGCTGTTCGATTCTTCCCAGGTCAGCCATTGCAGCCATTCTGCTCTGTCTCAGCCTGGTCATGACACCTTTCTGGTCATTTCCACTATGGCCATATGGCAAGAAAGGATCTTTGGTCCTCGTCTGTATGTGTGTGTTTCATTTCTCGTCAATGGTGAAAGGATGGCCCCCCTATCAGCCTGAATTCAAGATCTCCAAGCCTGGTTGACTTCCTGGGGGAGGGTGGCTGTCCATTGCACTCCTTTACTTCCATGAATCCAGGTTGTGCCCAGACGAACCCAGAGCCTCCGTTCCCGCCGCCGCCGCCGCCCCGGCCCCGGATATAGGAATGATTTGCTACCTAAATTCTTGGTTTCGTCTCCTGAGTTCACATTGTCATCCAACAGTAGTCTCTCTCAAACCCAGGGTCCAGGCATCTAACTCCCACCTTTTTGGACCGTGCTTTCCAGACGTTCTGCCTTTCCCCGTTTCTGGGTGGGCAGCGCGTGACAGGGGAGAGGAGGAGGTGGAAAGAACCTGGGCACCGCCCCCCACCCCCTCTTGCTTCAAGAGCGGCGGAGACTGCGATCCTCAATCCTACCACACGGGGGCGCCAGGACAAGTGCGGACGCAGGCGAGGCAGCGCAAGGTGGTTCTCGTCCGTGTGAGTGCGCCCAAGGGTGTCTTTGTGTGTCTGCGTTTCTGTACATATGTGTACGAGTCAAGGGGTGTCTGGGTGGGATGTATTCGGGGGCAACAAACCTGATGTATCCTCTGAAACAGGTACTCCAAGTGTTTTTTCTTTTTATGAGGATGCTTAGTGTCACCGCTTATGTGTGCTTGGGGAGGCAGGCGACTTATGTGTATTGTCGCGTGTGCACAGTGCAGGCTGTGAGTCCCCGAAACTGCGTCTAGATTTTTGAAGTCACGTTTCATGATGGGTTTTTCTTTTCTTTTTTTTAACCCTCTCCCCCACCATCCTGAAAAAAGGGACTAAGGGCTGTCCATGCAAATTGCTATCACCCCGGGCACACCCTCAGCATTAAGTCTGGGTGACTGTGCTAAGTGAAGTGTGACATTGTGTTTGTTAAGTGGGTGTGTCTGAGAGTCTGAGTGTAACTCGGTAAGAGCGGGTCGTCTCCTGTGACAGGTGGATTTTGAAGGGGGTTGGAGCAAGATTATGGAAGCAATCAATGTCTCCTGTTAGTTGTGAATATCACCTTCATTGTGTGTGTGAGGCTAAACGTGTGTGTGGTGTGTTTCCCTTTCTAGGTGTCTCAAATGGCAGTCTCTCTCTGTCTCTCCCATCTCTGTCTCTTTTCTCTTTGCTTGGTGACTCATCTTTGCGGCAATGGCCTCCCCCCCGCTTGCTGGGTCTCCCCTCCCCCACTCAGAAGTGGTGGGTGGGGGGGTCTAATGGAATGGGACCTTGGGATTAAAAATTAGAGTGAGAATCCCCCTTCCTACCATGCATCATTTGGAACCCTCTGCTGGCCCCCTCCCTGACTCTCTCTCCAAGTTCCTTCCCAGACTTCCCCAGCTTTGGGTTGGCTTGGCGGGTAAAACATGAATGGTTTCTAAATCGGACCAAGGGTCTTTAATACCTTTTATAAAATTCTAGTTCAAAGCAGAGACCCTTGTCTCCTAAAAAAGGGCCCCTCTCATTGCTCATCTCCACCCTCCCATGGCTGACGAAATGGACGGCTGCAGAGGTGAGTCACCGGTTGGGGGAGGGGGGAGCAGGAAAAGGAGGGTTGGGTGAGCTGCAGGGGTGGGGGCGGGGCAACGAAGCCCCTGCTCTTTCTTTCCCACCCCTCCTAAAGCCCTCCCCCAGCCCTCATTCCTGGGTTTCCAAGCCTTCCCCTCCATGATCATGATTCTGGAGAACCTCACCTTCTCCTACCCCTGGAATGCACGAGAGGTTCAGATGCCACGGTAGACAGGTCCATACACACAAGTCAGGGCAAATGTTGGGTGTCCCCTCCCTGTCCTCTTCTTAGCCTTTTACAGATGTCTCTCCATGTCGTTACCTGTCTTGCCACCTTCCTCTTCTCCCCTATCCTAGGAACCGGCCCCTTGTCTAGGTCTTTTCTTGTGTAGAGGCAGCAGGCTTAAGGGGTGGTTGCCAGGACTCAGCCAGTTAGTAAGTGCTTGCCCAGCACACATGTAGCCCTGGGTTCAATCCCCAACACTGCATACATGGGGCACTGAGGAGCATATTTGTAATCCTAGCTCTTAGGAGTGGGAGGCAGGGTTAGACACTCAAGGTCATCTTCAGTTAGTTAAATGGTGAGTTGGTGGTCAGCCTGAGTTACTGAAGACCCCGCCTCAGAAACAAAACAATAACAACAAAGGGAGAAATAATGGAGGGCATCCATCACCCCTGGGAGGGGAGGTGTGTACATATGTGAGTGGCTGAGCTGGGGGCGAGGCAGAGACACAGAGTCCCAAGTGCACGAAGGCAGGAGGGACCTAGGAAGTCACCAAACTGGTGACTGAGCCCACCATGCCCAGCTCCGCCCCATGATGGCTGGGGTCTTGAGATGTGAGTTTTCGAGCAGGCTCTTGGGGCTCAGAGTAAGTAAGGATGAGGGATTGGGGGTGTCAGAGAGGTGGGGAATGCCCCTAGCAGCCTGGGATGAGGATTTGGGGTGGGGCCCGCAGATGAGTGGCTTCAGTTACCAGGCTTTATTGCCCTGAGATTTGTAAGGCGAAGAGAGAAGAGACAGGGACAAGAAGGGAACAGAGACATAAGCACGAGAGGATCCCCAGAAAGGTGCAAAGACACACGCACACGCACTAAGCCAGACACCAGACCTGGGTGCATTCAAAGACCCCAAAGAGCACAGTCCCAAGGGCTGAGAATCACCACTGATCCACCAACAGTCACACAGGTGCTTAGAGAAGCCCCTCCCCAACTCATTTAAACTGGAACCACATCCATCCAGTCCCAACCTGATCCCTCGCTTCTTCCCCTCCTTTCCTCTCTGATTTGGGTCTCTTCAATCTCTGTCCAGAGAAAGGAGCACAGAGCACACACATTCACAGGCACACAAAGGTGCTTGCATACGCCTACAAGCCCACAGGTATGGGGTTCCCCTCAGTGTCTGTCTCCTTTCCCGGGATCTCAAATTTAGACTCCCAATCCCACCAGTCACCCCTCTTTGGTGAGCTCTCTCCATCCCTCTCCTCTCCCTCCTCTCTGCGAAGGCTCCCCCCCCTTCAGATGTGGGAACCATCTGATTGATCTTTCTTAAGGAAGGTAATGTGACCCCCTCCTCAGTCCACTGCTCCTGGGAGCCAGGCTGAGATGAAGGGAGTTGGGGAGGGGAGAGGCGAGGAGGGGGTTCTAGCCATAGGCTCTAGGGAGTTGTGGGGGGGGGATGTCAGGTGACGCTGGGGGATCCCTAGGCCCCTCTCCCTGCTTTCTTTGAGATGTCTGCTGTCACCTTGGCTCTCAAGTTTGGTTTTTCTCTCTCCTTCAGCCTGCTCCTTCAACCTGCTTCAGGTCCTTTCCCTTCCTCTCCCCTGCCCCCATCTCTTCTCTTTCCTCTGGAACCCCACCTTTTTCTCCGCAGAGCTGATGGCTTTTCTTCTGGTAAAGTCAAGCCACTGATGGAAGGGAGAAGCCACCGCTGGTTATAGAGAGAAAGCACGTGAGTATGAGTGTGTGTGTGCGTGTGTGTGCGCGCGCGTGCGAGTGTGCCAGCGCCCCCACTAGTGCACAAGCTAGGGGCTTAAAATGGGGGTCAGTATCATGATGGGATGACGGTAGGGATAACTCCTTCAAGAGACCCTGAGACCCCCCCACACACCCTGGTTTGCAGAGTGTCGGGGTGCGGGCAGGGGGCTTTGCGTGTGCCTGCAAGCACCCCTGTGTCCGCAGTTCGTGTGTATCTGGTGTGTGTCACTGTCCCCCCCTTTCCCTGCCCACGCCCCCGCACTGCTCTCCGCCTGCACCGCAGCCCCCTCCTGCCTCCCCCCTCCCTCCCTCCCTCTCATTCCTGCAGTAGCTGCTCCCGGGGCCACCTTTCCCTCTCCTCTACCCCCTCCCCATTTCCGCCCTCCCCTCCCACCCCCGCCCACGTTTGGTCTCCCTTCACCGGACCCGGCAGGCTGATAGATTTTCTGCGCAATCTCTGCGTCATCGCCCCCCACTCCCGGAACCTCTAGCTGTCCGAGCCCCCAGCCCCAACCCCTCTGGGCAGGAGATACGGTTGAAGGGTCTGATGGCTGAGAGGGTCCATCTCTGACGTTGCAGTGCACCCCGCCTCCGGTCGCGTTCAGACCTCCCTCCCCTGTAAGCCGTAGAGAGAAATGGAGTTGAGTCACCCTCTCCACCTGCTCAACCCCCTCCCCACCTGGTCTGGTCTCGCCCTCCAAATGTCCTTGGGTGGGGGCTGTGGGGGAGAGGGAAATAAGCAGATGGGTGTGGGAGAGGTGGATCGGAAGGGGGCACAACACGGACCCCTAACACGCACAGCAGAGTCCGCTGGCCGGAAGGACAGACACACCTTTTTTATTTTTTTTTCCGTCCTCTCCAGACACGAACCGGTCGTGAGCAGACACGGCCCAGAGGCACACACATCATCAATCTTTCCCTTTTCTCTTCCGACTAGGACCCTTTCCAAGGTGACTACCCAAACCGCATTAGCCACCCATCTGCCCTAGCCCTGGGCGGGCGTCCCGCACCGCAGACCCCCCCTCAGGTTCGCGTCGTCCTTGGGCTGTGGCTGAGCAGGGGGCCCGCCCCCTCCCCGGCCTTCAAACCCTTGCCGTCCCCCCCATCCAGTATCGATCTCTTTCTTACTGGCGCCCAGTGCGATGCTGGCGGGGCCCTCTTCCCATCCTATCCTGCTCAGCAACGCGGGCTCTGCGCCGCAAGTTGCTTTGTAACCCACCCTCCCGCCTTCTGGCTCCTCTGTACCCACCCTTCCATTCATTCTTCCATTCATTCATTCATCCTTTTCTCCTCGTCCCCCCTTCATTCATTCAAAGCCCCCCCGCCCCGCCCGCATCCACATTTCATTCATTCATTCATTCATTCATTTCCCGGAGCTCGGCTGGCGCACGCCCCTCCAGCCGAGGGCCTCACTGCGCAGGCGCAGGCCGGGAGCGACGCTCACCCTCCAATCGCCGGACACCCACCATCCACCGGGCACCCGCCCGCTTCCCCATGAATGAACACTGACGTCAACGGGGCGGGGCGAGCCCACGTGACCCCGCGCGCTCCCCTTTATAAGGCGGCGGCGCGGGCGCTGTCCAGCGTGCTGAAGCCGGAGCGAGAGCGCTGCTGCCGACCCAGCTGAGCCCAGCTCCCAGGACGCCAGCCCGCGACCATCGCTCGTACTCCAGGCACCGGACGGAGCCCGGGCGGACGGGTCCCCATCTCCCCCCTGCCCCGACCCTCCTCTCCAGCTTCCGCCGTCGTGACACCGGCTGGTAAATACTCCGATGTCCATTCCTCCAACCCTCTCCAGTCGTGGGCGTGAAGGGAGGGTTTTCGTTCCCAACGGGGTGTTGAGAGCACAGCGGGGTGCCCCCGAGAAGGGTCTTTGGCAAATTGGGGAGACTCTGCTTTTCTGCCGCTGATGAAGTCGCCCACGCACCATCCGGGGAGTCCTGTGGGGAGGGACAGATTCCCCCCTCCCGCTTATCCTTGTACGCGGGCGCTGGCTGAGAGATGACTTAGGGAAGGGGGCGGCAGGAGGCACTGGGTGCCCAGAACGAGCACTGCGGGCGGGCGTTATTTTCCATTTGCACGACTCCAGAGATCGCCACATCTTTCTGGTTCTCTGCTAAACGTTTTCTCTTCGGGTAAGGTTAGAGAAATGAGGGAAACCCCGGATTTCCTGCTTAAAGGTGGGGGAAGGGAATGCAGAAATAGAAAGCGGGGATTCTTACAGGAATCCTCTATTTCTTTGGTTTCTTCTATTTTTCAGTCTCTGGCAGCCCGTTGGTCATGAAAACCCTCACGTTCCCGGCATCCGTCCTCTTCTGTTTCCTTCTACTGATCCAGGGGTTGGGAGCAGCGCCCCCCGGGCGCTCCGATGCCTATCCTCCCCCCCTCAGCTCTGAGCATAAAGAGCAGGTAGCTGAGGACGCAGTGTCCCGGCCAAAGGATGACAGCGTCCCAGAGGTCCGAGCCGCTCGGAATTCCGAGCCTCAGGACCAGGGAGAGCTCTTCCAGGGCGTGGATCCCCGGGCGCTGGCCGCGGTACTGTTGCAGGCACTGGACCGTCCGGCCTCGCCCCCGGCGGTCCCAGGAGGCTCCCAGCAGGGGACACCCGAAGAAGCCGCAGAAGCTCTGTTGACCGAGTCCGTGCGCAGTCAGACCCATAGCCTCCCGGCACCAGAGATCCAAGCGCCCGCTGCGGCCCCCCCTCGCCCTCAGACTCAGGACAACGATCCCGAGGCTGAGGACCGCTCAGAAGAGCTGGAGGCGCTAGCATCCTTGCTCCAAGAACTTCGAGATTTCAGTCCGAGCAACGCTAAGCGCCAGCAAGAGACGGCCGCAGCAGAGACGGAAACCCGCACGCACACGCTGACCCGAGTCAATCTGGAGAGCCCCGGGCCAGAGCGCGTGTGGCGCGCTTCCTGGGGAGAGTTCCAGGCGCGTGTCCCGGAGCGCGCTCCTCTGCCACCCCCGGTCCCTTCGCAATTCCAGGCTCGAATACCCGAAAGCGCTCCCCTTCCCGAAACCCATCAGTTCGGGGAAGGAGTGGCCTCCCCTAAAACACATCTAGGTGAGACTTTGACACCCTTATCCAAGGCGTACCAAAGCCTAGGTGGCCCCTTCCCCAAGGTGCGCCGGCTCGAGGGTTCGCTCCTGGGCGGCTCCGAGGCTGGAGAGCGCCTGCTTCAGCAAGGGCTGGCTCAGGTGGAGGCAGGGAGGAGACAGGCGGAGGCCACCCGGCAGGCCGCGGCGCAAGAAGAGCGGCTGGCCGATCTCGCCTCCGACCTGCTGCTCCAGTATCTGCTGCAGGGCGGAGCCCGGCAGCGCGATCTCGGGGGTCGCGGGCTGCAGGAGACGCAGCAAGAGCGGGAGAGCGAGAGGGAGGAGGAGGCGGAGCAGGAGCGACGCGGTGGTGGGGAGGACGAGATGGGGGAAGAGGACGAGGAGGCGGCGGAGGCGGAGGAGGAGGCGGAGGAGGCGGAGAGGGCGCGGCAGAACGCGCTCCTGTTCGCCGAGGAGGAGGACGGGGAAGCCGGGGCCGAGGACAAGCGCTCCCAGGAGGAGGCGCCAGGCCATCGGCGGAAGGATGCGGAGGGGGCAGAGGAGGGCGGGGAGGAAGACGACGACGACGAGGAGATGGATCCGCAGGCGATCGACAGTCTCATCGAACTGTCCACCAAACTCCACCTGCCAGCCGACGACGTGGTCAGCATCATCGAAGAGGTGGAGGAGAAACGGAAGCGGAAGAAGAACGCCCCCCCCGGAGCCCGTGCCGCCCCCCCGGGCCGCCCCAGCCCCCACTCACGTCCGCTCCCCGCAGCCCCCACCTCCCGCCCCGGCCCGGGATGAGTTGCCGGACTGGAACGAAGTGCTCCCACCCTGGGATCGGGAGGAGGATGAGGTGTTTCCCCCAGGGCCCTACCACCCCTTTCCCAACTACATTCGGCCGCGGACACTGCAGCCACCCGCATCCTCCCGCCGCCGCCACTTCCACCACGCGCTGCCACCTGCGCGCCACCACCCCGACCTGGAGGCCCAGGCCAGGCGCGCGCAGGAGGAGGCGGACGCGGAGGAGCGCCGGATGCAGGAGCAGGAGGAGCTGGAGAATTACATCGAGCACGTGCTGCTGCGCCGCCCGTGACTGGCCCCGGCCCCGGCCCCGCGCGCCCGCCCCGAGCGGGGCGCGCCGCCACGCCCCCCCCCTCCGTGTCGCTCCTCCTCCCTCCCGGTGTTTGCATGCGCCCCGGCTCCGCCCCTCGGCTGCCGCCCGGCCCCGCCCCACGTGACCCCGCCCCGAGCTCTGTCGGGACCGGACCTGTCAGACTTCCTCCGGGTCTGCGGTCCAGAACTCCCCAAACTCACGGGCGACCCCGGGGCCGTCCCAGGCGGGTGGGTGTTTCTGTGCGAGTCCCCTTACGCCCCCGCTTCCTCCAGGGGCCTCGTCCCCACTTAGTTCCTCTTGAGACTCCCAGGTCCCAAACGGGGATGTCTGGTCTCATTAATCTTGTGAAGTGTCTGTCTCCCAGCCTCGGGGCCCCCGGAGCCTCCCCCTTCTCCAAATCGCTGTGAACCCACCCACTCCTTGCCCTTCTCTGTTGTAAATACCCCTCACGGAGGAAATAGTTTTGCTAAGAAATAAAAGTGACTATTTTATTAGGACTTTGTTTTCCGTTATTCACCCGTCCCCTTGGGCCTGCTTGGTCCTCTCCAAGGGGCGGTGAGGGAAGCGCCAGTCACCACCTGGTTTCCAACTCTCTGACCACAGCCAGAACTGGGTAGGAGAAAGGTGTGAACCTCTTCCTGGGAAGGGAATGTTCTGGAAATACCTATGACAGAACCCTACTTTGGGGCCGGTGAGACGGTTCAGTGGGTAAAGGCACATGTTGCCAAGCGTGACATGAGTGTGACACTAGGGATCTTCCCACAGGATGGAAGGGGAGGGTTGACATGTGCACCGCTGTATACCCACCCACTCGCAAAACAAACAAATGTAGAAAAAAACAAAACAGAACTCTACCTTCCACGACCATCTTGTGTCAGAGGTCGAGCCATAGTTCCCAGTGTTTGGGCCAGGTAAGAGTGGAAGCCAACAGGCGGCATGGTTTGGTTGGTGGCATGGCTTAGTTGGTATGATGCTGCCTACTATGCACTTGGTCCCTAGGTCTAGTCCCATAAAGTGAATTCAGGGTCAGGGGGAAAAAAAGGACAAACAAAAAAGAAATAAGAAAAGAGCCAAGAGTCTGGGATAAGCAAGTATCTAGAACTCAAAAGAAAAACGGTACCACATGAGAGATGTTCCTTATTGGGTACCTGGACGGCTCCCCCACCCCCGTCATCCATCCTTCCCTTCATGGCCCCCTGAATTCCCAGAAATTTGGGGAGGAGCTGACCCCCACACACTTTGCTTTTAACTATTCCTCAATTACCTCCCCAAACAAAACAAAAGAGGCAAAAGGAAATCCTCCACACGGACATCTCAGCATAGAGAAGCTAAGACTTTCAGACTTCTCCTTCCCAGGTATGTGCAGTCACAGGCAGTGCGGGAAATTTTGGGGGGCAGGGCTACCAGAAGCACAAAGGGCACTCACTGAAACTTCAATTCCAGATAAGCAATAGCTCCCCATCCCCAATACCCTCTTAGTGTGCACGGGACACACTAATTACTCTGATGGGGCTGGGTCTGTGATAGAGCATTGACCTCGAATGCAAGAGGCCCAGGGTTCTGATCCCTAGTACTGCAAAACACAAAATCAACTCCTATGGCTGCGCACGTGGCTTGGTTGGTCCAGTGCTTTCCCGGCATATATGAAGCACTTCATAAAACAGGTACGATGTTCAACACTTATAACCCCAGCATCTCTAGCGGTAGAGGCAGGAGGATCAGAAACTTCATGTTTATCTATCCTCCCATCCATATTGAGTGTGGGCCAGCCTAGACTATGTGAGACCCTGTTTCAAAATATAACGAAATTCCAAACGCATCTGCTGGGTGGGATGTGGTTGGCACATCACAACCCCAGCATCCAGAAGGTACAGGCAGCAGAGTCATCCCTGGGACCCAGGTCACTCTGCAGCAAACCCTGTCTCAAAATACAAGACGAGGGAGGGCTCAGAGCTCAGAGGGCAGCGTCTGCCTCACGCACAAGGCAGGGTTTGACTATCCTAGGACGCAGAACACAACCAAACAGTAAAACCTGTTGTGTAGCTGACATTCTATTTTTAGCTTTTCTTCCTGACTACGAGGACCCAGGTCCCAGGAAGACACTAGCAGGAAGCTGTCCTTGACCTCAGGGTGGACACCAAGTCTGCTTCAACAAAGACAGAGGCAAGACAAATCCAGAAACACTTTTTCCTTTTATTTCAGAAGAAAGGAAATAAAGGCAGCCGCTTGGCCAACTCCACCACATCCACAAAGCGGAGTGGGGGTGGGGGATAGGGCCAGTGTCCCACAAAGCAGCCCTTCCCCCAACTTGTCCCTTCCCTCCAGGTGGCAAGGTTACAAAAACATTAACTAGTGGTTCCTCCCCTGGCTCTGGCTGGACACTGGAGCCCAGGAGGAAGTGGGGGCAGGAGAGGGAAACCCCCTCCCAGGCAGAGAAGCTGCCCTGGCTGGCTATGGGGAGGGGTGGAGGTAGGTTTTGGGGCAGAGGGGAGAAAAGAGCCCTGGAAACCTTTTCCCTTTAACCTGACGTATTTATATATTTACAGCAATGGAGGACAAGGGAAGGGTGGAGGATGGCTGGGGTAACATTGGTTCCCCCAAAGAGGGGAATGAGAGCCACTCAGGATCCCATCCAGGTCACATTTTACTGCCTTCTGGTCCTAAAGCCTCCACTGGGAAAGGCAGAGGATGGAGGGAGGGAATGTTGGAATCAAGGGCCGGAGCCACAGCTCCTTCCAAAGGTGAGGTGGCCGAAGAAAAGCAGCCGGCTCCCACCAAGAGAAGGGGTCGGGGGAGGCGGGGGAAACAGTCCACAAGTGCTGTCTCTTGGCTTCCCCAGTTCCACAGGGTCCCCCGGCTGGCTGACGGGGCTATGCCAGGCCCATCTCCTCCAGGACACTGCGTGGCGACTCATCCTCCTGAGACAGACAAGGGTGACGCAGAGAGAGACACCAGGAAGGGCAGACAGGGTGGGTGAGAAGAAGGGGTCAGAGTCAGAGGAAACAGTCAGTTGAGGGGGCACCACAGGCCTCATGATGTCACTCCCAACACCCACAGTGGCAAGGACAGGTACAGACCAAGTTCATCACCACCCGTAATCTACGGCTCTGAACTGGGGAGCAGGTGTGCAGCCTCAGAACCCACGGGCAAGGAGCACGGAGCCGGAGGGTGCAGAGGAACCCTAATCCCCAGGAGGGAGGTAGTGTGGATGCTTGGTCCACGCCTTTCAGAGTGGCGAAGGCAGGGAGACATGGGTAGCAGCCTGCCCGGGGAAGTGAAGGCAGACTTCAGAGTGATGAGTCACTAGGGTCTAGTAACTAGGGGACACACATGCATCTGTGTGTGTGTGTGTGTGTGTGTGTAAGGGAGTGAAGGGAACCTATACTAGTGGGCTGACCTCAAATTTCATTCCACCATTTCTCCCCCTACAGAGCCGGCCTCCCTCATCGCCCCCCTTTCTCCCCCTCCTCAGAGCCAGCTCAAGCCAGCTTGCTCGTCCCTGCAGAGTCCTGGTGACTCATCTCCCTGCACCAGGGCTCAGCAGCAGCATAGCAGAGAGGGGACAAGCAGCGATGGGTAGAGGGCTGGGGGTGTGCCAGGTAGCAGGGAGAACGAACAGATGCCCTCCAAGCCGGCCCCAAGTTCCCACGGCCGTTTGTCCCTGAGCAACAGAGGGGTGTGTGTGCACATGTTAAAAGGGAGGATTAGGCAGAGCTGGGAAGACTGCTCAGTCATTAATGCATCTGTCGTGTAAGCATAAGGACCTGAGTTCAGATCCCCAGCAACCTTGTAAAAGCCTGGCATGGAGGTATGGGCCTGTAGTATGGGAGTTGAGCCAGGCAGATGCCTGGAGCTCAGTGGCTAACCAGCCAGGCTGGATGGGTGAACTCCAGGCTCAAGGTGAGACTGTCTGAAAAAGTAAAGACAATGATTGTGGAAGATACCCAATTTCAACCTTTGGCCTCTACATACATACCTGTGCACATATACCCTTCACGTTACACACAGGAACATACAGACAGGCAAAGTAGGGATCAAGGCCCGGCGAGGGGGGGGGAGAGAACGACAGACAGACAGACAGACAGACAGAGGCTTATCTACCATGAACCATTCTCGGATTCTCTGAATAACCCTTACCATCAAGAGAACCATTAAACCAAAGGAGACTGGGCCAGGATAAGACAGACATCTTGGGAAGGGGACACAGCTCGGAATGAAAGAGGACTAACTGGCAGGAGTGGGGGACGGGCCCACCCACCTCCTGCTCCAGGGTTCAGGACCCAGGACAAGTTAGACAGCAGGGCGTGATGGGGGCCAGACGCCACAAGGAGGGGGGCCCACTCGTCGACGGGCACGGTGTCCAGGGGAGGGGGAGTCCCCTCGGCCACAGCGTTCCTCCTCCTCCTCCTCCTCACTGTCCCTGGCTCGTACCTCCTGCAGCAGGTCAGCCTGCTCAATGGCCTTAAGCACACTCTTCTTGGAGGTGTCCTGGACGTCCCCACCCATCAAAAACTCATCCAGGATGAAGTAGGCTTTCTCAAAGTTGAAGATGATGTCCAGCTCACACACCTGGAGATGGGGAGAGGGCAGAACTGAGCATCAAGGTGTCCCCCAGCCTTCCTCCTTCTGCTTTAGGTCCCTAGCCATGTAGTCCAGGCTATCCCTGAATTCACTATATAGCTGAAGCTATCCTAGAGCTGGCTCTCCTGAGATTATAAGCACGCGGCTCCACACCGCACCACGTGGGGCGCGTCCGGCAAGCACGGCTGAGCTGCAGGCTGAGCCCACAGAGAGCTTCTCCCGAGTCTTAGTGTCTTAGATCCTCCCCTCCGTCCTCTCGGCGGCTCTCTCTCAGCCCCTAATCTTCCCGCCTCAGCGCCATGCCTTCTCATCCTTTTTTTTTTTTTTACACAAACCTATACACATTTGTTCATAGGACTTAATACAGCACAGTACACATGAAAATTGGGAACACTGCTCATTAAACCTAACTTTAAATTTCAGTTTGAAATACAAAATGGAGTTTCTCTAGAGAAACGACCAGTATGAAATGCACCTTACCTTGCTCATGTATCAAGAGAGCATTGGTAAAAGCCAGTGACCCAGGCTTCTCTCACTTTCAGTTGAAACGAGCATCATGGTAAGTATAAATGAGTAATTTCTTTTATGGAGTAGCAGAGAGAGTGAGTAACCCCTTCAGGAAGGAGACTGTTTCATTTCCTCCCAGCTTGCCTCCTCGTCCTTTTATAGCCTGCCTCCTATTCTGGACCAGGAAATAAAAGTCTGTGGTTGCTGTTGCCTTTCTCTTAAAATCTCCAACATGGCTCTGCCAGACCCTGGGCTAGCTTCTAGCCTAAGCATCTTGGGACGGAGGAGAATATCAATGGTCTTTGCTTTAGAAGACCCACGGTGATCTCTGTGAGTATGAAATTAACTATGCACATCATAGAATATCTATGAGCCTCGGTTTCCCCAAAAATGGAGATGGCAATCGTGACTCCTTGGAAAGATGAAGAACCAACCAGAGAACCTCAAAAGGATGTGGGGGTGGTGTAGGTCTCTTATCTCAGACATTCAGGAAGCTAAGGCAGAGGGTGGCCTCCTGGGCTATGGAGTGAGTTCAAGGTCAGCTTGGGCAATTTAGTGAGATCCTGTCTCAAAATAAAAAACAAAAAAGGGGCTGAGGACATGGGTCGGCGGTAGAGCACAAACTAACTTGATGTGTGAGGTCAAGGTGCAACATCTAATGTCACAAAATCAACTCAGCCTGGTGGCTGAATGCTGGCTGTGGTGGCGTGAGTAAGAACGGCCCCCACAGGCTCGTTTATCTGAATGCTTACTCACCAGGGACTAGAACTGTCAGAGAGCATGAGAAGGATAGAGAGCTGTGTCACTGCGGTGGGCTTTGCTCTTGATTCAGCACCTGCCTGCACGCCACCACTCCCCACACCCACGATGATAATGGAGCTGTAAGCAGGCTCCCAATTAGACGCTTTCTCTTACAATAGCTGCCTTGGCCATAATGTCTTTTCACAGCCATACAACAGTGACTAAGACACCTGCTTAGCATGGGTCAGTTCCCAGAACCACGTAAACTGGGTACGGTGGCCATAACTGTGACCCCCAGGACCTGGGAGGTGGAGGGGAGAGAACTGGGAGTTCAAGGCCGCCCTCAGCTGCAGTGAGATGCAGACCAACCGAGGATAATACACACGTGCTACTCGGTCTTAGAAACAAAAAAAGGAAGTGGGTGGTGGTGGCACACACCTTTAATCCCAGCAGAGGCAGGTGGACCTTTGTGAGTTCAAGGCCAGCCTGGCCTACAAAGCTACAGAGAGAAACCCTGTCTTGAAAAACCAAAAAAACCAAACAAAACCCAGGCAGTGATTAAAGGCGTGTACTAACAAGCCCGGTCATGGGGTATATATATATTTTTAGTACTTTAGATGTATTTATTTTTATGTGCATGAGTGTTTTGCCTGCATGCATGTATATGTACCACCTGCTTGCCTCAAGTCCGAGGAGTTGGGTCCCCAAGACCCATGTCAACAAAGCTGGGTAAAACGGTGCTGGATATAATGTAATCCCATGCTGGGGGATGTGGAGACAGGCGGGTCCCCAAGCTGAGCTGAATCAAGGACTTCCGGGTCAGTGAGAGACCCTGCCTCAACAATCAGAAAACACCCAAACAAACAAACAAACAAAAGGCTCACAAAACAAACAAGTGAACCAAACCAAGGAGGGAGCTGAAGAGATGGCTCAGTGGTTAAGAGGACACACTGTCCTTGCAGAGGACATGAGCTCACTTCCCTACGAGCATGTGCCGGGGCTCACCACCACCCATGACTCCGGCCCCAGGGAATCTGATGTCCTCTTCTTTTTTGACCTCTGTAGGCATCTGCACTCACATGACATACCTAGACAGACATGCACCTAGACGGACACGCATACACATCAATAAAATCCAACTGACTGTGGTGACGCACACCTTTAATCCCAGCACACAGGAGGCAGAGGCAGGTGGATCTCTGTGAGTTCTAGGGCAGCCTGGTATACAGAGCTGGTTCCAGCTACACAGAGAAATCCTGTCTCCAAAAACCAAAATAAATAAATAACGAAAAAAAAAGACAGAGTGAAGGTCACCTGAGGAACACGAATTTGTGTTGTGAACACGCGCACGTGCGCACACACACACACACCTTCTCCATGCATGCACACACACACTGACATACACACACCCCCCCTACCTACCTCTCCATGTACACATGCATATACTGACATACATTCTCTCTCTCTCTCTCCAGAATATCCCTGACATGTTTCCTGACATGCCACGGTCAGGAAACCCTGTAAGATGAGACCCTGGTCCCTGCCTATACTCAATGCCAGTCTCCCTCTGCTGCCACCTCTCCACCCACTGAGGTACACCCCCAAGCTGATTAAGGGCCACAGCTAATAGGCTTAGAGCTTAAAGGGGAGATTAATTACAGGTTCTGTGCCCCAACACCACCTCCCAACTGAGACTTCCAGGGCAGGGCCCAGATGAGTGCTTGGCAGGACGATGGGACGGCTCGGCATGGGCACAGGGGTTCATGGGGAGACTTACACTGCCAAAATACTTGTCCAAGAGCTCTACGTATCGGTGGATCAGCTCCAGTGTGATCAGCTCATTGTCCTGACCCTCGATGGCACAGCAGAAATAGAGACTGGCGTACCTGGGGAGGAAGCCGGGACGCAGTGAGGAGTGGGCTTCAGGGCCCCGGGGTTCCAGACTCAGCCTGCCCACCAGGCTGAGGTCCTCCAACTGTCCTAGACATGGTGGTCCCAGCCGTACAAAGACTAACATCTTCCCAGTGAGCTTCAGAAATACAGTAGACCCATTTCCTCTCCTTCTTGCCCTCTGCCCCGCCTGGCTGGACTCAGCATAAACCTGGCCAGTTTACGTGCTCAGAGCAGAAGGGGCTGGAAAGGATCTGTGTGGGAGTGTGGGCACGTGTATTGGGAAAGATGGGGTGAGGCCTCCGTATGGCCAATGAGACCGGGAGGGACCTGTATGTGGGTGGGAAAACCTCCAGGGGATGTGTGAGAGGCCGTGTCAGAAAACCAAGTGGGAAACAATAGTTCAGATGAACTTAGAAAGAGGAAGAAGGCATTCATGACCACCCTGTGGATTCTCTCTCCGACTTCAGAGACAGAGTTATTTCTCAGTCATTTTAACCCAATGTGAACTCCAGCACAATTCATGTACACTTAGTAAATAAGTGGCTGGCTGGCGTGTCACCTTTTGTAGACAACTTTGAGGTCCCTCCACTCCAGGAAGCTGCACATCTTGGGCTTCCGAGCCAGCACAACCTGCATGAGCTCCCGGACCATCTTCTTCCTCTCCTTGTCTGAGGTGGCCAGGTACCATTTTTGCAGCCGAAGTTTCCCCTGCCGGCTGAACAGCAGCATAAATCGCATCTGGAAGGGAGGGAGGACCAGAGCTGAGGGGCAGAGCTTTGCATGAAGGCAAAGACCCAGCTCAGCAGTATTCATCACTGCCTTCTTCAAAACTCTGACCCAGCTGGCAACACTGGGTAGAGAAGAAGAAAGTTCTTCCTGAGGGAAAGCCAAAGATTTTTAAACCTTTGTTTGGGTTCGAATCCTGGCCCTTCTAGCTGAGTACAACTTCAGGAAAATTAATGCTGGGTCTGCAAGAGAGCTAAATTGGTGCTTGCTATGGAGACTGATGACCTGAGGTCAATACCCGTGACCCTCATTACAGAAGAGAACCGACTCCCATGAGCTGTCCCCTGATCTCTACACTCCTGCCATGGCAAGCACCCGTCCACACCAATAATGATAAGTAAACACAAGAACACTTTATTACACGTGTGTGTGTGTGTGTTTGTGTGTGTGAGAGAGAGAGAGAGAGAGAGAGAGAGAGAGAGAGAGAGGATGGCTTTTTGGAGCTGGATTCCTGCTCCAGGAATCAAATTTAGATACCAAAGCCTTGACAGCAAGTGCCTTTGCCCACTGATCTATCTTACTGGCTTTGCAAAAAATTGTCTTTGAACCTCAGCTTCTTTACTTGCAAGATAGAAACAATAAAGCTACCTTCCTTATAGAATTCTTTTAAGATTTGCTTTTCTTATTTTTCAAAGATTTATTTTACTTTATGTGTATGAAATATTCACATGTATACATGTATGTGTGCCACACACATGCCTGCTGGACCCCGAGAACCAGGGTTATAGATGGTTATGAGTCACCATGTGGGTGACAGGAATCAAACCCAGGTCCTCTGCAAGAGCAACACATGCTCTTAAGCACCGAGCCATCTCTCTAGCCCGTTATTATGTTTAAGCATATGTAGCATGTGTTGTGTGTCTATATACTGGGTATGTGCACATGAGTGCCGGTGCCCATGCAGGCCAGAGGCATCCGATCTGGAGCTACAGAGGGCTGTGAGCTGCCTGACCTGGGTGCTGGGAACTGAACTGGGTCTTCTGGAAGAGCAGCAAGCACTCTCAATGGCCGAGCCACCTTAGGGGATTCTTTTCTTTCTTTTTTTTTTCGAGACAGGGATTCTCTGTGGCTTTGGAAGCTGTCCTGGAACTTGCTCTTGTAGACCAGGCTGGCCTCGAACTCACAGAGATCCACCTGCCTCTGCCTCCCAAGTGCTGGGATTAAAGGCGTGCGCCACCAACGCCCGGCCACCTTAAGGGATTCTTAAAGGAGTTAATTTATGGGTCTGCCTGGTGCACAGTAGGCCCTGTAACATGCTAGGTGCTGCTATTATCCCTTGACCTCCTGTTTCCTAACCTTGTTTTCCATGAGGAATAAGATGCCCAGAGTCATGATAAGCTGATGTCAACAGACTACAGTTCTGCTCACGTTCTTCTAGACCCATGTCTCAGAGACAGCCGGTCTCCACCCGATCCTGACTAGCCCTCAGATGCCCCCTGACATGCGGCTCTCTGTGCCACACTTGTAGATCATCTCCTCTGTATACTGTACATATCTCCCAACTGCACTTGGTACCGAGATCGTCAGCTCTTGCCTTCCTCTGTCATCCGCACATGGTTCCTAGTGCTGGCTTTCTTTCCGGTTTTTTAAAATGTTACTTTACGGGGGGGGCATTCATGGAAGTCAGAGGATAACTCTGTGGAATCACTTCTCTCCTTCCGCTGTGAGGGTCCAGGGATTGAATTCAGGTTGTCAGGTGCCTTTACAAGCTGAGTCATCTCTCTGGCCCTCTTTTCTTTCTCTTCTTGAGGCAGCGTTTCAAGTAGCTCAGGCTGACCTATATTTCCTATGTAGCCAAGGCTGCCCTTGACTTTCTGATCCTCCTGAGTGCCGGGGTTACAGGTGTGCCCTAAAAGGGATGGCCTTTCTTCCCAGCTCCTCAGAGTGCAGTCACCCAGGATGGCTCTCCTAGGTTAGGTCTGTGGGGTAAGAGCAAGCAGAGTCCTCGTTGCTTCCTGGATTAGTTTCTCCCCAGTTGCAGGGGCTCCTGATTCCATCTCCGGAACTCAATTTCCAGCAAACAGATCTGTAGGCATGGGCCGGGCTGGAATCTCTGGGTGTGTGCGGCACTTCCAGCTTCTAGGTTATAAATTAAAAGGAACAAAGACCCCCCCAGAAACTAGGGGCGGTGGTTGGGGGGGCGGGAATGTGAAGAACTGAGGAAGCGGGGTGCAGCTAAGACAAGGTGACAACGGCGGCAGGAAGACGGAAGGCCTGGGTTCCGGAAAAGAAAATGGACTGGGGAGGGTGGAAAGCTGGGAGCACCAAAGTCAGGGAGTCTTCCCGAGCCTAGGTTCCCCACCTGGGCCGGAACTCCGAGCGAGCACAGCCCAGGAACCGAGGCAGGAGGTTAACTCCGGAGACCCGGAAACTGCCCCTCCCACACCGCGGTCCCGTGCGGGCCTCCCGGGGAGGGGACTCGGCGACCCGCGACCCTCCCGGTGACCCCGGTGCCCCGTTCCGCGGGCGGCTCCCTGCAGCCCTGACCGGGGGCGTCTCGAGGCCCGAACCGCGAGTCCCGAGCGCTGCAGCCTGCTCAGGACGGTCCCGCCACCCTCAGCCCGGTCCCCTCTCTCGCAGCCAACGAGACTCCTCCCCACGTCCCGAGGGCCATTTCCAGCTCCCGAGGTCGGCTCGCCCAGCCGCCCCGGGAAGAGGATCCCCAGCGGACCCCAGGGAAGACAGGGCGACTCCTACCAAACGCTGCCCCTGCGGACCCCCGCAGGCACAGCCCACGCCCCTCGGGTCCCCCGTCCCCCTCCCTCTCGGAGCTGCCTACCATCCTGCAGCCTCCGGCCCGGCGCGTCCCTCTCCGGCCACCGTAGAAGCCAGCTCCGCTCCCCGTCGGATTCTTTTCTTTTCCCTCCCTCTCCGCTTGAAGCCCCGCCCCCTCCCGGCCTCGCCGCCTCCCGGCGCGGCCGCATTGCGCAGGCGCCGACGCTGCAGCGCTCGTCCTCTCCCCGGCCCCCCTCCATCCATCCCACCCGGCACGCGGGAGGGGCTGAAGGCGGAGAAGCGGAAACCATGGCAACCAGGTCCTGGACTTCAGCTTTGCAGAAGCTCGGTTGTCATGGTGACAAGGCTGTCTGGGTGGGCTGATTGGAGGATGGGACGGGAAGGGCCTCGAGCTTTGGAGCATTTGTGGGGGGAAGGCGGGAGAAGGGTGAGAGGTGGATGCACGATCCTCAGGGTTGATGAAGAAGCGAGGGATGACTCGGGGGGCTGAACCCGGTGGGAAAGGTACGTAGAGAAGGAGGAATCACCGGCCAAAGGGTGGTGATGGGGGGAAACAGAGTAAGTAGGGCGGCTGGGGGGACAGAGTCCACGAGCAGCTCCCACATCCTGTCCCCAAAGCAGACAAGGCGGGTGTGGTGCCGCACACCTGTGGTTCCAACACTTGGAAGGCAGAGACAGGAGCAGCTTGTGGTTCCAGCGCAGCCTCAGCTAAGTGGCGTGCTCGAGAGAGCCTGTCTTAAGCAACGTGACGGCTCCAGCCACAGAGCCCCCCAAATCCTGCAAGCTGTCGACACTCTGACATCACACAGTCAAGTACCCCGGTTTGTACGCGCCACCACGCAGCACGCTCCCGAGCAAGACAAAATAACATGTGAAATGTAACCTTAAAAAAATTAGCCGGATGCCGGGCGTTGGTGGCGCACGCCTTTAATCCCAGCACTCGGGAGGCAGAGGCAGGCGGATCTCTGTGAGTTCGAGGCCAGCCTGGTCTACAAGAGCTAGTTCCAGGACAGCCTCCAAAGCCACAGAGAAACCCTGTCTCGAAAAACCAAAAAAAAAAAAAAAAAAATTAGCCGGGAGTTGGTGGCACACGCCGTTAATCCCAGCACTTGGGAGGCAGAGGCAGGCAGATCTCTGTGAGTTCGAGGCCAGGCTGGTCTACAGAGTGAGTTCCAGGACAGCCAGGGATACACAGAGAAATCCTGTTTCTCTCCTGAAGCCTCAGACTGTGTGAAATCGTGTACTGAAGTTTCCCTATACCTATAATAAAGTTTAATTTACAAATTATGCACAGAGTGAACCTAAGGACCAAACCTAATAATACGAGATTAGCGGTGATTAGCGGAGAAGAGCGGGTGCTACCCTTGGAGGGGACTCTAGTTCAGTTCCCAACGTCCCCACTGGGTGACTCACGAGTGCCTGTAATTCTAGCTGCAGGGATCCAGCACCTTCAGGGGCATCCGCACGTCTGCAGGCACGTCTGCAGGCGTGTGCCCATACACATGCGCACATGGATAAAAATAAAGATAAAAAAAATCCAAAGGATGACCTAGAATGACGGTGACAACGTGTCTCAATGGCGTTAGTGCCATCCCCGCTTTTGCGCTTTAAAAATCACTCGGCAACTGTCTCCCACATAAGGAGGGCCTGGTTTGGTCGCCTGGAGTCTCCACAGCTGTCGGTCTAGCGCTCACGAGCTCCGCCAGCTTGGCTCAGCCGTCTCTGTAGATTTCTCCATCATGAGCCTGACCTCCCTCGCTCACGCGTTTCCCTCCTCCCTCTCTTTGATTGCATTCCCGGAGCCCGGCCTGGCGCTTGGTTGTGGATCTCTGCGTCTGGTTGCATCAATTACTGGAAGAGGGCTCTATGATGATAGTTGGGACGTTCACCACGTTGATTACAGGGGAAGGTCAGTTTGGGCATCCTCTCCACTGTTGTTAGGAGACAGTTGTGAAGCTGAGGGCGCCCCTGGCGGTAGGACCATGATACAATCCGAGTACATGAGCTGGCTTCTTGGAGCCCATTCCCTATGGTGGGATGCCATGCTCAGCCTTAATGCACAAGAGAGGAGCTTGCCAAATTTTGTTGACTCCTCATGGGAACCCCTACCCTTGAGGAGGAGTGGGCTGGGCGGAAGGATGAGGGGAGACAGTAAGAGGGGTGGGAGGGAGAACTGTGGTTGGAATGTAAAACGAAATCTAAAAGAATAAATAAATTATAGAAAAAAGTCATTCTGCAAAATATGGGGTATTTGGCCGGGCGTTGGTGGCGCACGCCTTTAATCCCAGCACTCGGGAGGCAGAGGCAGGCGGATCTCTGTGAGTTTGAGGCCAGCCTGGTCTACAAGAGCTAGTTCCAGGACAGCCTCCAAAGCCTCAGAGAAACCCTGTCTCAAAAAACCAAAACAAAAAAAAATATATGGGGTATTTGAGCACGAGCACTGTGCTCAACCTGACAACCAAGATGGCCGCTAAGTGATTAATGTGTGAGTACAGACAGTGTGATGATTTGGGACGGGTGGGGGGGACCCCATAGGAATGGCATTTGATTTAAAGCTCATGAACTGGGGCTGGGGTGTGGCTCGGTTGATGGAGTGCTTGCCTCCCCTGTGTGAAACCGTGGGTTCTGCTCCCAGCACAGCATAACTGGGATGTGGTGATGGTGAACACCTGTAATCCCAGCCTTTAGGTGGAGGAGGCAGGAGAATCAGGGGCTGAAAAGCATCTCCCTCTACATAGCTAGGTCCAGGCCAGCCTTGGGCACATGAGACAACAAAAGGCCAGTGAGATGGCTTAGCAGGTAAAGGCACTGGTCCCCAGACCGACCCTGACCCGAGTTTGATTCCTGGGAGTAATAGAGTGGAAGGAAAAACTGATGCCCACAAAATGTCTGTCACCCATGTCATGGCACGTGTGCACACACACACACACACACACACACACACACTAAAATAATGCATGTGAATATAAATAAATGGGAAGCTTGTGAGTTGTTTACTTCTGGGTATTTTCCATGAGATATTTTTGGGATACAATTGACTTTAGGGAACTGAAACTACAGCGACCACAGCTAAATACAGTAGTGGGCAAGGAACAAATCTATCTATCTATCTATCTCATATTTTTATTATTATATTATATTTTTATTATTTTTAAACATTTGGTTTTTTTTTTTTTTGGTTTTTCGAGACAGGGTTTCTCTGTATTGTTTTGGAGGCTGTCCTGGAACTCGCTCTGTAGACCAGGCTGGCCTCGAACTCACAGAGATCCGCCTGCCTCTGCCTCCCGAGTGCTGGGATTAAAGGCGTGTGCCACCAACGCCCGGCTTGTTTTTATTTTAAATTGTGTGTGTGTATGTGCGCACATGTGTGTGTCTATGTATGTATGTATGTGGGTATACTCAAATGAGTCTGGGTACCCTTAGAGGCCAGAAGAGACTCTGGGATCCCCTGGAGCTGGGTCAGAGACAGCAGTGAGTTTCCTGATGTGGGTGCTGGGAACTGAACTCGGATCTCTCAATAGCAAAGCCTTCTCTCCAGCCCTGTCTTTTATTGTTATCATTCATTTTATTGTAAGTTTTAGACAGAATCTCATTATGTAGCTCTGGCTGGCCTGGAACTCGTTCTGTAGACCAGGCTGGTCTTGAACTCACAGAGATCCACCTGCCTCTGCCTCCCGAGTGCTGGGATTAAAGGTGTGGGCCATGCTCCACGCCAACCCAGCCTCACCCCCACCCAGTGACAGCTTTGTTTCTTGATCCTGGGCCATACAAATGCTATTATTTTTGTTTTCTCTTGAAGAAATTGCTAGTAGAGTCTTAGGTGTTGTCATTATTCCTTGTTCTTTGGTGTGGATGTAATATCCTGGATTGGTTGGAAGGTAACCCAAAACCCGTGGCATGGAATCTTGTCTTTAACTCTTACTAACTTTATCTCTTACTGCCTAGTTGTAGGTGAGCCATTTAGCTCACTGTCTCTTTAGTTTTAATTAAGTTATTTTTATTTTATTTGCATTGGTGTTTTGCCTGCATGTATGTCTGTACTAGGGTGTCAGATCTTGGAGTTACAGACACTTGTGGATGCCGGGAATTGAACCTGGGTCTTCTGGAAGAGTGGTCGGTGCTCTTAACTGCAGAGCCATCTCTCCAGTGCCTCCCCCATTCCTCCCAAAAATAATGAGTTGGGCTGGAGAGCTGGCTCAGTGGTTAAGAGTGCTTACTGCTATTTCAGAAGATCCAGATTCCGTTGTCAGCACCCCCACTGGGCAGCTCACAACCCACTTGTAACTCCAGCTCTACAGGATCCGACGCCCTCTGACCTCTTTGGGCACCATGTATGCACACGCTACACATAAACTCATGCAGGAACACACACACACAAAATAAATAAATAGATTTTTTAAAAAAATGAAGGGTTGGGCCGGGCGTTGGTGGCGCCCTGCTCTCCCCTCTCTGTAGTAGAGGTATGACCACACACAGTTCTCACATGTAGTAGAGGTATGACCACACACAGTTCTCACATGTAGTAGAGGTATGACCACACACAGTTCTCACATGTAGTTCCCATGAGTTGTTCCCTGAACTCCACTTGTATTACGGCAAGTGCGGTGCGTGGTCTGTCTCTGTCTGTCTGTCTGTCTGTCTGTCTGTCTCTCACACACACACACACACAAATAAACATGAAAAAGAAAAGAGAGTCAGAGAGCTAGCCAGCAGCCTGCTAAGTTTGGAAACTTCAGAGATGGGAGCCCCTACACTCCCTGGAAATCTGAGAATTTCTAGAACTCCTCATCGCATGCAGCCTGCGTAACTGCAGAAAAGAGGCAATTCACCAGAGAACTGTCGGGGAGATGAGTTTTGCAGACACGGCTTGCTGGGGTGGGGGTGGGGGATGGGCATTGTCCCTGCGTGGTTGCCTGTCTCAACTTCGTACTTCCCAAATGGGAGAGAGCAGCAAGATGCTGAAACAGATAAGGAGGTGGGCTGACAGCCCTACTGACTGTTCCCTGCTGACAGCCCTACTGACTGTTCCCTGCTGACAGCCCTACTGACTGTTCCCTGCTGACAGCCCTACTGACTGTTCCCTGCTGACAGCCCTACTGACTGTTCCCTGCTGCACCAGGCCGGTGGCTCAGTACATTGCTTGGTTAATATGATTGAAACTCTGGGTTTTCTCCCCAGCTGTCTGTGGTGGAACACACTTGTAATCCCAGAACTTGGGAGGTAGGGGCAGGAGGTTCAGGAATTCAAGGTATTTAACAGCTACATAGTGAATTCAAGATCAGCTTGGGCTATGTGCGATTTTGTATCCAAAACAAAACAAACAACCAGAAAACAAAGCAAACAACAAGAAGAAACCAGGGCCAGAGAGCATTTGCTGCACTTCCAGAGGACCTGAGTTTGATTCCCAGCACCCACGTAGGGCAGCTCACAACCCTGCCGGTAACCACAGCTCCTGGGATCCACCACGCACTTTTTACATCCTTGGGCACCTGCGCATACACGCACACACTCTCGCACAGACACAGAAACACACACTAAAGCTTAAAAACAAGCAAACAAGCAAGCGTTTTGCTTATGTAGAATGACAGAAAGGTGATGGGCTGGGTTTCTTAATTGTTTGTGAATAATGAAAGTTGAGACTACAGAGAAGTTCCTTACTGCTGGTGCCTGGGGAGGTTAGGGTTTGATGCAGTGAGCAGCTGGGAGTAATTATGGAGCTGGAGTTGGTGAACTACCTAAGGGAAATCGTGGTAAGAAGCTGTGAGACAACTCAGCAGTTAAAAGTGTTAGTCATATGGTAATATGTGGGATAATTGGAAAGCATTGATGGCGGCCTAGAAGATGATGGAGGAGGCGGGTTAGGGGTATCCGGGCACAAGGGGGAACTGGAGAGAGACAATCAGAGATGACTATGATGAGCTAGTCAGCCCAAGTTGATAAATGATCTACAAGGTGACTCAAAGAGGAGACGGAGGAGCACCTACGACTCCTTTTGTATAGATGGAGACTACAAAAGACAGCATAGCAGGGTACCACTATCCCAACCAGAGCAGCAGCAGTCAGGAGCCTCTGATGATGGGATTTTTCATTTTTTCGAAGCAGGGTCTCATGTAGCCCAGGCTTATCTCAAACTTGTTATGTAGCCAAGCCTGACCTTGAACTCCTGACCCTCCTGCCCCTACTTCCCCAGTGCTGGGGTTATTTGTATGAGCCACCACATTGGTTTTGGTTGTTGTTGTTGTTTCTAGACGAGGTTTCTCTTTGTAGCCCTGGCTGTCCTGGAACTCAATCTTTAAATGAGGCTGGCCTTGAACTCAGAGATCTGCCTGCCTCTGCCTCCCGAGTCCTGGTATTAGAGGTGTACGCCACCACCTCATCTGGTTTATGCGGTGCTAGAGATGGAGCTCGGGGCCTTCATGCATGCTAGGCAAGCACTCCACCACAGGGCACATCCCCAGCCCTCCGATGGCATCATTTGCCGTTTGAGAAAAGATGGTTTTGTTGGTAAAAAGCCATCCCAAGGCTGTCTTCCAAGTGGCTACATAGTCAGGCTGGATCTTGAAATCTTAGTCTTGATACTGGGATTCCAGGTACCTGCCACCACACCCTGCCCAGCACGACCCTTTCCGCCCAGCTCTGTGCTTCCTGCCTGGACTTTGGTCTAAAAGCCAGTGAGGCAATCAGCGCAAGCTAGGTTAGACTCTCAAAGAGTCAGAGGGTGTGTGGTGGTGCTGGTGACAGCGTCCCGAGTTCAGCAAGGACATGGGTCGGGCAGGGAGGCACAGGTGTACTTCACATGTCCTGGAAATTCTCTAAGCGTCCTGTTTCCCTGCTGTGCTTCAGTTAGTCAGTGCTGTTTTCTCTCCATGTCACAGAGAGCTGCCTGGTAAATTTCCTCACCGCGCGTTCTCCACTGACTGTATATGAGTCAGCCTCATTGATTCAGCTGGGCTGCAGGCCCCTGTGGGATGCTGTCACATGCCTTTTCCTTTCCTCCCATCACCCAGAAGGGGGTGCTTGTCTGTGTATATGTGTGTGTGTACACACATGTAAGTGTGCATGTGTGGTCTGTGTGCATGTTTACACGGGTGGGTGCGTGTGAGCTGTCTGCGTGTCCATGTGCACACATGCATGTGGAGGACAAACATGGGTGTCTTCCTCCCCTGATCTCCGCCTTGTTTATTAATTTTTTATTACATTTTGTGTGTGGACATGCCCGCTCACATGCATGCGTGTTCGTGCTTTTCACATGTGGAGGTTAGAGGGTTCTCTCCTTCCATCACGTGGGCCTCAGGGATTGAACCTGGATCCCCAGGCTTGCTGGCGAGTACCTGTCTGATTCTCCACCTCAGCTTTGAGACAGGGAGGGTCTCACTGAACCTGGAACTCACCCGCTGTCTAGGCCGGCCAGCGAACTCCCGGGGACCTGCCTGTGTCTGCCTCTCCAGCACAGGGATTACAGGTAAACACTGCTGCACCCAGCTTTACACACGGTCTGTGGGGACCGGAATCAAGTCCTCCCATTTGCCCAGCAAGTACTTGTCAGTAGGCTGAGCTCTCAGAACAGTGTTTTTTGACTACCTCCATTTGCGACCCACATAGAGGAGTTTTGGTATAGATTAAGAGTGGGTACCCTAAAATTCCTGCCTTACTTTCCCAATGTGACAGCATTGGGAAGCAGGGCCTTTAAGATGGGAGATTAGGGTCAGGGCTGGAGAGATGGATGGCTCAGTGGTTAAGAACTTGTTGTGCCTGCAGAGGACCCCGGTTTGATTCCTAACACTGCATGGTGCCTCACAACCTTCTGTAACTCCAGTTCCAGGGGATTTGATGCTCTTTTCTGAAATCAACAGAAAGCAGACATACCTGTGGTACACATACAGACAGACAGGCAGACAAAATACTCATAGAAAAAAAAAGAGGTGGTTGGGGGTAGCTGTGGTTTGAAGCTGAAATGTCTCCTACAGGGTTGTGTTTTAAGCACTCTGTCCCCAAGCTGTGGAGCCTGTGAGGAAGTGTGGTGTGGTGGTTAGTGCTGATTGACAGCTGGACACAGTCGAGAGTGCCTCCAGGTCAAGCATGGGGAGAATTATCTTCAACTGGTGATGAAATGGAGTGGAGAGACCCTTCCACTGTGGGCGGCACCATTCCCTAGCTGGGGTCCTGGACCCTGTAAGTAGACAGGAGGTAAGCGCTAGCGTTCCTCACTCTTCCTGGTTGTGGGTGTCACGTGACCAGCTGCTTCCTGCTCCAGCTGCCTAGCCGTCCTCATCGCGGTGGACTTGAACTATGAGCTAAAAAGTCAACCCTGCCTTACAAATGCCTCTGTCGGCGGCGTATTTGACCAGAGCAGCGGGGCTGACAGGAGTACACCTCCAGGTCTTCAGGGGCGACACCCGCCCCTGGTCCCCTCCAGCTTTCAGGCTCCTGGTGTCTCACCATGAGAGGAGCCGCTGCGTCATGCTCCCACCACCTTGGGGGGAGCCATTCCACCGTGTCTCCCCGGGGTGCTGGACCGCAACCCGCGGGAACCATCTATGATGGCTAGTCTCCATTGTCAGCCAGGACACGAACCTTTGTGTGTGACTGGGAGGCATTTTCAGAGTTTAACTGAGACAGGAAGGCGCACCCGGATGCCGGTGACGTCATCTCACCCACCGGGACTCCAGACTGAATAGACCGGAAGCCGGAAGCCGAGCACAGCATCCTTCTCTCTCTGCTTCCTGACTTCAGATGCCATGTGAGCCGCCTCACCCTTCTGTTGACATCCGCTCCCCACCGTGATGGCCTGTGCCGCTCCCCACCGTGATGGCCTGTGCCCCTCCCCACCGTGATGGCCTGTGCCCCTCCCCACCGTGATGGCCTGTGCCCCTCCCCACCGTGATGGCCTGTGCCCCTCCCCACCGTGATGATGTCCTGTACCCCTCCCCACCGTGATGATGGCCTGTACCCCTCCCCACCGTGATGGCCTGTGCCCCTCCCCACTGTGATGATGGCCCTGTACCCCTCCCCACCGTGATGGCCTGTGCCCCTCCCCACCGTGATGGCCCTGTACCCCTCCCCACCGTGATGATGGCCTGTGCCCCTCCCCACCGTGATGATGGCCTGTACCCCTCCCCACCGTGATGGCCTGTGCCCCTCCCCACCGTGATGGCCTGTACCCCTCCCCACCGTGATGGCCTGTACCCCTCCCCACCGTGATGATGGCCTGTGCCCCTCCCCACCGTGATGGCCTGTGCCCCTCCAGTCTATTGTGGCCACAGCCTGAGCTTGGGGCTGACTTGTCAGGTCTTTTATCACAGCAACACAAAAGTAAGTAACGCAGCCATTAGGGGAATGATGATGACTTTCTCGCTCCTTTGAGCCGGATTAGTCATTGGAAGTGCATTGTTATAAATGGAATCCACCCTCCCCGTTTTCTCTCCTCTGCATGCATCCATTTGCCCTTCCTCTCCACCGCCCCCCCAGCTGGAAGCCACAGCAGACCCCCGCTGAATAGACGCCGGCACTGTGCTCCTGCCCGTGTCAGCCTCCAGGGCCACGGCCGTCAAGACCCTCTACTCTATATGAATTGCTGAGTCCTAGCTGGGAGTGATGGTACACACCTGCCATCCCCTCATTTGAGAGACTGAGGCAGGCGAATGACAAGTTCAAGGCTATCCTGGCCTAAGAAGTGAGGCCTAGTCTCCTAAAACAAAACAACCCTAAAAGACAGAACGATAAAACAAGACCCGTGTGCGTGCATGTGCCTGTGTGTGTGTGTGTGTGTGTGTGTGTGTGTGTGAGCGCGCGCGCGCGCGCAGTGGTACACATGTGGAGATCAGAGGACCCTGCTCAAGTTGGTTCTTCCCATCCCATATGGGTCCTGGGTCCTGGCTGGGCTTGAACTCATGTCGTCAGACTTGGTGACGAGTGCCTTTGCCCACTGAGCTGTCTCAATGGACCACTAATACTGGTTTTTGTTTTTTTTTGGGGGGGGGGAACTTGGTCTCAAACTTGCCATGGAGCCAAGGATGGCCTGCAGCTTCTGATCCTCCTGCCTCCGTTACAGGAGTGCTGGGATCGCAGGCCTGTGCCGCTATGCCTGCTTTGTACGTACTGGGCAAGCACTCTTCCAGCTGAACTACACCCCAGCCCCTTGTTTGTCTTCTAAGTGAAACCACAGAGGCCAAAATCTGGGCAAGATTTTGTTTGAAGACACAGCTGTTTCCACCCAGAAAAGAGCATTCCGCTGGAGTCAGTGTGACGACTGGTGGGGGAGGGGCGGGGGCGGAGTGCAGCGATGACACATTCGCTTCACCAAGGAAGATTCTGTTTAGGCTACAGAGTGACATATGCGAATTTAGGTGCTGGAGACTGGAACATGAGACCAAAATGGTTTGCCTGGCTGTATATAAGCTCTTAAAATACACACACACACACACACACACACACACACACACACACACACACACACACTGTAACAACAACAAAATGGTTGATTGACTGGTTGGCTGATTGCGGTGGTGGGGGCAGTGCACATACCATGTCATGTATGTGGAGATCAGAGGACAGCTTCCAGGAATCAGTTCCCCCCTTCTATTGTGTGGGACCCAGACGTTGAACTTGGCTCCTCAGGCCTGGCGGCAAGCGTTTCCACCCACTGAGCCAGCTCACTGAGCTATCACACGGGCACTTCTAAGCACTTTCGGTGTCTGGAGAGACTTTCTCTCCTTCATAAATGCCACAGAGAGTCAAGACACGTAGCGACAGAAGTACAGATGTTGTACTCTGTGGTGCTGTTAGGTAATTATGACAATATTAGTAGGAATTAGGGTACACTAGTTGCCATCTATAGTCCCAACTACTTAGCAAGCTGAGGCAAGAGGGTTGCTTAAGCCCAGGCGATCGAAGCCATCCTGGGCAATATAACAAGACACTATCTCAAAAATACTATTGTTATTAGAACCATCCAGTTTCTCAATTTCTGTTTTTCTTTAAGTCAATACAGACTTCTTTAAAAAGTTTTTTTGCATTTATTTATTTATTTGTGGGCATGCATATGCCCTGTGTGTGGAGGGCAGAGGGCAGCTTGCAAGAGTAGGCTCTCAGCTGGGCGGTGGTGGCGCACGCCTTTAGTCCCAGCACTCGGGAGGCAGAGGCAGGCGGATCTTTGTGAGTTCAAGGCCAGCCTGGTCTACAGAGCAAGTTTCAGGACAGCCTCCAAAGCATCTCTGCAAACATGTTTGCCACTGTTACTACAAAGGATCTTACTTGATGGACCACTGGAAAAAATGGTTTAGGGTCTGGAGAGGTGGCTCAGCAGCTAAAAGCACTGACTGCTTTTCTGAGGACCTTAGCTCAATTCCTAGTACCCACACAGCAGCTAATAACCACCTGTAACTAATAATTCCAGTTTCAGGGAACCCAAAGTCCTCTTCTGCCTCCTCAGGCACTGCACGGATGTGGTACGCAGACAAAACAAATAAATATACAAATAATACTTAAAAAAGATTTAACTGAGCTGGGTCTGATCTTCATAACTGTTGTTCCAGCTCTCAGGATGATGGCAAGTTCCAGGCTAGCCTGGGCTACATATTAATACCCCGTCTTAAAACAAAACAAACCTTCCAATGATTAGTGAGTCCTTCAACTCTAGCACTCGTAAGGCAGAAGCAGATGGATTTCTATGAGCTCGGGGCTAGCCTGGGCTACATAGTGGGACCCTGTCTCAAAACAGGCACAGCCAAAATCCCATAATGAGTAGATTGGCATGGTGTCACACAATCCCAGCACTCAGAAGTGTGAGGCAGGGGGATTGTGGATTCCAGTATAGCCTCGGCCATTTAATGGTATCCCATTTAAAAAAGGAAGGAAGGAGGGAGAGAAGGAAGGAAGGGGGGAGGGAGGGAAGGAAGGAAGGAGGGAGGGAAGGAAGGAAGAATAATGAAAGAAGAAAAGAAAAAGTTTGGAAACGGGTCTTGTCTCCGTGACAGGTGTGATCTTTATAGGATATTTTTATGTGGAGGGTTTCCACATTCGTGTCCACTGCCTGTCCCATAAACAACCCCACTGCGTGAGAGTCATAAAAAAATAATAAGACTGGGAGGGGTGGCTGCGGACAGACCTTGTTAGCTTTTCATCTCTAAAGAAACAGAGAAAAGAAGAAAAAGTTTGGGAGGCCAAGGAAAGGAGGCCACGCAGAAGCCAAGGAGGGTGGGCCGCCGCACGCTGCGAGGCTGCCGCTGCTCGCTGAGGTCCCTCACGGTCTTTATCTCGACCATAGCTGAGAATAACCCAGAGCCCGTTAAGTGGGGCAGCGCCTCGCTGGACTCCTCTGCCGTGAGGGGACCTTTGAAGAATCCTTTTTCTCTCGAGCCTTCTCAGCAGGGGAGGCCATTTTTGAGCTGTGTATCGGAGAATTAGGACTCACGAGTCCTGCTTTTTTCTTTCTTCCTTCCTTCCTTTCTTCCTTTCTTTCTTTTGTGTAGAGTTCCTTCTAAGTTTTTAAAAGAAAATCTCTTATTATAAATGGGTCACTATCCAGCCTTCAGCCCGAGCGATAAAGAGATTGTATCTGGGTCCCAGTGTCCTTGAATTCCTAGACATTTGTCTTCCCGACCCTAGCTACCCACCAGTGAGCCAAAGGGAGGCAGGGGGATGGAAACTAGTGTCAGATGACGGTGTTTTCTTCCTTCTTTTACATTTGTGTGTGTGTATGTGTGTATGTGTATGTGTGTGTATGTGTATGTGTGTATATGTGTATGTGTGTGTGTATGTGTGTGTATGTGTGTATATGTGCGTGTGTGTGTATGTGTGTGTGTATGTGTGTGTGTATGTGTATGTGTGTGTATGTGTGTATGTGTGTGTATGTGCGTGTGTGTGTATGTGTGTGTGTGTGTGTGTGTGTGTTCGTGAGCACAGTTATGTACATATGGAGGTCAGAAGATGATACATGTTTCCTCTCCACCATGTCAGTCCTGGGAGTGGAACTCACACCCATGCTTGGCAGCGAACGCCTCTACTCAGAGTCTTCCTGCCTGCCCTCAGCTCAACTTTGGGTGGCGCTCTCAGTGTGAAACTGCCTTGTTTGACTCTCTAGGCTAAGCTAATCCAGGGGTTTTGATGCTTTTTCCCTTTGTCCTTTCAATGTTGTCATTTTCCTGTTGTGTGCTAGGGACACATGTCATGTCCGTACCCTACCACGGAGCCAAGTCCCCAGCCCCTCACTGACCAATTCTACCCAGCCTAGAGGACTCTTGCCTGGAATGCTGGAAGCTCTGACTTGGAATCCCAGCCCTGCACACGCGCACACCAGAAATAAATAAGCCCTCAAGCCCTAAACTGGAGTCAGAGAGAGAGAGGAAGTTTCTAGGAAGGTCTTTAAAAGTGGCTATGGAGCTAGGTGGTGGTGGCGCACTCCTTTAATTCCAGCACTCGGGAGGCAGAGGCAGGCGGATCTCTGTGAGTTCCAGGCCAGCCTGGTCTACAGAGTGAGTTCCAGGACAGTCAGGACTATTACACGGAGAAACCCTGTCTTGAAAAAAACCAATAGTTAGTTAATTAATTAAATACAAGTGGCCATGGAGAGTGTACAATGTGACAGAAGAGTCTTGGTTCCTGGGAACTTGATGTCTAAATGGGGCTGGGCACGTGAGTTCAAGCATTGTTATAGCCTGGAAAGCTAAACCTGATTGGGCTCACATTGAAGGTTATCCCACTGGCTGGCTTTACAGGACCATCCCAGAAGGAAGTACAACCTGATCCGGGGCTGGAAGTGGAGAGCAGGGTGGAACGGGGTAGAAAGGGGTGGGAGTGGGGGGTCCGTGATGGAAAGAATGACAGAGGAATCCATTCAAGAGTTCAGAGATGATAGCGATTAGACCTTTGGGTGTGGGTGGGAAGGGTTTGCTGGATCTGGATCTCTGTCTCGACCTCTCTTCCTCTTTCTCCCCACCCCTTTTCTTCCCCTCCTCCTCCTCCCCTTCCTCCTCCCCCTTCCCCTCCTCCTCCCCCCTCCTCCTCCTCCTCCTCCTTCTCCTTGTTTTCACACATCCCAGGCTGATCCTGAACTCACTATGTAGCAGAGAATGACTCTGAACTCTTGATCTTCCTACCTCTACCTCCCAAATGCTGGGCTCATAGGCCTGCGCCACCAAGCCTGGCTCTTCTGCTTTTGAGAGACAGTCTCACTGTAAAGCCCATTGTGATATCCAACTCTGAACCTTCAACAAGTGCTGGGGTTACAGGCACGCCCCACTGACTCTTCCGCCCTCCCTCCCTCCCTCCCTCCCTCCCTTCTTTCTTTCAATTAATCCCCCTCCATTCTTGCCAGGGTCCATGACTTTCCATAACCCTGGCCAGCCTGGAATTTGCATAGACCAGGCTGGTTTCGAACTCACAGAGTTCTGCCTGCCATCTGCTTCTCAAGTGCTGGGATTAAAGTTGTGCGCCACCAAACCCAGCTTACTTTTCCTTCTCCCCACGCCCCTCTGTCTCTCTTCTTTTTTTCAACTTCTGTTTTTCTGGAGACAAGGTCTCACATAGCCCAGGTTGGCTACAAATTCACTACATGGCCTAAGATGATCATATATTTCTGAAATCCCCCTGCTCCACCCCCAAGCACTGGAATTAGAGGTTTGTGTCACCATGCCTGGTTTGATGAAGTGCCAAGGAGCAAACCTAGAGCTCTGTGCATGCTGGGCATGTGTGGACCAAGCTGCATCCCTTCCCCCGCTTTAAAGATGGCTCCTGGGGGAGAATCGAACCCTGCACAACTTGTCCTTGAGGTAGGACACACGGCTGCGGTGACTTTCTCAAGGATTGTCCCATGGTCTTATACCTGTGTGGTGTGCGGTTCACCAAAGTCCCTACTCTGGGGGTCTGCTATGGTTTTTTTTGTTGTTTTGATTCCAGTTTATACCTGAGGCTGAGCTAGCTTAGAACTGGAGATCTTCCTGCCTCTGCCTCCCATGTGCTAGACTACAGGCTTGTGATCAGGAATGGATTGTTTTTACTTACATTTATTTGTGTGTGTGTGTGTGTGTGTGTGAACACACAAGTGTGTGTTCAACATGCATGTGTTGAAACCAGAGGACAACTTGTAAGAGTGAGTCCTTCCTCCCTGAGGGTCCTGGGAATTGAACTCAGGTCTTTCTCATCATCTGTGTGGGTGAGTGTGGGTGCTGTGCCCTGTCTGTGCAGAGGTCAGAGGGCAGATCTCGTGGGATCCAGGCTTTGAACTCAGGCCATCAGTCTTGTGGGGCAAGTGTTTTACCCACTGAGCCGTTTCACCAGTACGGCCTTGACTCCGTGTGCTGAGTAAGACAGGGAAGGCAAAAAGCAAGCCATTTGGTTTGCATATTGCATATTGTTTTTATTGTTTATATACCAAAAGTGGAAAAAAAAAAGCATGTTACCAACAAAATTCAAGAACATTCGACCCCACATCTGGGGCCTCTGTGGGTACATGGCATGTGGCTGTCCAGTGCATAATGAATAGGAAGAGGAGAGGGGGAGAGGAAGAGAGAGAATGAGTTTTGTTTTCTTCTTCCGGTGGAGACGTAATGCTGCAGAGTGGCCTGCTATGAGATTACATTCACGCTACCTCTTGCGCAATTTTTCAGTAAATTGGAGACTTTCAAAATGATTATCTAACTAAGGTGGTTGACTGGGAGCTGGCTGTCTCTTCCATTCCCCCCCCCCACGTGTCCACTGCTCACATACAGCAGCCGGAAATGACACATTGAAGTGACTCACCAGTGCGGCTCTGAGTCACCCAGTAATTGGAGAAAGTTCTGTCCTGTTAGGTCACACAGCCCCTAGTGCCATTCTGCTCCTGAATGCATTGGAAAAATTTGAAACCACTTTGCCCTCCCTCAAACCTCTCTCTCCCACCCAATGTTTTTCTTCTTCTTCTTCCTTTAACGTGGGCTGCCAAGCATCACCTTGGCAAGGTCCCTAAGGAAAAAAGCCACGGGAGGGGAAGGGCGCGGGAGGGGGAACCGGAGAGGGGGAGCATTGGGGTAAGGGTGTGTTAGGCTGCCGCTAGGCGGCAGTGTGAGCCCCCGTCACTGGGGCCACCCGGAGGGGCAGGCGCGTGGAGTGCGGTACCCCTGAGATACAGGGATATAGACCCCAAACGGGACACCGTGTGCCACGGCTTAAATAAAATGCGTTTTCCTTAACGGTATTTTTTTTTCTGCAACAAGCATACAAGAAGAAGGATGTGATAAATATTCAAACACACCCCTGGCGTCTCCCCTGCACCCCAGTGGGGCAACGGAGGATGAAGAGCCAGGCGCACACACACACATCTGACCTTTCACTGTTCCCAAAAGAAAAAAAGTTTGTGGGTTGAAAAAAGCTATGTAAACAAGTCACCTACACTCTGAAATAGCCTGTGCATGCGCATGTGTCGGGCGGGAGGGCACAAGAGGAGCTGGGAGCCGGCTCCATACTGGGCAAACACTTGGTCTGTCGCCTGCCGCCCTTGGGAGCTGGGCAAGGTGGTCGTCCCACGGTGCAGCCTGAGATAAGGCAGCGTTTCTTCCTTTAGCCCGTGGCACCCGCCCCAGCGACGGCGGAAGGTGCAAGAGGTGGCCGCGGTGTGACTGGAACACGAGTGACTTTTGCCCAGGTATGCTGAGTGAGGGCCTGGTGGCCCCGCCCCGTGGGGCATTGGTGGGAGCGGACGATGGCTCTGTGAGCGCTACAGTCTGGGTTAGACAGGGGAGTCTAACGCCAGTGCGGGAGTGAGACTCTGCCCTTCGAGAGTCCGAGGTCTGGGAGGCTGGTTGGAAGATTTGCCACTGTGGGAGTAAGGGAAATGCCTTCTCCTCCAGAAAGAGTGCTTGAAACAAGTCTTTTCTTCAGAGTTTCTCCAGTTTTGTCCCGAGTGAAGGCCTCTCTCCTCGCTGTCAAGGCTCCATCAGCTGGCCCATGAAGAGGATTGTCTCTGTGGACACAAGAGTCACAACAGGTCAGGATCTACAGAGGTGGCCAGGTTAGGACTGGGGGCACTGGCCGGGCTGTGACAGGGCGCTGGAATGGGGTGGGACTGAGTTCCAGAATCTTTGCTGCGTCCCTAAAGGCTCGGGGACATCTACGTGGTGGGCAGGTAAACAACGATTTTAAGAACTAGTGGGAGGAGAGGAGCATGCGATGGGGTTCTGCTCACCTGTCGGATTGTGCCGAACCACAAAGAGGAAGGGTCGGTCCATAACCACCTCCTGAGGGGCCATGCGGGCTGAGACTAGAATGGCTGAAAGACAAGGGACAATGTGTCAGGGCTGGGGATGTTGTCACTGGTGTGATCCCAAGAGATCCAATGGCACCAGTCTATCTGGTAGCAGCCCTGGGAGATGATTTTCAGGTGATTTAAAAGAAACTAGCAGTAGGTATGAAACCCAGCTCCTTGGGCATGCTAGGGAAAGAGTGCTATGACTGAGCCACACCCCAGCCCCTCACTGGGGGATTCTAGGCAGGTGATCTACCACTGAGCCACACCCCAGCCCCTCACTGGGGGATTCTAGGCAGGGGCTCTACCACTGAGCCACACCCCCAGCCCCTCACTGGGGGATTCTAGGCAGGGACTCTACCACTGAGCCACACCCCAGCCCCTCACTGGGGGATTCTAGGCAGGTGCTCTACCACTGAGCCACACCCCAGCCCCTCACTGGGGGATTCTAGGCAGGGGCTCTACTATCCTTGGTTTTTCAGGACAGGGTCTTGCTTCTTTCATCCCTCTGCCTCAGCCTCCCAAAGCATGCAGCACTACCTGGCTTCAGGTTGTTTCTTTGTTCTCTGATTATTGCCCTTAAAAGTTTCAAGACTTCCTCTGGGCCCCAGTTTGCTGTAGGATTTGGTCACAAGCATGTACGGGGCTTGCTGCTAAGCAAATTCTTTCTGCTCACTTTGCACGATGGCAGCACCTGAGGTCTGGGGAAGGGTGGTGGCTGGGTTTGCTCTACACTTCCTGTAGGGCGATTGCTGTCCTAGGTGGGGTGACACTGGCAGAGCCACGCTCACCTGTGGAGGAAGACGCCACTGTGCCGCTCTCGTTCACCTCGATCTTGACTTTTTGCAGGGCCTGAGCTACAGAGAGCTGCTCTTGGTCTGCAATGGAGGGGGGAGGCGCACACAGCTCGGATTAGTCGCCACTCTATCCCCCGGGGTGGGCGGACCCTGACCCGAGGGATCATAGCTCACCAGAAAGACTTGTGAAGTCGGCCTGGGCTATGCTGAACATGTCCGTCATGCCCAGTTTCTGCAGAGGCCCTCTGAGGTCCACTTCGGTCTCCAGAGAGAACCTGTGGACGGGAGTGGGGACAGCGTTAGTGTGGCCCTCAAATGCGGCGTCTCCCAGGACCTACCAGGCCTCCTCTAGGACAGTGGGACAGGGTAGACACTGCCAGGAGCAGGAAGAAGAGGTCTGGTTTTTGTTTGCCTTGACACAGGATCTCATGTAGCCCAGGCTGGCCCAAACTCATTATGTAGCCAGAGATGATCTTGAACTCATGGTTTCCCTGCTTCTACTTCCTGGGTGCTAGGATTTGCAGGTGGTTTATGTAGCGCTGGGGTTTGAAGCCAGGGCTTCAAACAGTTGGGCAAGCATTCCCCCAACTCAGCTGCTCCCCAGCCCTGACCTTGAACTTTTGACCCTCCTACCTCACCTCCCCAGGGTGGGATTAGAAGTCTTTGGAATCTCATCGGGCTAGGTATTGGGGGTCTGGCCTTTTTTTCCTCCTTGCCAGAAACTTCTAATATTAATGAACATTGTTCAGTCTTTCCACCCCCTCAGATGCGTGACTAATGGCTTTCCCCAAATAAGACAGCAGTTTGAACATAATTGTCTTCCGTTTGACTGCAGGAGAGGAGCAGGTTCACATTCTCCTGCGAGGGTGCTGCAGGTAACTGTGGTCTCGGGCTGATTTTGAACAGCTCACACAGTGAGACTTTGGAGGCCCCCCTTCTGCTTCCCACCTAGGCATGACTCATTGTCTCCATCTTGATGAGAAAGAAAGGCAGTCCAAGTTCAGTAGCTAAAGTAACTTAATCACCCCCCTTTCTCCAAGCCTGGCAATGGAGCATCTGGGAGTTTAGGGGAAGCCTGGGCTGGGAGCACCCCTGTAATTCTGGAATTACCCAGACAAGCTCTCTCCATCCCTTCTGATTCTGCAGAAGGAGTAAGGAAAAAGGAAAAGAAACTGTTTTTTTTGGGGGGGGCAGTGTCAGAAGCTGTGGCTTCTCCTCTGCCTGCCTGATCTTGGAATCAATCATTATTGGATGAGGAGGGGAAACGGGAGACATTTACAGATGGGCATAGAATGATTGAGAAGCCTCTCATACTCCTCTAGCTTCTGTTTTGGCTGTTTTGTTTTTGTTTTTTGTTTTTTTTGATATGGTCTCATAGAATCCAGGAACAGAATGAGGATGGCCTTGAACTCCTGAGCCTCCTCTTTCCAGCCCCCTAACCCTCATCCTTGTGCTGGGATTGTAGGTGTGCACCCCCCCATGCCTGGCTCTACCAGTGCTAGGGATCCAATCCAGGGCTGCATGCATGTGAGGTAAGCATCCTGCCAACTGAGTTATGTCTCTAGCCCTTCCCTGCACCCTCCCCCCTTATGAGACAGGGTCTTACTGATATAGCACAGGTTGGCCTTATCCTCCGTGCTAGCCTTTCAAGTGTTAGGATTACAGATTTGTGCCTCTGTGTCTGGTCTCTGTGGTATTGGATTCAAACCTGGGGTTTCATGCGTGGTAGTTGAGCACTCTACAAACTAAGCTACATCTTCAGCCTCCATAGCCAAGGCTGGTCTTGAACTCACTCTCCTGTCTCAATCTCTGAAGCACTGGGGCTGCAGGCTTGTGGCACTACGCTCCACCAGAATCAAAGCCAGGCTAGAAGATTTCCCATCAGCCTCCCACCCAAGTCTGTTCCCTGTGGATATTAGCCATCTGGGAAATTCCACATGGAGACAGTGGCTTTAGGAGAGATGGCGGATGTTGGGGTTAGGGTGTTGGAAGGAGGGATGGCTTACTTAGGCAGGACAAGGAGTCGGGGCAGTCTGGTCATGTTCCCTTTCCATTGTTTGATGAGTTCAGCATCCAAGATGTTGGTGAGGGCGGAGAGAGGCACTTTCTTATCGAAGGGCGCAGCGATGAGCATGCTGAGGGTCTCCCCATGGTAGGGCAGTTCCAGGATGTCGTAGTAGTGGCCATCGGGAGTGGTGAATTCAGCTGGGGAGATACCAAGATGGCGTCTTGGAAAAGGCTCCAGCTCACATGGATTCCTTCCTAGCCTTCCTCTGGCTTCTCTTGTCTCCTCTCCTTGTAGGAGGCCAAGCTCTCTATTCTAATTTTGGGAGTCCTTTACCCACTCTGCATCCATCCGAATGTTTCCCTTTCCTTTTTCTTTCTTTTTATCTAGCTATATAGCCAAGGATGGCCCTGGACTTACTCTTCAGCACACCTGGCTGATGAGCTGAGCGTGCAAGCCAGGACTCACTGAGACTGGGTGAGCATTCTCCCAAAGCGATATCCCACCCTTCATATCTATTTTCTCCCTCTTGGCCTTAATGATTTTCTGTCTGACCCCAGCCACTAATCTCCCCCATTCTCATCCTCTAAATGTCGACTTGCATACAGCTTTCCTGCTCACTGGGCTTGTTGGCCCCAGGTAACCACACTAGAAACCTCTGAAGAGGAGAGATGGGCTTAACAGCCGGGCAGATGTGGGTCAGGGAGCCTATCTCCATTTCCGATTCATCTGGCGTGAAAGAAACTGATATTTTCCCCTCTTCCCGAATTATCTCAGTATCTCCTGCTTGGGAAGTCACTGTGATAACTCGGGTGTGTCCACCTCCGCCACCCTCCGGCCCCCCAGTGCGACGCTGAATGCTGCCCCCGGGGTCTGCAGCTGTGAGGTGTGGGGACTGTGGACACTGGACTCACTGTAGTTGAACTTGTTGGTCTGAGCCATCATGGGCACAGAGACAGTGCTGCCATCAGACTTGTGGAAGAGGCGCTGGTGGGTGCTGGACTCTGAGAAGGGGGTCTTCCACTGGCCGTTGAAGTAGAGGGCGTTCACCAGAATGAGGCGTGTCAGCTGGTCCACAGCCCCTTTGGCAAGCAAGTCACTGATCATACCTAAGGGAGAGCGAGGTGGTCAGGAAGGAAGGTGGCTTCTAAGCATGGCAGACGCTCTCCTTCTGCTCCCTGTCCTCAAGTGAGGGATACAAAGAGCCGGGGGTTAAATGGATCAATTTGCTGTGAATCTCCGGATAGCGTCCAGCTCAATATTCTCCAACCCCCATTCCTTTCCTTCCCTCCCATCTGTCTTCCTCCCCCCCCCCCTTTTAATGGTACAGCCTAGTACAGAATTCACTCAGAAGCCTAAGCTGGCCTTGAATTCATGGTAATCCTCCTGCCTCAGCTTCCCGAGAGCTGGGATGATAGGAGTGAGTCACACCCCTGGCTTCACCCCATTTTTCTTGGCTCTGGGATCCAGCTCCGCATCAGAACTAAACCCTCCTCTGGTTACACTTCTCCCTGTAGCCCCGAAGCTGTGCGCGCGCCTGCAACAGGCTGTGCTCTCGGAGGGAGGCCTGTGCACGCGCCTGTAACAGGCTGTGCTCTCGGAGGCCTGTGCGCGCGCCTGCAACAGGCTGTGCTCTCGGAAGCCTGTGCACGCGCCTGTAACAGGCTGTGCTCTCGGAGGGAGGCCTGTGCGCGCGCCTGCAACAGGCTGTGCTCTCTCGGAGGGAGGCCTGTGCGCGCGCCTGTAACAGGCTGTGCTCTCGGAGGGAGGCCTGTGCGCGCGCCTGTAACAGGCTGTGCTCTCGGAGGGAGGCCTGTGCGCGCGCCTGTAACAGGCTGTGCTCTCGGAGGCCTGTGCACGCGCCTGCAACAGGCTGTGCTCTCGGAGGCCTGTGCACGCGCCTGTAACAGGCTGTGCTCTCGGAGGCCTGTGCACGCGCCTGTAATAGGCACCGCTTTCATGCTGGCTTTTGCTTTTGTCCATTTTTTAAAAAAGTATTATTATTGTAGGGGGGACTATGAGGTGTGTGCACATGCATGCCAAGTGGAGGTCAGAGGGCAACGCATGCAGAGCTGGTTCATTCCTTCCACATTCCTGTGGCTTCCAGGAATCAAACTCAGGTCACCAGGCTGCACAACAAGAGTCTTTACCCGTGGAGCCAACTTGCTTGTCCTGGTGGATTCTTTTTTTTTTTGAGGGGGTCGTGGAGTAGGTAGGAATTCAGGTATACTGCTCTACACCTCTCTGGAATTGGTTCTTCTCTCTAGTAGGTTTTTTCCCCCCACAAGATCTTGCTATGTAGTTTAGGCTAACCCCAAACTCAATGATCTTCCTACAGGATGAGCCATTGTCCCGAGCTCTGAGTGGTGTATGAAAAAGCATAACCAAGACAAACACAGTTTTGGGTTACAGCTCAGTGGTAGAGCCCCTGCCTAGAATCCCCCAGTGAGGGGCTGGGGTGTGGCTCAGTGGTAGAGCCCCTGCCTAGAATCCCTCAGTGAGGGGCTGGGGTGTGACTCAGTGGCAGAGTGATTACCCAGCATGCATGAGGCCCTGGCTCCCATCCTCAGCACCACAGGAAGAAGGGTAAAGGGCAAACGTTAGCTATCATACTCTGGTTCTTGAGGCATTTGCCTTCTATCCACAAAGACAGAGCTGAAGGGAGAGCTGAAGATGGGTGAATGGACACTGAATTCCGTCCCCCACCCCTTACCTCTGGTGTGCCTCTCCACCCAGTCATTGATGATGAATCTGGCTCTCTCCACCTCCGAGAAGTCCACCTGCTTCACTGTGGTCCGGAAGAGCTTGAAGAAGTGGGGCATGAAGCCCTGGACCAGCTCCAGGTCTCTCTGGACGAAGATGGCGTCGGCGGTGCTAATCTCGTTCTGGTTCCACGGCCCCATGAGCTCCTTGGACAGCTGACGGAGGGCAGGAGCTGTGGTCTTCTCTGCAGAGGTACAGGACAGGGCCCATTAGGCTCATGCTAAGCCAAGGGCTCTCGTCTGGACCAGGGTTCCCAAGGAGGGCCTTACCCCTGTCCAGGTGGATGAGGTTTTTCCATTCCTCCAGGGGTCAGTGGAGGGCAGTCGCTCCAAACTGTAACTTTTTTTCTTTTTCTCACCACCCTCCCTCCTCTTTCTTTCTCTCTCTCTCTCTCTTTTTTTTCTTGTTCAGTTTTTTGAACAGGTCTCACCGGGCACATCAGGGTGGCTGGACACTACTGTTTAGTTCAGGCTGACTTTGAACTCACAGAGAACTGCCCGCCTCTACCTCCTGAGTCCTGGGACTAAAGGTGTGTGCCCCCATGCTGTCTCCCTCTCTCTTTCTTCTCTCCTCTCCCCATTCCTCTCTGGGAAGGATTTCACACTTTAACACAGACTGCATAAACTGGTTTGCCACTCACTATATAGTCCTAGATGTCTTGGGAGCTAACAGAAATCCCCCTGCCTTTACCTCCCCTGTGCTGCGATTAGAGGCATACACTGCTATACTCAGCTCTCATATTTTAACCCTTTTGTGCATCCTGTCCCAAAGAGTCTCAGCTAAAGATTTATTTATTATTTAGAGTGCAGGCCAGAAGAGGGCACCAGATCTCATTACAGATGGTTGTGGACCACAATGTGGGTGCTGGGAATTGAACTCAGGACCTCTGGAAGAGCAGTCACTGAGCTCTCCAGCCCCTCAATTCTTAAATTGTAAACATTAGTTTGCTTCCCCCCCTGTCCCTTACCCTTCACTAGTGCTGGGATTACAGGTATGGCCGCCCTGCTTGGCTTGCTCTTTTGTTTGATTTTGTGACAGGGCCTTGCTCTCTATCCCAGCCTGGAGTGGCGCTTGCTATGTAGCCCAGGCTGGCCCCAATTCATCATCTTCCTCCCTCAGGCTCCCAAGGGCTGGGATTACAGGTATGTACCACCATACCTAGCTAGGTTGTTTGTACAATAATGGTGTTGTCAAGTGATTTATGCTCATAATCCTTTCCATATTTACTCAGCCCTGTGTGGTAGGCATTTTTCAATTGTTCCTCATTTTATAGATTATAAAACAGAGTTTACAGGAGTTAACGTCACAGGTTTTTTTTGTTTCTTTTTTTTTTAGGTCTCATGCAATCCAAGCTGTTGCTGAATTTAATACATAGTTAAGTACAAGCCTGAACTCCTGATCCTCCTGCCTCCAGTTCCCTAGGAATGTGGTTACAGCTATACCCCACCGTCTCCAGTTTCATTTGGTGCTGGGGATAGAACCCAGGGCTTTGCACCTGCTAAGCAAGCTGCATCCCCAGTGCCAAGGGGATACAAGCACAGTTTGTATGTTCTATATCTATTGGTTGGGTACATCATGGACAAGTCAAGTCCTTCTGACCCAGAAGCTGGAGAGAGAATGGTGGTCCCTGGGCTGCAGCTAGAGGTGACTGGACTTGGCCGTGCTGCAGCCTGGCCTTCTCTGCCTCCTCTGTTTGCTCTGGCCCCTAGTCCTCGAGAACCTCCTAACTCTCTCCGCCTCCCACCCTGCCCCCGGCTCTCACCGCTGATTTTGAATCCCATAGCATCTTGGATCTGCTGCTGCGTTTTCCCTGCCGTGGTCAGCTGCAGCATGGCCAGCACCGAGGACACCCCATAGGGAGAGAAAACCACGTTCCGGTCCTTGGAGGCCTGGACCACATGCTTAAACACTTTTACTCCGAAGTCGGTGGCCTGATGGGCTGTGCGGGACTCTTGAAGATGTAAAGCCGAGCTTTTCCCAAAGACCAGAAGCAGGCCCAGGGTGAGGCAGACTCGCGCTGAAGCCATCTTCATCCTACGGTAAATGGAAGGGAATCTGATAAGGAGAGGCTTCTGGAAGACTGCCCGGAGGGGGACACGGTGCCTCAGGCAAGGACTAGGCTCCCTGGGTTTGCCTTTAGCCTGTAAGAGATCAGTCCAGTAAATTCACAATCATTCAGATCCCATAACGCAATTGGATGATGAGCTCATCCCTTCTGCCTCCAACCAATTCTTTTAATTTTTTCCAGACAGAGTCTTGTTATGTTACCCAGGTTGGTCTTGAACACAGGATCCTCCTGTTTCAATTCTCCCAAGTACAGGGATCACAGGCATGCATTACTGCCCATAGACCCTGCTTGATTTTTATCATAAACCACCCTCAATTTTTACCTGTGGAAATCTTAGAAGAACACCCTGTGCGTCTCTCTTCCCCTCCGTGGGGCGGAGGGACCTTTGGACAATGACAGCTTTTGGTTTGCAAGTTTTTTGTTGTTCTCTTATCACAATTCCCCAACCACTGCTTCGATCAAGTTAGCAGTATGAAAAACTTCTCTGGGGCCAGGAGGACGGCCCAGTGGGTAAAGGCACTTGCCATCAAGCCTGACGACCTGAGTTCTAGTCTTGGGACCCACATGGCAGAGAGCAAGCTGACTCCTTAAAGTTGTCCTCTGATTTCCACACTCACTGTGACACATGAATATGTACACACGCATGCACATATAAATGCAATTTTAAAGTGTGTGTGTCTTTCTTTTAAGTAAAGTTTGTTTGCTAAATTTGAGAAAGGAGAGGCTTGCTGGAGAAGGACTGAGAGACAGCATATTTTGCTTCTGGGATCCAGGTTTAGAAGTGGGGTTTGTCCATCTTTCTCGACCACGTGTGGTCCCGGTTGGGCCAGGGCAGACTCAAGGCTGCAGAGTTCCAGAACAGGGTGGAAGAAAACCGAGGGAAAATGGGGGTGACGGACAGAGACTTCTGGGAAGAGAAGTTCTCTTCCATAATTAAGCCTTAGGTGACAGGGCGAGCTAGCCTTTCTCATACCTGGAGTTTTCAAAGGTGCCTTGTGATTGGCTCTTCGTCTTGCTTGTTGGCTGCTGCTCAGCTGTGGTTGGCTGTGTCCTGCGGGAGGCGGGTGTTCGGCTTTCCCGGTTCACAGTGCTCTCGGGCTCTGCAGCAGCCTGATCCAGCTGTGCTCTGCCTCGGGTCTGCAGTCTCCCTTTATACCAGATGTGGGCAGGAAATAGATGAACTCATGTTCCAGCCCCACCCACTTTCTAACTCTGGAAATGTCTGGGCTGCCCGCCTGCCCTCCCCCTCCCCCTCTCCCTCCTTCCCTCCCAGGGATTTGCTGGGACATGTGTGTACGTGTGTGAGAGGGCATGGGGATAATTGAGCAAACTGCTTGCCTTGATTGGAACTTCCCGGCCAGTTTGCCTTTGGCTGGTCTGTCCTCTCGACCCACGGTGGTACCACAGAGCTTAGCAATGCCTGGTGTTAGGGACTCCGTTCCTTGGTTCTCAGCCCGCAGTAACAGGACTCGAGTTAGGAGAAACCCAACACCAGAAGCTGTGAGCCTTGCCAATGCTGTCTGCCCCTATTGCACCCTGGGCTACCTCCAGGAAAGTCGGCCTGGCCTTCCCTTGGGTTTCTGCCCAGTGGCCAGAGGGCATGAAATGTGCCCTGTGGTTGTCTGGGTTCTGGTTCCTCTTGGACTTGAGCCCAAAGGGGAGCTTCAGGTCCTTTCTTCCTCCCTCCGTGGGTCTGCCTGGCCTGCCCTGGAGCAGGGCTGACTCTGCACAGGGGCCGGACTCTCCTGGTGCCCCAGGCTCTGTCTTACTGTCGGTCGCCATGTGTGGCTGGGTTTTGAGGTGTACTGGGTGGGGCGCTGGTGGCTGGATTGGACTGGGGTTTGCCATGGCTGGAAACGGGTTTCCAACAGAAAGCCTTATCCAGGGGCCGGGAGCAGCATGGAAGTTCACTCCTTGCAGCACCCTGAGGTGACTGAGGGGAAAGGAGCCGGTGTTTCCTAAAGATTTTATTCGTGTCGTTTGTTTGTTTATTTATGGAGATGGAGTCTCATTGTGTAGCCCTGGCTGGGCTGGAATTTATTCTGGAGCTCTGTCAGGCTCCCGACTCACAGCCCTCAGACTGCTTCTGCCTCCCTCGAGCTGACACTGAAGGTGTGCTCCACCGCATCCAGTTTGGGTGTTACATTTAGGTTACGTGTGTGTGTGTGCGCGCGCGCGTGTGTATGCGCGTGTGTGCGTGTGACAGGCGGGGAGTGTCAGGCTCCCAGAGCGGGAGTTACAGACAGTTGTTCACTGTTCCTTGTGGGCGTTGGGAGCGGCACTTAGGCCCTCTGCAAGAACGCTATGTGCTCCTCAGGGCTGAGCCATCTCTCCAGACCCCAGAGAGTAGTTTTTGGAGTTTTCTTCTCCTCTGGGTGTACACACTGTCGAGCTAGAGCCGCAGGACCAGGGATAGAAAGAAACAAAGCATAGATTATGGTGGGGTTTTTGTTCTTAAACCCTCATGATGGGGGGAGGGAATGACCGAGGAGCCTTTATTATCTACTATTATATTTGTTTGATTATTTGTTTATGACAGCCTCGTGCTCATGCAGCCCAGGTTGGCCTCAAACTCTTTATATAGCTGAGGATGCCTGGAGATCCTGATGATCCTGCCCGCCACACCAGGGTTTGTGCGGTACTGGGGCTCGAACCCGGGACTTTGGGCTCGTTAGGCAAACAGAACCTCACCCCCAGCCTGACAGTCTCTTTAGCGAGTGAACGCTAACGACGCACAAGAGGGCGAGGCTGCGGTCTTCCGAGGTTGGACAGGCCCAAGCCCCCTTTGTAGCCTTAGACACTGTGACGAGAGAGAGAGAGAGAGAGAGAGAGAGAGAGAGAGAGAGAGAGAGAGAGAGAGAGAGAGAGAGAGAGAGAGAGAGAGAGAGAGAGAGAGAGAGAGAGAGAGAGAGAGAGAGAGAGAGAGAGAGAGAGAGAGAGAGAGAGAGAGGGGGGGGACAGCTAGAAAAAGCCAAGGTGGTCCCTGGTGGGGGTTGGGGAGAAGGCACTCCGGGCCTCAGGGTTCACATGCTGTCATCTTTTGTACAGGCGGTGGGGGTTCGCTTGGCAGTATCCATGGCGACAGCTGGCTGGCGAGTCATAGGAAGTTTAAGTGGGTGGTAAGCAGGGATGTTTGTGTTGGATTTGCAGTAAACAGATACCAGGGCAACCAGCCCTGCAGAGCCTTCTCACCACGACCCTGCCTCCCGAGTCAGGTGGGGGAGGGAAACCTCAGTTGGAAACTTGGGCTCACAGGCCGCAGAGAGGCACTCCAGCCCGGCGGCTGCTTGTTTTTGTTCTGCTTCCCTTTTCTCCTCGCGGCTTGGAAGCGCTGAGTGAGGCTGCCTGGCTGGGCGGGAAAGGCAGACGTTCTCCGCCATTTCAGAACACGAAGACACAGCCCAGACCCATCCTCATCTCTCGCCAGTAGACACATCTCCAGATGCCACGCCCGCCATCCTTGGTGGCCAGGGGTGTCCCCAAGGTTCCAGAAGAGGGGCGGGTGGGATTGCCGCTGGAGGTGGGCCTCCTTGGGTGCTCTGGCTGGGAGACTGAGGTACCCCCTCTTCTCACTGCCATTCTCAGGGTTTTCCAGGTCCCCACCCCGAGACCACGCTTTTCTGTGTCAGGGCCTGGCTCTGCCAGGGTACGAGCGGTTTCCTCCTGACTTGGAGGTCTGATACTCTGTTCCAGGGCTCAGGGCAGCTGGATAATGGCTCTGTATCCTTCCTGGGGGTGGGGAAGGATGGGGGGAACACCCCTTTTCTTTGGAAATGGAAAGCTTTGGACCCTTCTTTTCCCTTCCTCTTCTTTTCTTTGGTGGGGAAGACATTAGAGATAGATCCATGTTATCTATGCCCTAGTTCTCTGGAACTTACTGTATGTACGAGACTGGCCACAAACTCACAGCAGTCCCCCTGCCTCTGCCTCCCTGGTACTGGAATAATAGGCATGCCTGCCTGCGTGCGTGTGTGTGTGTGTGTGTGTGTGTGTGTGTGTGTGTGTGTGTGTGAGAGAGAGAGAGAGAGAGAGAGAGAGAGAGAGAGAGAGAGAGAGAGAGAGAGAGAGGATCTTACTATGTATCCCCAGACTGGCGTTGAATTCACAATCCTCCTGCCTTGGCGTTCCAAGTGCTGGGATGAGGGATGTTGACAGACATACCACCATGGTCAGAATCCTAAAGGAGCCTCTAAACTAGAGGGGACCCATGGGTGTCGGGTGGGTAGGTTTAGCAACTGAGCCAGTGGGCCTGTGAGGCGGCTCACTGGGTAGAAGTAAGTTTGGCTACATGAGTTCAGTCCTTGGGGCCCACATGATGGAAGGAACAAGCTGTCTTCCAGCCTCTCATGTACTCTGCATCACACACGTGTCTACACACGGACACACACAGATACACAAACACACAACTAGATAAAAATGTAGAAACTGAGCTGGGCGGTGGTGGCGCACACCTTTAATCCCAGCACTCGGGAGGCAGAGACAGGAGGATCTCTGTGAGTTTGAGGCCAGCCTGGTCTACAGAGTGAGTTCCAGGACAGCCTCCAAAACAATACAGAGAAACCCTGTCTTGTAAAACCAAAAAAAAAAAAAAAAAAAAAAAGTAGAAACTGAGGCACAGACTAGCAGAAGAAGGCCTCTGCTTCTTTATGAATTAGGGCTGCCTGGATGGTCTGGAGCCCAGACTTGGCCATGGTCCCTGTGTCTCCCCTCCATCCCCTATGATCTTGTCTATCCTTGGGCATGGAGGGGGGACCTAGTTTTCCACTCACAGGATGCAGCTTCCTGAGGACTTCCTGGAGGAGGGGGCAGTGTCTTATTGGGACAGCCTTCTCAGAATCTAACCCGAGTCACAGGCTTGAGCTGTCCTTTCCCTTTCCCTCCCCACCAGAGCCCCGGAACCGCTGTGACCTCATCACCTTCTCTAACTTTTGACCCTTTGGTCAGTGTGGGGGAGGGGCGGGATGGATAGACAGAGAAAAGTCCTTGCTGTTGAAATCACTCAGCCCTTGATTTCCTGGGGATCAGAGATAAGAGCGTGCATTACGTGGGGCTGTGGATTTCTGGGGAAGTTCCAGGATCAACCAGCCAGGGAGATGGCTCCATCTGGTCCCTCTGCAGGTGGTTTGTAACTGGAGCAAACTCATATTTTCCATGGCTGTCCCCTACTCCTGCCCTGCACTCTCTCATGGAGCAGGAGGCTCCCACTGGAGCCTCGGGAGTCATGGTCCTTCTCCCACGGCCGCCCCTCCCTGCTTTTAACGTGCGTGCGCGTGTGTGTGCGTGTGTGTGCGTGTGCATGCGTGCATGTGAGAGAGTGTGTGAGTGTGTATGCGTGCATGTGCGTGAGAGAGTGTGTGCGTTTGTGTGTGTGTGTGCGTGTGTGCGTGTGAGAGTGTGTGCATGTGTGCAGGTCACAGGACAATGCTTAGTAGTCAGTTCTCTTCTCCCACAGGGATCAAGCTCACAGTGTCAGCCGGCCTTGGTGGCACGAGGTTTTATTTGCTGAGCTGTCTCCCAGGGACCGCTCCTGCCCTCCTGTCCCCTTGCCCTCTCCTTTTGCCCTTCCTCTTTGCATCTCTGGCTCTCCCCCTGAGACGTGTCCCTCCCTCTCAGGACAAAGCTGCCCCTCACTTCCTCTTCCAGTTTCTCTCTTGCCCTCTCCGTCCGGTCTCTCTCTCCCACTGCCTCTCTGACTCAATCCCTCTCTCCTTTTCTTTTGCCTCCTGGAATCCCTTTTACAGTCAACCCCAGGCTCTCCCTCTGGGAAGCAGGTTCTGCCTCCTGCCGTTACACAGGCTCCCTGGAATGCTGGTCCGGCCCCCCATGCCTGGTGATTTCACTGGGAGAGCTGGGGGTGGAGAAGAGATGCCCCCACTGACTCTAACTCACTGCACTATTTCTGGCCTGGTGGCTCTCCAAACAACACAGTTCTGAAAATAGCCCGTGTTTGGGGCTGGGCTGTGTCTGCCCTTTCTAGGAGTGAGCTGGGCAGGGTGGTCAGTGCCTTGGCTTCTGTTCATTGGGAAGCATGTCTCCGGACAGTCCCGAAATGGTCTCTCTGGTGTCTGCCTATCTGGGGCTCCTACCTGATGTTCTCAGTCTCCTACTTTCACAGAACCAGCCCCTCGGTCTCTCCTTCCTTCCCTGACCCATGGCCAGCCATTGTCCTTAAACTTTCAGACTTGCTCCGGGTCCCCGCAACGTAGTGCATGCTTAAATTGTAGTGCATGCTTAAATTGTGTATGTGTGTGTGTGCATGTGTGTGTGCGTGCGCGTGTGTATGCATGTGCAAACTCTGACACACACACACACACAGAAGTCTCAAAATTTGAGGGCCATATAAGTTAATTGACTCAGAGAGGCTGAGATACAAATTTTGGTCACACAGCAACTGTTCTATAAATGGAAGAATGATAGTCATGGTCAATTAGAGCCTGCCTCTAGGCAGGGACCTGACGCTGTCTGACTGAGGGCTATAAGGATTACTTAATTCTGAGAGGTTGAGAGATGAGCTATGGTCACACAGCAACTGTTGTCCATAAATGTATAGGGGGAAGGGGAATGCTGCCAGACACTCCTGACCTCCAGGCAGGAACCTGAGGCTTGATGAGGATGTGTATGAAGGCAACAGCTAACAGTGTTCTTTTGGGTTTGTCTATTTGTTTTAAGGAAGGCTCTTTCTGTGAACTTCAGGCTGACCTGGGTAGCTCAGGCTGGCCTTGAACTCTCTCTGTCTTCCCTCCTCAGCCTCCCAGGTGTTGGGATTGCAGATGTGTGGTTCCACATCCAGAATAACTTATTCATTTTGAGCCTTAGCTTTAATTTTGTAAATTAATTTACGTGGGTTAATGATTAATTGATTGATGGGGGGATTGTGTACATGCATGTGTGGGTGCGTGTGTGTGTGTGCGTGTGTGTGTGTGTGTGTGTGTGTGTGTGTGTGTGTGTAGGTCAGAGAACACCTATTGGGAGTGACTTTTCTCTTCATTTCTGGGTGTGGGGCAAACAACTTGGTGGCAAGTATGTTTGTATGTTTACCTTCTAAGCCCTCTCACTGGGTCCCTGTGAGTTTCTTTGTTGTTGTTGTTGCTTTTGGGGGACTGAACGAACGGAGGGCTTTACCTGGCAGTCACTCCCTCTGCCAGATGTTAACTCTCTTGCCACCTAATGATTAATTGTGCGTGCGTGCGGGCGGGCTGCTTGCACGTGTACGTGTGCATTCCCTGATTGCTCCCTGCCTTATTTATTTACTCATTCATTCTTTCTTTACTTTAGAGAGAGTCTCCCACTGAACCTAGCCCTCACGATTCCGCCAGACTAGCTGGCCAGCAAGCCTGGGGATGCCCGCCTCCGTCTCTCTAGCGTAGGTCAACAGCACTGCTACGGTCAGGGTTTTAAAAATGTGGGTTCCGGTGGGGGGTTTCAAACTCAAGACCTCATGTTTATGTGCCAAACACTTTACCTGCTGAGCTATCTCTCCTGCCTTGTCCCCTCTCTCTTTAAAGTTAAAATTACATGTATTTGTTGAGTGTGTGGTTGTCAGTGTGTGTATGTGTGTGTAGCATTAAGAGACAGCTCTCCCCTTTCACCGTGTGGGTTCTGGGGACCAAACTCAAGTCATCTCACTGACCCAGCCTCTTATCTGAGAGAGGTAGGGACTCCCATGTTTGGTGTTGTTACGAGGGTTTGAGCAAGCATTTATTCGGTGCTGAGTGCCTCTGGACACTGGTGAGTAGTAGCTATTTTTGAGTGGCAGAAGGCGGACATTGTTAAGTCTCAAAGAATGCATGCTCCCTGAAGGAGGAATGTTGGAGGCCGTCTTTCGGACTTCCTGTGTTGAGCAGCTAGCCTCAGATATCTTGATGGTGGACTGGCTGCTTCCCAAGGGCACAGCTGCCAGCCACTCTCTGGCTTGTTTCCATTCCGTCCTGACCCGTCGTCACTGGCTGCTGCTGCTGCTTGGGACTATGGGATCCTATCTGGACCCTTCTGACAATCCTTGTATGTCTGTCGTTTTGTGACAGGTTCCTGCTATGCAGCTGTGACCTTGAGCTGGCCTTGAGCTCCAAAGCCTCCTGTCTCAGCCTCCTTAGAGCATCACACCCGGCCTCCCTATGCGCCCTCCTCCCAGGGGCCCTATGGGACATAAGTTTTGCTATCCACAACTCCTGCCCCATGGTCTCACTGTGTGGACCTGCCTGCCTCTGCCTCCCAAGTCCTGGATTAAAGGCATCCGCTCCTCCAAGATTTCCCGTAGCTGAGGCTGACCTTGAACATTCTTCTGGTTCTCCTGCCTCCATCCCTGGAGCACTGCAATTACAGGAGTGCTCCCTGCTTTATGAGGTGCTGGGGATCAAACCCAGGGCCTCCTCTAGATGAGGTGAGGGCTCTACCAAATGAGCTGCATCCCCAGCACCCTGTTTTACCCCCCCCCCAATAAGGTCTAGCCCAAGATGGCTTTCTTTGAACTTGAACTTGTAACCCTGCCTGTGCTCGTGGAATACTGGAATCCCAGATAGAAATTGCCACGTCTGGTTTCTACTGTTTCCTGGGGGTGTTTACTGCAGACTCTCTCCTGAGCCGTGTTCAACAAGCATGAATGACCCTCAAGCATGTGAGGGAGAATGAGCCGTCTGGAGGAAGCGTGACGGCCGGGAAGGGGGTGCTCACAGTGTCTGGGCAGATGTGATCACACACACTGACTCTGTCAGCCAATGAGGAGACTTTGTCCATTTCTCTTTTCCCAAGGGTCCGGATGCTTGGCTCTGACTCACATTCCTTCTGCATTCTCTACATTCCTAAATTTCCCTTCAGCTCCTTCTCTGGACACAGGCTGTTTGCATTCTGCCCTGGCTGAAGGATGAATCTTAGCTTCCCCGGCACGACCAAATACTAATCCACACTCATGACCAAATATTAATCGACACTCATGCTCGATGGCATAACACCAAGAAAGAGAAGCAGCTCCCTTCCCGGAAGAAATGCCACACACATGCTGGGAGCCAAAGACAGACTGGCCCCGCTGACTAGAGAACAGCACTAAGAGCCTGAGCGTGTGTGTGGCTCAGTGGGCAGTGGGGCTCAGTGGGCAGTGTGTGTGGCTCAGTGGGCAGTGTGTGTGGCTCAGTGGGCAGTGTGTGTGGCTCAGTGGGCAGTGTGGCTCAGTGGGCAGTGTGACTCAGTGGGCAGTGTGGCACGCTTGCCTCACGCACAAAGCCCTGACTTCAATTCGCTGCATACAGTCAGGCATGGTAGTTGCATGTCTGGAATCCCAGCTCTCAGGAGGTAGAAGCAAACAGATCAGTCCAGGGTCATCCTCGGCTACATAGTGAGTTCAAGGCTAACCTGGGCTATGTAAGGCCCTATTGAAATAGGCAGAAAGGAAACAGGCATGGTGGGAGGGATAGTGCACCGGGGGGAGGCAGGGGCAGAGGCAGGTGAGTATCTGCGAGTTCACGGCCAGCCTTAAAGAGAACGAGTTGGATGGACTTCCCTGGTCGGCAGACTGTAATTAAGACGGCAGATTTCCAAGGCTGCCAGCTTCTTCCTCAACCTCCTCACTTGAGACAAAAGCCCGGCAGCTTGTGTTTCCCACCAGCGGGCCCCTGCTGACGGCCTGATCAGGACACGTCACACCGCAGGTGCTGACCAATCAGCTATCCTACCTGTCTTCAAACTGACCAATCCTAGAGTGGGGGGAGATTCTTCATAGGCTTTAAACTCCTCCTTCAACACCCCCCCACCCCCGCCATGCACAGGGTCCTTTTCTCTGTGGTTCCACCGTGTGCACGCTTCTTTATGTCCAGTAAACACCTTTCTGTAACTGCTGGTTCTGCCTGTGGCACTTGAGAAGCCTCTGCTGCTACTGGTTCATTTCTGTGTTTTTCCTGCCTTTTAATTCTTTAAGTGACAGAGAAAACAAGCCCCACCAAGACCCCCAGACTGTGCCATTTCTAGACTGTACCAGGCTGGTCTACATAGAGAGTTTCAGGATAGCTAGGGCTATGTAGAGAAACCCTGTCTCAAAAAACACGCAAACATGAGGCTGGATTGTTTTCTTTTTCTTTCCTTCTTTCTTTCTTTCTTTCTTTCTTTCTTTTTGGTTTTTGAGGCAGGGTTTCTCTGTATTGTTTTGGAGGCTGTCCTGGAACTCACTCTGTAGACCAGGCTGGCCTCGAACTCACAGAGATCCGCCTGCCTCTGCCTCCCGAGTGCATGCGCCACCAACGCCCGGCGAGATTTAGTCTTAAAGAGAGATTTGTTTTTATGATTTGCTTACGTGCACCTTGTGTGTCTGTGTGTGTGCACAGGATGGCAGGTGCCCGAAGAGGCCTGAACAGGGCGTGGGACGCCCTGGATAGGGTGCTGGGAATTAAACCTGGGTCCTCTTAACCACTGGGCTGTCTCTCCGGCTCCCACCGCACTGTCTTGTTTCTGTTTTTAGGCAGTCTCTTGTATCCCAGGTTGGCCTCAAACTCACGGTCCAGCCAGAGAGAACCCGGGACAATTGGTCCTTCTGCTCCCACCTGGGATTACAGGCGTGCGCCTGGTTTACGTGGCGCTGGGGGTGGGCCCAGGGCTTCATGCTGCTAGGCAAGATTTGTAGCCACAGAGCTATCTACCCAGGCCCTGAGCTTGACTGTTGTGTTGCATTCCCTCTGAGCGGGCAGAAGCCCAGAGAGATGGTGACTGGGGTCGGTGGGGGTTTTGTGTGCAGCTGAGGAGGTCCCAGAAACCAAGCAGACGAGGTGATGAAACTCTAACGGAATTTACCACAGGGTCTCCGGGGTGCCCCGAGTCACCATCCCCCCCCCTTCTTCGCATGGGATCAAGACTTGTGTGTGTCCTCATCTGAGTCACCGACTCTGCTGTCCCCACCACAGAGCAGCCAGGCGATGGTTTTGCTTACCACGCTCTTCACCTGAAGTCCTCCCAAAGCCCTGTGCTCAGTGACAGGAGAGGGAGAGGATGGGGACCCTGGACCACATCGGAAGCCCCTGAGTTGCTCCCTCTTCCTCCATCACAGCAAAGAGGTCGACAAGATGGCTCAGGAGGTAAAGGCACCCGCTGTCAAGTCTGATGACCCGAGTTCAATCCCCAGGACCCACAGACGGAAGGAGAGAGGCAACTCCTGTAAGTTGTCTTCCGACCCCCCCCACAGGTTCACACACACATGTTTTCACACACATGTTCACATACATGTGTTCACACACATGTTCACACAATGTTCACGCGTGTGTCCACACGCATGTCCACACACATGTGTTCACACACACATGTTCACACACACATTCAACTGGATGGGGGAGTGGGAATACCAGCTCTCTTTTGTGAGTTTACGTATGTGTGTGCGTCTACATGTGAAGGCCAGAGGTCAATCTTGGATCATCTTTCCAGAGCTATCCACTTTGCTTTTGGAAACAGAGTCTCTCACCGGGACTGGGGCTCTCTGCTTGGACATGCTGGTTGGAGAGCAGCCCCGGCATCGGGATTACAGATGTGCCTCACCATGCTGGCTTTTTACGTGGGTGCTGGGACTTGAACTCAGGCCCTTGCACATGGGCCATCTCCCCAGCCCCTGCTTATGACCTTCTATGGAATGGGCTACGTGACCTCTCCACATGTGTATGACACGTACGGTCCTTGTCCTTAGGATCCAACACAGTATTTAGAGAGCATTTTACTCTTAATTAAATGAATATGTCTGGTGTGTAGGGAACCCTGATCCTCCAGAGCTGGACTTACAGGCAGTTGGGAGCCACCCGCATGCGTGTGCTGGGACTGACTTGGGGCCTCTGGAAGAGCAGTGCATGAGGGCGTGGAAGGGCTGCCCCAGCCCCCCTCCTGAGGAAGGGCCGTCCCAGCCCCCCCTCCTGAGGAAGGGCCGTCCCAGCCCCCCCGTCCTGAGGAAGGGCCGCCTCAGCCCCCCCTCCTGAGGAAGGGCCGCCCCAGCCCCCCCCCCCGTCCTGAGGAAGGGCCGCCCCAGCCCCCCTCCTGAGGAAGGGCCGCCCCAGCCCCCCCCCCCGTCCTGAGGAAGGGCCGCCCCAGCCCCCCTCCTGAGGAAGGGCCGCCTCAGCCCCCCCTCCTGAGGAAGGGCCGCCCCAGCCCCTCTCCTGAGGAAGGGCCGCCCCAGCCCCCTCCTGAGGAAGGGCCGCCCCAGCCCCCTCCTGAGGAAGGGCCGCCCCAGCCCCCCTCCTGAGAAAGGGCCGTCCCAGCCCCCCTCCTGAGGAAGGGCCGCCCCAGCCCCTCTCCTGAGGAAGGGCCGCCCCAGCCCCCCCTCCTGCTATCTCCTTGCCTGGCTCCACCCCCATCTCTAGTCCTGTATCCGTCTCCGTCCCCACTAGAGTCCTGCCATTGGTGAGTGGATTCCTGGCCTCAGGCAGGCCTCAGAAACAAGGGCGTCCAAGAGCTGGGATGCAGCTCAGTTGGTAGAGTCTTTGCCTACCACACGTGAGACCCGGGGTTCCATCCCCAGTGTCACCAAACTGGGCGTGGTGGTGCACACCTGTAACCCCGGCATTTGAGAGTGGGGGCAGGGTCAGAAGTTCAAGGTCATCCATGCTGCATGGGGTGTTCATCTGTGTGTGCGTGCCTTTCACAGCATGAGTGTGTGTGGGGGTCAGAAGGCAACCCTAGGGGTCAGTTCTCCCTTCCCCATGCCGGTTCCCAGGGATTGAACTCAGGTCACCAGGTGGCAAAGACCCTGTCCGCTGAGGCATTTTGCCAGCCTTATTTTATTCATTATTTATTTACTCATCCATCATCTATCTATCATCTATCATCTATCTATCTATCATCTATCCATCTATCTATCATCCATCTATCTATCTATCTATCTATCATCCATCTATCTATCTATCTATCATCCATCTATCATCTATCTATCTATCTATCATCTATCTATCATCTATCTATCATCTATCTATCTATCTATCATCTATCTATCTATCTATCTATCATCTATCTATCTATCATCTATCATCTATCTATCTATCATCTATCCATCTATCTATCATCCATCTATCTATCTATCTATCATCCATCTATCTATCTATCTATCATCCATCTATCATCTATCTATCTATCATCTATCTATCATCTATCTATCATCTATCTATCTATCATCTATCTATCTATCTATCATCTATCTATCTATCTATCTATCTATCTATCTATCATCTATCATCTACCTATCTATCATCTATCTATCTATCTGCTCATGGATGGTCTCTTTTTGAGCTTGGAGCACTGGCTGTCTGTCTGTCTGTCTGGCTGTCTGTCTGTCTGTCTGGCTGGCTGGCTGGCTGGCTGTCGTCTGGCCAGCCTGAGGATCCTCCTGTCTCCGCCTCCCCAGCTTCCCCGTTATCCACACAGACTGCACCTGACTGTTACATGGGCACCAAGGGTCCGCTCTGGTCCTCATGTTTGCCCAGTAGATGCTCTACCCACTGAGCTGGCTCCCAGCTCCATCCCGGGACAGTAAGGCTACATAGTGAGACTGTCTCCAAAGCAAACCAATAAAGATGTATACACACTAATTAATCAATTGGTAGAAGGTCTCAGATGAGAGATCAGTACTATGGAGGGAACTTGGACCCGAGGCAGAACCTTCAGGCTGGTACTCGCTGTGGCCTCACCTACTCCCAGAACCTCCTGAAGAGTGAAGACTCACTGTGTTCCCTTCCTGGGGGTGGCTCTGCTGCACCCCTGCTGTGCTCCCCAATGTGGGACAGGAACCACTAGACAGGATGAGTAAGGTCTGATGCAGGCAGGGCGAGTAACCGTTATTCATATCAGTTCACCTTGAAGCATGGCCTTCCTGGGCGCCCTGGGGGAGGGGCTGGGGCCTCAGGGCCAAGGGGAGCTGAGGTGGCAGCTATGAGGCAGCTTCTGCTCAGTAGCTGGAGGAGTGGGGTAATCTGGGGTGCGTTTTGCGTGCCAGGAGTCAGACTGGGACTCGAGTTTAGTGTGCGAGTGACGGGGAGGACAGGGCTTCCAGGCCTCGGCATCCCTTACCTTCACAGACCCCGCTGGTTCCGCACGGTGGCCTACACCCACAACCCCAACACGTCAGGGGCTGAGGCAGGATCTCAAGTTCAAGGTCAGTCTAGGCTACAAAGCAAGACCCTGTCTCACGAAGCTAAGAGGCTGGGGATACAGCCCGGCTGGTAACGCTTGCCCCGCATGGGTGAAGCCTTGGATTTGATCTTCAGCACTACATAAACTGCGCTTGGTGATGACGCCTGTAATTCTAGTGCTTGGGAGGCAGAGGCGTGGGGACAAAGAGTTCAAAGTCATTGTCAGTTATGTAGGGAGCTAGAGGCCAGCCTTGCCTACATAGGAAGTTAGAGGCCAACCTGGGCTACATGAGATTGTGTCTCAAATAAGTAAGAGGAGGAGGGATGGAGGGGTGGAGGGAGCAAGATCGAGAGAGAGAGAGAGAGAGAGAGAGAGAGAGAGAGAGAGACAGAGAGACGGAGAGAGAGACAGAGAGACAGAGAGAGAGAGACAGAGAGAGAGAGAGAGAGAGAGAGACAGAGAGACAGAGAGAGAGACAGCATGAACAGGGCAAACCATGGGAATTTGGTGCTGGGGTTGGGTAGTCCAGCTTCTGCCAAATGGTGCCCTTGGTTGCTGGTTCTGAGCATGTTGCCATCTCCTTCAGCTGGAGAGTTCTCCACCCAACCAGTGGAAGGACGAAGCCTCCACTGTGCCTTGTGTGTGTGAGCATTTCCTCACCTGCCCGCCCCCGGCACCACACTTCCCTGCTGCATAGGGGATGGCTTTCTGCCCATGGGAACACGCCGCCCAACGTGGACGGCAAAGAGGAGGCCGTGATGGGGAGCCCCATTTCCTGCTTCAATCCTTCACCGTCCTCAGCACCGGGCTACCCGGCCGATGGTCAAGCCTCTGGCTGGTGGCCAGCCCCTGTCTGGACAGGGGGAAATGGAGATATGAGGAGGCACACGGTGTCCTCAAGAGCAGAAATTCCACCGGAAAGGAAACAATAAGTTGAGGAGAGTCATTTTTCCAGGGAGTAGAGAGCCAGGAGACAGGCAGGACCTTCCTGCCTCGGCAGGATAAACAAGCCTGGCGGGGGCAGCTCTGTGCCACCCTCCAGGTGTGCATATGGAGTCTGAGCAGCGGGGAGGTTGCTGGGGGTCGGGGACTTTGCTTTGACACCATGGGGAGAAGTTCTCTCTTGCGCTGTATTCTGGCTGTAATTACGGTAGATGAAGTCCTAAGCAGGAGAGTTTAGATCAGTGAGGCCAACCAGATGGCTCAGCTGGTATAGGAGCTTGCGGCCAACCTGAGGTGGACCCCTGAAATTCACATGAGGAGAGAATCAGCTCCCCAAAACTGTTCTGTGAGTTCTACATGCATGCTGTGGCACCCATCCCCCCCACACCCCACAATAAAATAAGTAACTATGCTTTTTGAAAGAGTTAGGGTCGGAAGGATCAGAGCAAGGCAGACCGAAGGGGCCTCTATCTGGCTCCAAGTGTGGAAGCCAGGCTAGTCATAGACATCGGTGGCCAGGTGTCTTTTAGGGACCAGGAAGACAGTTCTAGGTTTTAAAGAAATTCAGATAACTCTATGTGTAGAGGGGGTAGACAGATAGAGAGGAGGCTAGTGCAGAGTCCCTGTTGGGGAACTACAAAGGACAACTGACTCTCCGTCTCCCCTCTCCTCCCCCTTCTCTCTGTAGGTCAGGGCCCAGCCATATAGCCCAGGTAGACCCTGAACTGACCGTCCCGCCCCAGCCTCCCCGGTGATGGCACTACAAGGTTACAGGTGTGTCACCATGCCAACTCTTTCTTCCTTCGGGGTTCAGGCACAGCTTGCCTTCAGGAAGGGTGTAGCAGAACAGGAAGGAGGAAAACCTCAAAACTAAAGAAGCCACATGTTGGAAGGAACAGAAGAGGTCTGCAGGCTACAGTGTCCCCTACAGTGTCCAGTTTGCCCTGTCCAGCAAGACTGGAAAAGAAGCTTAGGGCCTGGATCGGTAGTAGAGCCCCTGCCTAGAATCCCCCAGTGAGGGGCTGGGATGTGGCTCAGTGGTAGAGCCCCTGCCTAGAATCCCCCAGTGAGGGGCTGGGGTGTGGCTCAGTGGTAGAGCCCCTGCCTAGAATCCCCAAGTGAGGGACTGAGGTGTGGCTCAGTGGTAGAGCACCTGCCTAGAATCCCCCAGTGAGGGGCTGGGGTGTGGCTCAGTGATAGAGCCCCTGCCTAGAATCCCCCAGTGAGGGGCTGGGGTGTGGCTCAGTGGTAGAGCCCTGCCTAGAATCCCCAAGTGAGGGACTGGGGTGTGGCTCAGTGGTAGAGCCCTGCCTAGAATCCCCCAGTGAGGGGCTGAGGGTGTGACTCAGTGACAGAGCACCTGTCTAACATTAATCAGGCCCACTATGCAAGAGCAGGTTGAAGCAAAGACTGATGCACAGAGTGAGAAAGTTGTGCCCAAAAATCTGTGTTGGGGTTCAGTCCTTGGTTAGTGTGGTCATTTTCCAAACTCACACATTTTTAGATTTGGGGGTCTCCTCCCCGACATCTCAATAACGACCATGGCTAAAACATGTGGCCCGACTGCTCTGAGCAAATTCCGCTCCGTACCCATTATTATTTCTTCCTCACAGTGCTCAGAAGCGGGTGCGGCTGTCTGTCTGTCCTGTGCATACAGGAACAGACACACAGGGGGTTAATATCTGGCTGTGACCACAGCTCTCTGGAGAAGCCAGAATCCCAAAGATTCCCCAGAATTACTGGAAGTTGGAGATTTTGAAGAGATAAAACGTTGCAGCCAGAGAGCCGAGTTATTTGGGGCATTCATAGCTGTTTCTTGACAACCTCTCTAGCTGACCCCCACCCCCTGTTGCCGGGATCTGGCAGGTGCACATGGCTGTGCCACTTGAGGGTTGAAATTCAGACTCGGGCACTCATGCTTGCACAGCAAGCCCTCCTACCCACTGAACCATCTCCCCGGCCTCCTCCAGCTCCTGAGGCAAGGTGTCTCACTGCACCTGGAGCTTGCTGACTCATCTGGGCTGACCGGTCATCTTATGCCTTCGATCTGTCTGTCTGCCTCCCCAGTGGTGGGATTTCAGGTGCTACTACGCCTGCTCAAATACGGATCTTCTCATGTGCATAGCAAGTGAGCGTTCTACAGACTGAGCCGTCTCCCAGAACCTTTTCCAAGAGCTTTGGAGACATCTGGAGCCCTGAGCAACCATCTCGCACCAGAACTGTAGGACTGGTTGTTTGGGTTTTTGTTTTTGTTTTTCTCTAGCTGTCTAGGCGTACCTAGGACAGAGATGACGGCAAACGGTGTGATGTTCCAGGTCCTTGCTGCCCCGAGGCAGGTGTTGAAGTCAGAGTCCTCTGTCACACTGGAGGCCCAGGGGCCAGGTTCAGTCCAGACCTCAAGGTGCTGGAAAGAATTCAGTCTATTTCATCGGAATGAATGTCACAGCTGGAGACGTGCTGGGAAGTAGACCTGGGCCAGTACGGGTCATTTACACGATTTCATCAGCAAAGTCTTCCTTTGCCTTGGGGCCCAGAGAAAATGGAGAAATGTTGAATCTGTGGAGGGAAAAAGGATGGGCGTCTAGATGTATTGCTTTTATTTTTTAAAACTTGTTACTTTTTCTTTTTAATATTTGTGTTAGTGTGTGTTTGGCACATGTGTGCAAAAGTGTGTAAAGCCCAGAGGGTGACACCTGGTGTTTCCTCTAGCACGGAACACCTTAGCCTTACTCAGCATATTTATACTTAGTATGTTTATGCTTTTAAACTGAATTTCAGTGTGTGTGTGTGTGTGTGTGTGTGTGTGTGTGTAGTGTGTAAGCCTGTGTGTTAGAGGTTGGAGATTGGTATCAGCTGTCTCCCTTGATCATTCTCCATCTTACAGAGGCTCTCATTCGAACCCAGATCTTGCCAATTTCGCTAATCTAGCTAGCCAGCTCATTCCAGGGATTATCTGTCCTTGCCTCCCAAGCTCTGGGCAGGTCCCCAAACCACCCAACACTTCAGGTGGGTGCCGGGGATCTGAACCCCAACCCTCACATTTGTACAGCAAACCGTTTTACTGGCTGAGGCCTCTCCCCAGTCACCAAGCTTATTTTTTGACACACAATCTTTGCTATGATCTCTGAAGTCACTGCTTTAGCTGTGTTGGCTAGCAAGTCGCAGGATCCTCTTGTCTCTGCCTGCTCAGAGCCGGGGTTGCAAGCTTCCATATACTACTGCGCATATACTCTGGTACTGGGAATCGAACTCAGGCCCTCACACATCTTACTGAGTTTTCCCTATCCACCCCACTCCCTATGCCTGCCAGCTCCCAAACAGGAATTTAAAAAGGGAATAGGCTTCCAGGGGAGCCTATGACAGCCGCCTCTTAAAACGGGGATCCAGCAAGGAATATATGGAGTTTGGGGCAAGCAAGGAAAAGACCTTGCCTTGGGTACTTGACCTATGGGTAACACGAGTGTGGCATGTGAAGAGTAGAAACGGGATACAGGAGCTTGGGGCTGGGGCTGGGGAGCCCTGCTGGGGGATCGGCACACCCGGGAGCTTGATGAAGCCTCTCTGCTCCTGCCTGTCACTCACCTGCCCGGGCCTGCTGAATGAGTCAGGGTCAGCACCTGGCGCTCCCTCCCTGCAGCTCCAGGGCAGCCGATGAGGCCCCCGTTATTCACAGACTGAACCTCGACTCCCAGGGTGCAGCCTGGCCTGCCAGCTCATTACCCCCTGCGGCTGGCCCCAGATCTAGACAGCCCCGGGTGTGCCCAGGTCAGGCCCAGAAGACAGAGCCCTCAGCTGGCAAGACCTAGCCTCCTGAAAGGGCAGGACTGTCTCAGGAAGCTAAGGGGGACAACTGTTTCTTGAGGTTCAGGAAACATAGAGTCTTCCTTCTCATTCTGAGTCCTGGTTTTTAAAAAAGATTTACATATGTAGGATTTATTCATTATTAAGTGTTTATGCATCGTACAAATGCTGTTTCTATTTTGTTTTAATTTGACGGTATTTACATGTGTATGGGTATTTTGCCTGCATGTACGAATACCTATATACCACATGTGTGCGGTGCCTACAGAAGGCGGCACTGGACCCCTTGGAACTGGAATTACAGACAGTTGTGAGTTGTCACCTGGGGGCTGGGACTCAAACCCAGGTCCTCTGGAAGAGCAGCCAGTGCTCTTAACCACTGAGCCATCTCTCCAGCCCCTGTTTGTGGTTTTTTTTTTTCTTTTTGAGATAAAGTCTTATGGAATCCAAAATGGTCTCTAATTCACCGTGTGGCAGAGGATGACCTTGAACTTATGACCTCCACCCCTCAAGTGCTGAGGTTACAGGCTTGCACAAGCATATCCAGCTTATACAGGATGGGGGACAGGATCCAGGGGTGCGTGCATGCTAGGCAAGGACCCTACCAGACACATCCCCTGCTGCACCCCTGACGTGGTGGTGGTGGTGGTGGTGTGTGTGTACACACGTGTGCATACACATGTGTGTGGTGTGTGCACATGTATGCACGTGTGTGCACGTGTGTGGGCGCGCACATGTGAGTTTCACCATGACACTTTCATACATGTGTATCATATGCTTCGGTCAGTCACTATTACTCTCTTATTCCCTTCACGCTGAGCCCCCTCTTTTCCAAGCAGCCCCTCTTCTGTTTGATCTAAAAAGCATCTGGAAAAAACCACAGAGCCTTTGTCTTCCTGAGACTGGCTGCCTTCACTTCACACGAGAATATCTAGCCCCACCCATATTCCTAAAAAATGACACGAGTAGCCGGGTGTTGGTGGCGCATGCCTTTAATCCCAGCACTCGGGAGGCAGAGGCAGGGGGATCTCTGTGAGTTCGAGACCAGCCTGGACTACCAAGTGAGTTCCAGGACAGCCTCCAAAGCTACAGAGAAACCCTGTCTCAAAAAACCAAAAAAAAAAAAAAAAAAAATGACACGAGTTTGCTCTGCTTTTTATCCTTTTAAGACAGGGACTTGCTATGTAGCACAGGTTGGCCTTGAACTCATGACCCTCCTGCCTAATCTCCTAAAAACTGGGATTACAGGAATGTACCTCCCCACCTGACTTTTTTTTTTTCTTAAAAAAATTATGTATTAGATTATTGTATGTATTGTGGGGATCACACCTGTGGGGGTCGGGACAGCTTTGGGGGAGTTGGTTCTTTCTTTTCACCATGTGGGACCCAGAACCCGGGCCGTAAGGCTGCTGTCAAGCACCTTCGCCCACTGAAACAGCCCGCTGGCCCTCTTCACGTCTTCAAAAACGCTGCTGTGTAGACACAGTGAGTTCTACTGTAGGCTAGCGCGTGCTTAATCCGTCTCTAAACTTACATTTCTGACGCTGGTCTCAAAGCCCTGTGGCTCCCAGGCGTTACTTCTTCGGGAAATGGAGTGCCAGACTTTGTTTTGCTCTTTTGTCTGGTGTTGGAAGTGGCTCACAGGGGGAAATGAGTGTGGAGATGGGGGCAGGGCTTGAGCATAGACAGAAAGTTCTGGAAACTCCCAGTTACTCTTTCTGAGAATCCCAAGGGGCTTACAGGTGAGAGGTTATGTTGTGTCTAGAACGCCTGGCTGCCTTTCCGGACTGATTCAGGGCCACCGGCCTCGCAGCAGGTGGAAGGCCGTACGGATTTGGCTGGACAGAGATTTCCCACCCTGCAGAGACAGTTCCAGCAGCTGTATAGATGCGTGTGTGTGTGTGTGTGTGTGTGTGTGTGTGTGTGTGTGTGTGTGTGTGTGTGTTGAGCAAGTGCTGTCTCTGTGTTTTCTTTATTTCTTTTCTTTTTTCTTTCTTTTTTTTGGTTTTCGAGACAGTGTTTCTCTGTATTGTTTTGGAGCTTGTCCTGGAACTCCCTCTGTAGACCAGGCTGGCCTCGAACTCACAGAGATCCGCCTGCCTCTGCCTCCCGAGTGCTGGGATTAAAGGCGTGTGCCACCAACACCCGCCTTGTCTCTGTGTTTTTGTTTTTATGAGACAGGATCTGACTTTATACCCCAGGCTGGCCTATAACTTATGATCTCCTGCCTCAGCCTCCTGAATGCTGGGATTACACCTGTAGGTGTGTGACAGGTTAATTATAGGGCCTCCCTTGAATACGACGAGTTTCTTTTGAAATAAGTGTGGAGGTGGTGGTGAGGCAGTCCTAGGGACTAAACTTAAGGTCTCCCTCGTGCTACAAAAGCACTCAGATCGTGGTATGTATGAGTGCGGACACACATGCTCCTTGCACACACGAGGAGATCAGAGGACAACTTCAGGGAGTCAATTCCCTCCTTCCACTGTGGGTTCCAGGGATGGGATTTAGGTCACCGGGACTGTATGGTGTCTTAGGGTTTTTATTGCTATAAGAGACCCCATGACCATGACAACTCTCACAAAGGAAAACGTTTCATTGGGGTATGCTTGCAGTTCGGAGGGTTAGTCTGTCATGGTCCTGATAATGGCAGCGGGCAGGCAGACACCGGGCTGGAGAGCTCTACACCTTGATCTGCAGGCAGCAGGAGATTACCAGCCACACCGGGCCTGGCTTGAGCATATATGAGACCTCAGTGCCACCTCCACGGTGGCACACTTCCTCCAACAAGGCCACGCCTCCTCATAGTGCTCTCCCTGTGGGCCAAGCATTCAAGCGCACGAGTCCAGGGGAGCATTCCTATCCAAACCACCGCACAGGGCTCGTACTTTTGCCTGCTGAGCTAGCTTGCCAGCCCCCACGGGGACATTCTCAATACGTTTGCTTGTTCCGGGGGTCTCATGATTCGTCTAACAGTGTTCGTTTCGCAAATGTAACACGGTCCTGCAGGGGAGCAGGGAGTCGGACCTCAGTCCAGCTCTGTTCTCCACGCTCTCCCTCCAAGGAGAAGAGGCATCACGTCACTATGACAAAGCACCCTGCAAAGGCAGCTTAAGGGAGAGAATATTATTTTAACTCACAGTGCAGAGAGAGTCAGTCCATGGCACCAGCCCAGCCAATCACATGGGGCGGCAGGGGCTCCAGCCCCTGCCAATCACATTTCATATGAAGACAGACAGCAGAGACAGGAAGTGGGGCTGGGTTAGAAAACTGCGGGGCCGCGGCGGCGGGCCGGGGCACGCCTTTAATCCCAGCACTCAGGAGGCGGAGGCAGGCGGATCTCTGTGAGTTCGAGGCCAGCCTGGGTCTAAAGAGCGAGTTCCAGGGCAGCCAGAGCTACACAGAGAAACTCTGTCTCAAAAACAAAACAAACAAAACAAAACAAAAACACCACCTCAAACCCCCAGCTAGGCTGAACCTCCTGAAAGTTCTGTAGCCATCTCAAACAGCGCCACCACCCGGGCACTAAGTGTTTGAACACGAGACCATGGGGGATGGTCATTCTTTCATTCAAACCACCACAAACAATGCCTTCTACTCTGGGACCGAGGCCCATGGAGAGAGCTTGACGGGACCTAGGATGTCTTAGAGGGCAAGCCTCTGAGCATGCCTGTGGGGAATGACCTAGGCGAGACTGAGGTGGGGAGGCCATGGGCTAGGGCCGCGGACTGCACACACACATACAAAAAGAGCAAAAGCTTCCAGACTCGGGGTGCAATGTGGCCAGCTGCCTGAAGCTCCTTCCGCCGTGATGGCCCTGCCACATCGTGGGCCCTGGACCCTGGAACTGTGAGGCACCATGAGCCCTTCCGCTTTGATCAGGTATGTATTATACTTTTGCTACATTTTATTTATTTTTGTGTGAAAGAGTACATATGTGTGCATGTTTGTGCCATGATGCATCTATGGTGGTCAGATGGCAGCTTTCTACCGAGTGGGTTCCAGGGATCAAGCTCCGGTGGCAATCATCTTGCTGGCCCTTGGTGGGGTGTTTGTTTTGCTGTAGCAACAGGGTGAATAATTACTACTTATGGGGACAAGACAGGAGGACGCTGCGGAGGAGCCCTGCTCCGTGTCCGTACCCGGTGTCCAGCCTTGGAAGCTATAGTTCGCAGCTGTGGTCCTTAGCGAGCATGAAATGGTAGGAAATGAGTGTTAGGGGGAAATTCCAGTCTTGATTATTTGAAGAGGCGAGATCTGGCATGGTGCCCTGACCGGGAGTACCCTGGTAGTCCAAGTTTCATTTCTGTGGCTGTGATAAAATATACAGAAGGCGACTTCAGGGTGGAGAATGTTAAAAAGCTGGTCACATCACACCCACAATCAAGAGTAAAGAAATGAATGCAGACAAACTCACAGCCGGGGTCTCCTGCCTAGGGAATGGTCCTGCCCATGGTGGACTAGGTCTCCCTCATCAATTAATATAATAAGGAAAATCCCCACAGATATGCCCAACCTGATCCAGAGAATCCTTTGTTGAGACTCTCATTGTTAATCCCAACATCAAGAACTAAGACCACTACCATAATTTGATACAAATTTGAAGCAAGCTTGATTTTTATTGAGATCCCCCCAAGACCTGGCCAGGGACTGCCTCCTAAGTGGGGTTTAAGAGAGCAGCCGAAATCCACTGCTTGGACCCCTTTTAAGGAGTAAGACCGTGAGTCGTTTTATAGAAGAGAGACAATGGGACAATAAGGAAATTAAAAAAAAAACTTAAAAAAATCATGTGGTCACCCACCGTATGATTAGGGAGGCTCAGGTTCTAGGAAACAGAGAACAACACTACTCTCACAGTAAGTAGAAGCAGGTTCTCCTTGGATGAAGTCTCACAGCTGTGTCTCCCTGAGCGTAGGGTGTGCCCTTCAAATCTGCCACACAGCTGTGTCTCCCTGAGCAGAGGGCGTGTGTGCCCTTCAGATCTGCCACACAGCTGTGTCTCCCTGAGCAGAGGGCGTGTGTGCCCCTTCAGATCTGCCGCACAGCTGTGTCTCCCTGAGCAGAGGGCGTGTGTGCCCCTTCAGATCTGCCGCACGCTTGCTCCACCCCCTGTGCTTGCCTTTAGACAGGGTTTTACTGAGCAGAGCTGGCTGGCCTGGAACTCACCCTGTAGACCAGGCTGGCCTGGAACTCACCCTGTAGACCAGGCTGGCCTGGAACTCACCCTGTAGACCAGGCTGGCCTGGAACTCACCCTGTAGACCAGGCTGGCCTGGAACTCACCCTGTAGACCAGGCTGGCCTGGAACTCACCCTGTAGACCAGGCTGGCCTGGAACTCACAGAGACCCACCTGCCTCTGCCTCTCGAGTCCTGGCTCTAAAGACACGTGCCCCCCACATGCAGCCTCTCCTGTCCTTTGCACAGGAGAGGCCAATGTCGACCACAGCCAGATTGGCTCAATTTCCCCCTAGGTTCCCGTTAGGACTAAAGTTTACATGAATTCACGCCCCAAGTCATTTGTGGGGTCAGTATTTTCCCTTTAAAACTATTTTAGAGTTATTTTATGAAGTTTATGAATATATCTGATGTGTGTGTGGGGGTATGTATGCCAAGGCATACACGTGGAGGTCAGAGGGCAATTGTGTGGAGTCAGCTCTCCCTTTGCTCCTGGAATTACAGCCGGGTCATCAGGTTGAGAGCAAAGGCCTTTACTGGCTGAACCATCCCACCGGCCCCACCTTATTTATGTTTATGTGTGCGAGTGGTTGTATGTCTAGGCACCACTTATACGCCTGGACTTGGCAGTTATAGCGGCTGTGAGGCACCATGTAGGTGCTGGGCGCTGACCCCGGATCCTGGGGAAGAGCAGCCGATGCTCCTGACCACTGAGCCATCTCTCCAGTGCCCACCTTATTTTGTCAGGCAGGCCCCTCACTGAACCTGGAACTCACTGACCTGGCTACTTGAGGCTGGCCAGTGAGCTCTAAGGTGCTACCTGTTTCTGGGCAGTGCTGATGTTGCACGGGTGCATGGCCTTGCCTGGCTTTTACTCCGGCTCTGGGATTTGAACCAACGTCTTCATGTTTGTGTGGAAAACGCTTTATCCAGTGGGGCCGTCTCCCTAGCTTCTCTTCTTTCCTTTTGAAATGGGGTCTCACTGCGTAGACCAGGCTGGCCTTGGCATTGCCTCTGCCTCCTGAATGCTGGGATTAGAAACATGTACCACCATGTGTGGTTGGTCAATATTTTCCTGGTTTTTTTTTTTTTTTTGCCTTCCCCAGAACTGTAACATATAACCTGAAAAATCATCTGCAAAACATTTACCTCTACCTTGATGGGCAACTTTTCTTTGGCTGCAAAGATTTTTGTCTTCCAGTTCAGAAAATAAAAGCCAGACAGGTGGACGGGGGCCCGTAGGGGTTGAAGAGACACACCCAGTTGTCAGACATTGTAAACGTAACTCTTTGGCTCATATATTGATGTCTGGAAAGGAAGCCGGGGAAGGAAACATTAGATGAAATCTAAGGGGTGGCACCACTGCCTGCTTCTTAGGAGACAACAGACGTGACACAGGCTTGCTTTGTTTCATCATGAGACATCCTCTGTAATGTCAGTGTAGCAAGAGGACCCTATCTGATGTCAGTGACATGTCCTTGAACTTCCTCTCGTCTGGAACTCTGAGCTAAGCAAACCCACTATTGTTTTTTGAGACAGGGTCTGTGTGTAGCTGCCTTGGAACTCGGTATGTAGCCCAAATTGGCCTGAAACTCACTATAATCCTCTGGCCTCTGTCTCCTCAGAGCTGGGACTACCAGTGTGAGCCACCACACCCAGTCAAACTCATTTATAAACAAGGGCCAGTCTCAGGCATTTTGTTATAGCAACGGAAAACAGATAGTTGGTTGCATGACTTTGTGTTGCAGACATAAACATCTATTAATCTCAGATAGACAGAGTCCCAACAAACCAAATAAAGAGTTCTCTCCGAGTCCAGCCTGGCGAACCAGTGCATTTATTTGGGGTAACTGTCAGGGGCATGGGGTGACTCACGGGTGGCTACATCCCTGGAAAGTCCCCTAAATGACTTACAGACAGCTACAGCATGGAAATGTCCCACCCCAAGCCCATTGTCTACCGTGTATAGAGTGGGGATTGGAATGTCCAGGCAGGGAGAGGCCTCATGAAGGACCTCATCCCCTGGTCGTATGAGGTCATCATAACCCCCAGCTTTATCACGGTGGAGGTCGTGCTACACAGATGGAGGCCTCTGCAGAGTGCGTGGGTTTGTATTCAGACTGGCCCGAGGCATGTGGGCCCAAGGATCCCCCTGGGGCAAGGTGCAAATACACTCTCCCTAACTCTGGTCCCTGCCCTGGACAGATTGCAAGTGCAGGGAAGGGGGACTCACCCCCAAACCAATTTCCTGTGGGTTTCCTGCTTGGGCAGCTGAACTTCAGCACTGGAAAGGCCCTGCTGACCATAAAACACCAGGGAGCCAGGGGGAAGGGTGTGCGGAGGACCCCTCACGTGGTGAAGTACGAGGGCCTGGCTTAGAGCCCCAGAATCTATATAAAACGCCAGACACGAGTGGGGTATATTTGCAATCCCAGTCCTGAGGAGGCAGAGACAGGAGAATCCCTGGGCCTGGCTGGCCAGCCAGTTCAGCCTAATGGGTGAGCTCCAGGCCAACGAGAGATCTTGTCTCAAAGGAAGTGACTGGTGTTCCCGAGGACAACTTCCAAGGGTGTCCTCTGACCTCCACATGCACACGTACACACATGGGAATGCTTAAACACACGTTCACCCATACATACATGAACATGCAGACACATAGAAACACACGCACACACATGCGCGCACACACGCACACACACTTACAGAGAGAGAGAGATTGGCCAGGTCAGATGTGGGGTGTGGCTTTGCTCCTTGGGAAGGTCTCCGGTGTAGCTTTCCCTTGTCTGTGTGTGGTAACGGTTGGCATCAGTAGGCCCTGGAGGGCTCTGGTCTCTGCCTGGCTCCTGGTGTCTGGGTGTGTGTTACATGATTCTGTACTCTCACCTTGCTCAGTGTGGAAATAGGCATGGCAGTAAGGCCAGCCTTGTAGAGCCAGGAAGGAGAGCATTTAGATAACACTCACAGTGGGTAAAAAAGGGCCTGGCTTAGACTTGGTGCTCCTAGGTACCATTGTCCGTCCTTCCGTCTGTCCATCCTTCCCTCCGTCCATCCATCCATCCCCATCCATCCATCCATCCATCCATCCATCCATCCATCCATCCATCCATCCATCCAATATATTCTGTGTGTATCTAAGGACTATTCTTTTTACATTTTAATGTGTTTTAATTACTGTGTGTGTGTATGATGTATGTGCACACGAATATGCACATCTGTGTGATATATGCGCACACATGAGGAATGTGTCTGTGTCCTGCTCCACCACTCTGTCTCATTCCTTTGAGGTGGCGTCTCTCACTGCACCTGGAGCTTGGCAGGACTCCCCAGTGATCCCTCTTGTCTCTGTCCCCCTGGCCCTCACAGCCCTGGGGTCCAGGCTTGTGTGCACGCCTGGTTTCCTGGTGGGTGCTGGGGACTGGAACTCAGGCTTTCATGCGTGTTTCTCCTACCCACCGCACCATCTCCTCAGCCTCCTAGGAGCTGTTCAAAGGAATGACCATCTCTCTGTGTGTGAGCAAAGTTCCTAGCTGGTGTGGTGGTGGGACATAGCTACAATCCCAACGTTCAGGAGGCAGCGACCGCAAGATTGTGAGTTTGAGTCCAGCACAGGCTTCGGAGCAAGGCCCTGTCTCACAAAGCCGAAAGGAACCAGCTGTGGTGGCTCCTGCATACAATCCCAATACGTGGGGAGCTGAGGCAGGAGGATTGTCGAGACTTAGAAGCCAGTCTGGGCCATAGAATGAGACTCTGCCTCAAGGAACAACAAGCAACCAAAAAACCAAACCAAAACAAAACAAAACAAAGCCCAACCACCCCACAAAAGAAAACAAGCCAAACCCAGGCAGGGCTGGGGCGGCTGGGGCTCAGCTGGTTCTGTGCTTGCCTGGCGTGGTCCCCAGCGCCGCCCCAACTGTCTGTGGTGGCACACCCCCACCATCCCAACAACTGGGAGGCAGAAGCAGGAGGACCGAAGCCCAGGGTCATGTCCAGCTGCACAGAGTTTGAAGCCAGCCTGAGCTGTCTGAGACTGTTTCAAAAACAAGTGAAGCACTCGGGAGAAAGCTCTTCGGCCCAGACTTGAGCAACCTCACTCTTACTCATGCTAACCTCCTGAGGAAAAGGGATCTGTGTTCGACCCCAGGGCCTCACCCTAGCTACAGAGGTGCCAGTAACTCGCCAGGCCAGGTTCAGGTTGGAGGAAAGCAACTAGGTTTGCTGCAAACTCCTGATGTGTTTTCTCAGCCTACAGATCCCTACAGAGTACCTGCCCATGGCTGAGTCAGCGTTCTTATCCTGCTATGCATATAAGGCGGTCCATGCCAAACAGGCGTGGGGATGCCTGCAGGGGCCAAGGTTAGAGGGAGATGGCCTGTGCGTGTGACCGTCTCTTTGAGTGGTCACACCACAGCCATGGCCTCTCTCCCTCTCTCTCTCTCCCTCTCTCTCTCTCTCTCTCTCTCTCTCTCTCTCTCTCTCTCTCTCTCTCTCTCTCTCTCTCTCTCTCTGAGACTGCTATGATCCTTCTCAATCCTTTCCTCCTTCCGTTTCTCTTTTCCATGTGTGGTATTTGTTTGAGACAGTCGGCTATACAGTCCAGGCTGCCCCTTAAACTCCATAATCCTCCCACCTCTGCCTCCTAGGTGCTGGGATTATAGGAGTGGTCCACCATGCCTAAGGGGAGATGCTATCTCCCACCCCCCAGAGAGTTCACTGAACCATTCCTACTACTCTGGAGAAAGCAGATACTAATACTTCTGAAAACGCATTTTCAGAGTTGGCCCCTGAGAAAAGTCAAGGTTCACGAACTCCCTTCCCAGCTCCTTAATACAGGAAGGAAGCTGGGATCGTCTGTGTAGCATGTCCGGGCCTGGGATGAGTCCCTCCACCCCCACCTCTCTCTGCATCTCTCCTGCTCCCTCTGGGACCCAGCCTCCCCCTGTAACAAGGCTTTTCACCAGAGCTGTGGGTGGCAGAGGTGGCCCCTGGTGTAGTGCACAGCAGGATAAGCCTGCTTGGAGGGAGGAGGCTGGTGGCCACATGGCTTGCAGCAGGAGCCCTCGTGGGTCTGACCACAGAGGCAGGCGCTCCGCCTTGGGGTTTGAAGCTGGGAACTGGTTGTCCTCTCTGTAATCTTGGCTCACATGGACTGAGGCAGTCTCCTGTCGCCAGGCCCCCTCAGCTTGCCGCTGAGTCACGTTCCCCCGGGTTCACCCAGGCGCCCGGCTCCAGGCTTAGTCATCGGAGAATGAGTTGCAGAGTTCTTCTGTAGGCTGTCACCGCGGCAGTGAGGCCTGGTTCCTGAGCATCCCCCTTCCCCCCAAGCTGTCATTCCTCCTTGTTGGGGGTCCTGGCTGGGAGAGGGAGCCCGGAGTGGGAGATGGCTCAGAACTACCTTCCTACACCTCCATGTCAGACTCCTCCAGGGCCTCAATCCTCTTTTGTTCACTGTCTCTCCCCGGTTTGTGTGTGGGCGATCCTGCGCACGTGCGTGCCAGCATGAGGTAGCGGAGGCCAGAGGACCACTATGGCTCAGTCCTCAGACACCATTTGCCTTGGATTTTTGAGACAGGGTCTCTCGTTGGCCTAAAGCTAGGATTATAAGTGCATGCTACCATGCACAAAAAAAAATCTTTATGAACTTAGAGTATGGTGTGTGTGTGTGTGCTCGCATGCGCGCGTGCGTGCGTGCGGACACCACTGCACACGTGTGGGGGTCAGAGGACTACTGAGGGAGTTACTTCTCTCCCTTCCAGCCCGTGGGTTTCAGAAATTGAGCTCAGGTCTCTGTCCTGGCAGCAGACATCCTTAGGTGCTGAGCCGTCTTGCCAGCTCAGTGCCTGGCTTTCAGGAAGGCTTGATCAGGAGGGGCTCCATTTGGCCTGCAGAAGAAGCTGAGCCGAGAGGAGGCTGGGTCATAGTAGTCATCATGTTGGTCACTTTGGCTTCAGCAATGTCCCCAAGGATCTGTGTGGCCACCCTGGGGAGTGACCCCCGGGCAGCCGTGACAATCAGACTCTTTCTGCGTCTTAGGCCCCGGTGTGCAATACTCTCCATGCCTGTGAACTTATCTGCCTTGGCTTGCATCTGAAATGTCTCCCACAGGCTCATGTTTTGAGATCTTATTTGTTTTCAGTTAAATGTGTATGTGTGTTACGTGTTTGGGTATGCAGTACCCATAGAAACCAAAGGAGGGCGCCAGACTCCCTGGAGCCTGAGTTTAGGGAAGCTATGCACAGGTGGGTGCTGGGAACTAAACTCAGGTCCTCTGCCAGAGCAGTGCCCGCTCTTAACTGCTGAGCCGTCTCTCCAGCCCTGAGCTTGTGTCCTCGGCTTGTGGTGCTATTCTGAAGGCACCGGGACCTTTAAGAGATGGGGCCTGTCTGGTGACGTATGTCACCAAGGGTGAGCTTTGGAAGGTAATACCACCCCCGGCCCAGGTCTGCACTGCTTCCTGGTTCTCTGTGACAAACGGCATCCTCCTCCCATACTCCCGTTGCCATGGCAGACTGAGACCCTCTGAAACTGTGAGCCCCCCCGTTTCTGTAGGGTTACTGTGTGTCTGTGTAGCTGTGTGAGTGTGTGTGCATATACACATGTAAGCCAGAAGTCAGCACTGGGTGTCTTTCTCAGCTGTTCCTCCACACGCGTGCGCACACACACACACACACTATTTTGTATGTTTTGTATGTGTGTGGGGGGCACGGATGCCCTGGTGGACATGTGACAGCCGGAGGACAGCTTGCAGGAGTTGTCATGTGGATCCCAGGCATCAAACTCCTTAGGCTTGAGGACAAGCAGGCACCCTTACCTGCTGAGCCGTCTTGCCGCTGCATTTGAGAGCGGCCTCTCATGTAACGCGGAGCTCACTGATTCCGCGAGGCTAGCTAACAGAAACTGCAGGGAACCGCCTGTCTCACTCACAGACGCGCATCAGCAGGCCAGGTTTTTTTCTTTTTTCTCCCGTGGGTGCTAGGGATCTGAATTCCGTCCCTCCTGCTTGTTTGGCAAACGCTTTATTCACTGAGCCATCCCTGCAGCCCCGTGAGGTAATTTTAGTCACAGCCACTGTGTTGGGTAGCTTTTTTGTCAACTTGACACAAACCAGAGTCATCTAGGAAAAGGGAACGTCAGTTGAGGAACAGCTTCCCTCAGACCGGCCAGCAGGGAAGCCTGTGGGCATTTTCTTGATTGACATTGATGTAGGAGGACCTAGCCCCCTATGGGTGGTACCACCCGTGGGCAGTTGAGTCTGAGTTGCACACACACAAAAAAGAGCCAGCTGAGGACCTGGCAGGAAGGCTCCGTGGCTAAGAACACTGACTGCTTTCCAGGAGAACCTAGTTTGAATTCCTAGCACTCACAAGGCTTCTCACAAACACTGCATACATGTTCCACACAGACACACACAAGACAAATATCCACACACATATGGTTTTTAAAAATCTGTGTTTAAATAAAAAAAATTGTTTTAATTTATGTGTGCGGATAGGGCTCCAAAGCTACAGAGAAACCCTGAAAAACAAAACCAAAGGACCAAACTGGAAAGCCGGGAGAGCAAGTTAGTAAGCAGCATGGTCTCTGCATCAGCCCCTGCCTTGGCTTTCCCTGATGAGGGATGACAAGCTGTCAGCTGCAGTAGACCCTTTCCTCCCCAGACTGCTTTGGGCCACGGTGGCCTTCTCACACACAGGCAATCACTACAGACATGGTTCCAGAGAACTTTATTGAGAAACGGGAGACGCAGCATATACAACTGTAAGGTCTCACAGCGTAGGCACTTGGTCCCATGGCAGTGGAGAGCAGCGGGCAGGGCTGACTCCAGGCTTTGTCTTCAGCCCACTCTCTCCTGGCCCCTAAGCTGCAGCTTCCTCTGGAGACACGTGGCGGAAGCTGTAGCTTCCGGTCGTCTCCCTACACAGGCACACTCTCCTCGACGTGGTCGCCAAGATACCTCACCCAGCGCGTCGCCAGAGGAATTATCTGATGTCAGTGAATGGGCTCTGCTCCTCCAATCCAGGTGTCTGGAAGTCCCTGAAGGTCCAGCCTTTCTTCCTCCCTGGTACATTTGGACAGACTGAGTCCCCGAGTCAATCGGATGGGCTGACTTCGGTACCGCAGGCCCAGGCGCTTCTGAAGGCTTCTGGGTGCTGTCTCTGGCAGCTTTGCTCCAGCTGGGGTAAGGCGGCTTTCTCCCCATCCCAGGGGCCCACACCCCTTCTCCAGCCCCAGTCAGAAGACCTTCTACCCTCGATGCCCCTGCCAAAGAGAGAGGGCTGGGCACCTTGACCCTGACACCCCTCAATCCAACTCTGCCTAGCTCAGATCACCAACATCACCCATTTCCTTGAAAACACTTTTTTAAAACTCCCCTGGACTGTGTGTACCTTCAGAATGTGTCTCTAGGGATTGAAGCAATGACACTGCTTCACAGATAGAGCAGGTCCACAGGGAAAGGGCCCCAATTCATATTTTCCCTAAACTATACAAAGACAGGCCACTTTTTAAAACTTCTCCAAAATGACGGTAATTGGTCCTCAATCTGAACAGCGATTCCCAGCTAGCTTTGAGTGGCCCTGACTCTTAGCCAACTGGGCTGTTGGCCCCTTGTGTCTCTGTGGTCACTTGTGTGTTTTGGTGAGTGGCTTGTTTGTATAACTCCTGGAAATGAAAACAAATATTATCTCCAGGAGAAGAAAGTTCACAATGTAGCCCTAGCCAGACTTTCTTAGGCCATTGTTTTTCTAAACATTTATATTTAATTACATCTATGTGTACATAAGAGCGGTGTCCTCAGAGGCCAGGAGATGGCACTAGATCTCCTGGAGCTGGAGTTAAAGGCCATTGTGAGCCACCTGATGTGGGTGCTGGGAATTGAACCCAGGTTCTCTGTGAGAGCAGCAAGCACTCTTAACCACTGAACTAGCTCTCCGGCCCTTGTTTTGTGGCCAAGTCTCACCCTGTAGCTCAGGCTGGCATGGTCTTTATGCTTCATGAGTATAAAAATACAGACATGCATTCTATTGCTTTGACCCCCCCAAGCATCTGCTGGCCCCCAATCCATGTACAACCTGGATCATTCCGATCAGGAAAAGACTAACTGGTCAAGTGTTGCTGTGTGGTTAAGGCATTGGGACACAATGAGTGGCTTTGGGTCTGTGAGGGGTTCACTAGGACTCTCAGGTCAGTTAAGGTGTGGATTTCTACTTCCAAATTATGCTCAAGGCCACCCCTCCCATCACCCTCCACATTCTAGTGTCTGGTGCCTTCCAACCACACCCCTTTATGAGCTTAGCGTTTCCCTTCACCTTCCAAGGTCCCCGAGAAGCCCTCGGATCTCTGTCTCTTAAGCATTTGTGGGATTCTCTTTCAGAACCAGGAGACGCCTCCCACTTTCTGGTATTGGGTATTGAATCCAGGACCACATGCACAGTAGGCAACCGCCAGAACTGAGCCATGTCCCAGCCCTTGCTGGGGGATACTAGGCAACTGCCACCACCAAGCCACACCCCAGCCCTCACTGGGGGATTCTAGGCAGGTGCTCTACCACTGAGCCACACCCCAGCCCCTCACTGGGGGATTCTAGGCAGGTGCTCTACCACTGAGCCACACCCCAGCCCCTCACTGGGGGATTCTAGGCAGGTGCTCTATTCCTGAGCTCCAGCCCAAGTCCTTTTTCTATTTTTCATTCTGAAATATGGTTTTCCAGGTTACCCAGGCAGGACTTCAATCTGCTATCCTTCTGCCTCAGCTGGGACCACAGCGTGCACTGCCTGGTGCACGACTTCGTTTCTGAAGGCCTCTCACTGAATTAGCGCCCCCGCTCCAGGTTCCTGCAGACCTCTGCAGCGTGCTGCTGCCGTTACCCAAAAACAACACAGGAGCCCTAGAGTCTTGTCCCTTACTCCTTCTAAAAGTCTCACTTTAGGAGGCGCAACAGTGCCCCCTGCTGGAATCTTCTCACCAGCCACGATTTCTGCAGTTTGACTTAAGGTTGTGGCATGCTGAGACAGGTGTGAGAACACAGCCTGACCCCCCCCATACGTCAACTCACTGCACAGACATTTATTGAGCACTTACGATTGGCTACCACGCTACCTGTTGCAGATTCAGGGCAACACACACACACTATCTGGGCCTTCATACAACTCCCCAGTTCCCACTTAGTTCCGTAGCCCCCCCACCTTGGTCTGGATTGATCCGGAGGCGTCCCGAAAGCTGGGGGCTTTGCAGCCACCCGTGGATACCACCGGTCTCAAAATAGCAATCCTCCGGCCTCATCCTACGTGTCCGAGTTACCGGAGTGCGCCACTACCACATCTGGCCCAGTATGATCCTTAAATATTATTTATAGAAGTGTATTTTCTTGCAGTGTTCAAGCACATAATACTAACTGAAATAGGAATGTGCAGATGTGAGTACCAGCTCAAAATAACTCAAAAAGACGTAACCTCCGAAATCACTGGCTATTTACAGATTAGCAATCCGTTGTCTGCCTGGCAGCTATTTCGACAGCCCCACCCGCTGATGACGTCATGCAGTCAGAGTGCCCCCAGTCAACCACTGTGCGCACATGCGTGCACAAGGTCTACAGGGCATCAAGTGTCCTTCTCTGTTACTCTCTACCTATAACCACGAGGCAGGGTCGGTCACCGAACCTGGAGCTAGCCTGGCAGCAGCCGAGCCCCCGACTCTGCCCCCCACCCTTACAGTTCTGGTACACGTGACCACGCCTGGCTTTTTTATATGGTTGCTGGGGGTTCGAACTCTGGTTCCTCGCGCTCGTAGAGCGAGCATTCTTACCCACGGAGCCATCTCCCCAGCCCCCCCACTCACCCTCTTCTCTCCCCTTATGAATGTGTCACATCCCATCTCCTCCAAATACTTCTCATAGTTGTTACCCATATAAATCCATCCCTCTAACTGACACAGTCTGCTCCGAATCCATCCCTCTAACTGACACAGTCTGCTCCGCTGTCCCTGCCATGCAGCAGTCTCCAGTTAAGGACAGGAATACAGAAGGCAGCTGTGAAGGTCCTTGCAAATACTTTTCTGCTACTGAATTATTTTTCCAGAATGTACTCCCCAAAGTGGGATAACAGCCCCCCCCCCCACATCCCCAGTGCTAGAGATTGAATAAGGAAGCGTTCTCCTACTGAGCACTCACGGGGGAATTCTAGGCAAACCCTCCAACCTTGGTGGATTCTATGCAGGCGGAGATTAGCGTAGTTCCACAATCATTCAAAAAGAAAAAAAAAAAACCTCTGTGGCAAAACATTGACAAATGTCTCTCCGGGAGGCATTATTTTACAGTGCCAGGAATCTACATGTTTCTCCAGAACTTTGACTTCATCTTTGGTGCATGCCAGTGGTTTTATTTAGTGAATTCCTTTTCACTTTAGCAGTCCTTGCTGGTAGATTCTTCCCCTGGGTTTATGAACTATTTTGTTCCTTGTCCAAACTGGCCTCTTATTTTAACGGGTACACTAGTGATTTAGCTTTTCTTTCTTTCTTTTTTTGGGTTTTTGAGACGGGGTTTCTCTGTATTGTTTTGGAGGCTGCCCTGGAACTCGCTCTGTAGACAAGGCTGGCCTCGAACTCACAGAGATCCGCCTGCCTCTGCCTCCCGAGTGCTGGGATTAAAGGTGTGTGCCACCAACACCTGGCAATTTAGCTTTCCTTTATCAAATTAAAATTCCATGTTGTTTGTAACCTTATCAGTTTCCGTGTCTTCCTTCATACTTTGCTGTGTATACATTTTATATCTGTTTTAGACTGAGCCAAGCAAGGCCTCAGGTAGCCTAAGCTGGTTCTGGATTTGGTCCCTGCCTCTACCTGACGGCTAGGATTACAGGTATGTACTATACCTGCTTTGATTCAGTGCTGGAGATGAAACCAGGCCCTCCAGTGTGCTAGGCCAGCACTCCACCAGCTGAGACTAGCCCAGTCTGCGTTTCGGTTTTGAGTCTCTGGAGTCTAGGCTGGCCTCCACCCCCCCACATCCTGGGATTACAGGCTCGCACCACCATGTCCAGCACTTAAAATGTATTATGTAATGGAAACTGATCATCTGGACCTTAGTGATTTCCTGCACTGGTTTCTACAAACAGGGAATGTGTCCCCTAGGAAGAGACGTCCCTTTTCAGCCCCTAAACATTCCATCTGGACTTGTCCCAAAGCCCCCGGGTCCCACACGCACCGTGTCACCATCCCAAACCTAAGTTTCTCTTGTCCTTTCTCCACAGCTCCCAGGGAGACACGTGTCCCACGGTCACCTCTTCCAAAGCTGCCACCACAGATCAAAAGGACAATGGTGGCCGCTGCTTGCCCCCAACTGTATCCTCTCTAGATTCTGACACCCCCATCGTAGTCCCCCAACCCCCATGGTGACTTTCCAAATTCCTCTTGGCACTCCAATCCCATCCTGGCCTTTAGGCTTCGGGCAAACATTTCTGAAAAGGAATTTTGCCAGGAAAGCTAAGGAAAAGCAATAAGTAAGATCCTAGGAAACATGTAGAAAGCATGAGAAAGGTATTAGATTACAGAGATTTCATATCCTACTTAGCGTCACTTCTGATTGGCTAAACTGTTTTGTCTGTCGCCTCTAACATTATATATTAAAGATACCCATTTAGTTGTATATAAAATTTCCACTCTTTGCAGCTAAGCATCACTACCGACTCCCACTGAGCCTCATACTGGCCTTAAAAGAAATACGGTTTCTCTTATTCCAGAGTAAGGAAACGTGGCTGGGTTTTCATGGATCTTGAAATATGGGGACACTGTTCCCCCCTTAATCTCTGCCTCCCAGGCCCCAGCTCACCTGGGCAGGTGGGAAGATGGAGGGAGAAGTGACCATCTGTGCGTCTCGGACTCCAAGGCCTGAAACTTGCTCAAGTCCTGGTCTGCAGGAGTCCCTGCATTTCCTGGAGGCCCAGGACATCGACCAGGAAGGATCCGATGCCCCCTGACCATCTTCAGACACTGACTGTCTCCCAGAGACTTTGGACATCTTTTTGAAGGAATGGATAATGATGTAGGCGTGGACCTCGGTCACTCACCGGGGCACTGGGCATCCTGAGGGTGGCATTCCAGGGCAGACTGTTATCTTTGAAAGGATTCTGCTCTCCTGCTTTGAAGAACTTCGGTTGGCAGACCAGAACCGGTTGATGTAAACTTGGACCACCCTGGGGTGTCAGTGGGCTTCACCAGCAAACACAAGCGCCCCCACTCCATCAGCCGCTGTGTCTCAATCCAGCGGATCTTACCCAACACAACACCTATTGTCATTGTTTCTGGGGGTCTTGATGGCTTGTTGTGGGTGCTGAAGGTGCAGTCCATGCACTTGGCTGAGCACTCAAGGATGTTCACAAAGTCCAACCCTGCAGATGCTCTCCTCCTCCGGACAGGATCCCACGAGCATCGATGCTGACACCTCTCGGCCACCATCTGGGAAGGTTACCCTCTTACAGGGGGCATCCTCAGCGACCCAACCGAACGTGTGGCCAGAGAAGGAGCTTCTGTGGGACAGAGTCCAGTTTTTCTACACAGTCTCTGTATGCAGCCCAGGCTTAGGCTCAAATGTATGATCCTCCTGCCTCAGCGTCCCACGTGCTGGGAAATAGGTGTTGTGATGCCACATCTGGATTTAATCTCGCATCTACGGTCTCTGCTTGTGCCTGCACTCCCTGGCCCCTGACACTGGAAACCCACCCCCCTACTTCACTAAAGAAGTCTCTACTCCCTGCCGGAACACGGCAATGTTATCGCCATTCTCAGATCTCTGGCATCGTCTGACCTCATGTGCCCCCGCGAGAACGGCCGGTTTTCACTCCATTTCCACCATGTCTTGACGTATACTGGGTCTTCCTTTCCTTGGAGAATGACATAGATCTCCCTAGGACTCTCTTTTATCCGCTCCATCAACCCCCCACCCCCACCCCCCACCCCAGGGAAGAGGGAATGCCTAGGAATTGACCTCAGGACTTCCTGCAGGCTAGACAAGCCCTCTACCACTGAGCCCCTCCCCCAGCCCCTCAACCGGGGGATTCTAGGCAGATGCGCTGCCACTAAGCCACGCCCCCACTCCTCATTGGTAGAATCTAGACAGGCCCCTACTATTGAGCCACTCGCCCCCCCCCCCCAGACCCCTGAGTTCTAGACAGGTGGCCTACAGAGGAGTCATGACCCCATCCCAGGAATGGTTTTGAAGAATACAAAACAAGAATCACTTATAAATCTCAAGACACCTAAACTACACAGCAGCAGCCACAGCTGCAGGAATCAAAAGGAAGCAGTTGGGCTGACTTCCGGCGCCTGCTGTGTGCACAGGGAGGTTAGGGTCACACCGCTACTGGTACTGCTCTCCTACCCCAATACATCACAGAAGGAGCGAGCGTTTTGTCGGCTGGGAAATCACCCTCGGCTCTATCACCTCGTGGGTGCCCTCCCGCCCTTCCCACCTGCCCCGCCCCCATCCCAGCCCCAAGCGCCTTTAACTATCAGGAAACCTGACCCTAAACACGTGGATAGTCCCGTTACTGAGGGACACCACTAGGTATTTGCCATCGACCATGGTGGTTACCCGGGGCTTTTCCAGGCCATGATATGCTGTTAGGAAGTCACCAAGAAATGACCCCTTGGGGTCCAGGATCACCACCTTGTTCACCTCTCGAAGGGTCAGAAATATGTAGCCTTTCTTATCCACAGACACAGAACCTGGCTGGCAGCCGTGTAAGCCGGGGCCCTTGTATTCCCAGATCACCTGGCCTAGTCCATCACAGAAAACCACGCTGTTCTGCTGCCAATCCGACCCTACAAAATTGCCCTGGGGGCTGGTGGTCAGGAACACCAAGGCCCGCTGGCCCCGGCTAGCCTTGCCCCCCGGGGATAAACCGGGTGGCCAGACTGCCCTCCTCCTTGTACACCTCCACGTGGCCAGCCACGCTGACCGCCACCCGCTCTCCACACGGCATGGCGGCCACGGCGTGGCTGGACTGGGTTTGGCTCAGGGATCTGCGCCACTGGACGGCCCCCTCGGGGCTGACGAGATAGAGCCTCGCATTGGCGGAGAAAGCCACCGCGTTCTGCAGGGCGGCCACGCTGCACGGGGCACAGCCTTCGGGGACCGGCACCATGCCCTTGTAGTCGCCGTTGAGCGAGAAGCGCTTCAAGACCCTGTTCTGCTCATCCGCTACCAGGATCTCCTGGGGGCCGTAGGGACAGAGCCCGGTGATGCGAGGGGAGCGTTTGTCGCCGGGCATCCTCGTGGGGAAGCTCCAGGAAAACACGGGCCGGGGGAGGAGGGCTGCACCCTCCAGGGCTGGCCTGAGGATGGGGCTGGGCTCCCGAGAAGGGGGCCTGCCCCTCCCTTTGGCCTTCTTCTTCTTGTTAGGTCTGCTCCCCCTCTCGACATGGACGTCGTCATCCTCCTGGGGGTTCTGGGCTTTGCCTTCTTTGGGAGTCAGGGCTGCATCCTTGCACGGGGACTGGGCTCCGCCCTGCTTCCCTACTGTCCTGGTTCTCTCTTCCGCTTGGCTTCGAGCCTCATCTCCTCCTTGGGTGCCGGCGGCTCCAAGCTTCTCGTTGTCCCCCCGGGACTGTTTTGGTTCCTCGAAGGAGAGTCGCAGCAGGTGGCAGTTCTTGTCCTGGAGCCCAGGGTGCAGCTGCAGCTTGGGCAGCACGCAGCGGGTGGGCCCGGGTGTCCAGGGAGACTCTTGGAGCTGGCGCAGGCGCTGCGTGATGGCCCCTTCCAGCGACAGGATCTCGGCCTCCAGGCCCAGGCTGAGCACTCGGCGGGCGAAGGCGGCGGCCGCCTTGGCCACTTGCTCCTGGCTCTCTATCTTGGTCAGCCTCTCCCTGGTGGCCTCCTCGGCGGTCTCCACAAGGGCCCGGAGCTGTCCCAGCACTTCCTGCTTCTGGGCCAGCAGGGACTTGAGGATGCGTTCGGCGGCCTCCTCCACCTGCGCGCCCACACTGGCCGCCTGCTCCCGCAGCTGGGCTAAGGCTTCCTTCTCGGCCACCCGGGTGGCCTCCAGCTCCACCAGGTTGCCGTCCACCCCCGCCAGCAGCTCCTCAAGGCCCGGCTTCCGGGAGCGCACTGCCTCGGCCAGGGGCAGGCAGGGGTGGTCGAGGTGGGGTCCCAGGCGGCAGTCCTTGCAGAGCAGCTGCGAGCACGGCTGGCACAGGAAGCAGAGCGCCTCCCCGGGGTGCTGGGGGCACTGGGACGCCTGGCGCTCGCGAGCCTCCTCGTCATACCACCCGGCCCGGTAGCCCACCAGGTCGACCACGCGGTGCTTATGGGTCTGGCGGGAGCAGCGGTGGCCGTCGGCGCAGGCCTGGCACAGGTCGTCCGCGCAGTCCAGGCACCGGGCGGTGGCGGGGCCCCCGGAGCTCTTGCCGCCCACCAGAGGGCACAGCGCGCAGGCTGGCTTCCCCGAGTGCACGTCTCCGGGAGCCCTGGCCTTGACGAGGTCCAGGAGCCCGTTGACGAAGAAGTTGGTCTTGAAGGCGGCCACACCCTCGGGCGGCACAGGCACGGTCTCCCGACACTCGGGGCAGCGGACCCGGCCGCCCACGTCCAGCTGGGCCAGGCAGTCTTGGCAATAGGTGTGCAGGCATGGCAGTGTCTTGGGCGTGTGCAACTGCTCCAGGCAGATTTTACAGGCCAGGAAGTCGCTGCTCAGAGCCTCGAGCAGAGTAGGGGAGGAGATGTTGGAGACCATGCTGTAAGGGAAGGGTCAGAGGTCAGAGGTCAGGGGCACCCCAACCACGCCCCCGTCTTGGTTTCCTCCGCCCCCTTCAGCCCGGGCCCTCCCCGACTCTTGGCTGGTGTCCCCGCTCACCTGAGGCCGGGGAAATTCTGGCTTCCGGAGGCACTGGATGGTAGGATAAGGCGGTCTTCCCCACTTCTCCACAGCGCCGGATGTAAGCATGCAAAGGCCGTTGGTAGTGCTGAGTCTGTCTGTGGGGGAAATGAGACCAGGAGGCCCCCAGGCCTCAGAGATGCAGTAATCTCATTATTAACACGCCAGGTCATGGGCCACGGGGCAGGGTGGCCAAAGCCCTTCCGGTTTCCCGTAGCCCAGGCTGGCCCCAAACTTGCTCCGCACCGTAGGATGACCTTGGGCTTCTGGGAACTTCCTGCTTCCGCTTCCCGAGCCCTGGGATTGCAGGTGTGTGCGGTGCGGCCCATCAGCTTATGCGGCACCAGGATGGGGCTGAGGCTTCTGGTACGCCAGGAAAGGGCTCTAACTAGTGAGCTACACTGCCAGGTTCTGGCCTCAGTCTGAACCACGGGCTCGTCCCACCCCATTTACCGTGGTATGGGGGTCCTGCTATGAGCGACTCTAGGGCTAAAGGGACAGCCAGTGAGGACACGCAGGGCCAGGCGCACAGAAACACCGGCTTTTCGGTGTCCTACGGTCTTGGTTTCCTTTGTCTAACCTGTCTGTCTGGGAGTGTGTCCTGGGAGGGTGGGGGCCCACTTCCTGCGCCAACTATTTTTGAAAGTAATTTCAGAACAAGGCGCAAGGGGAAAGCTCACCTCCTACCTCCCACTGGACCTCAGGGCCACTGAGATCTGGCCTTACCTCCTGGAGTCTTCCAATGTTACCCTTTCCTACCAAACGCGTTCTAGACGCTTCTGGAGGGAAGGCATTGCAAGTCCCCAGCACGGCGGGGACTTCATTTAAAAAACGCCAGTGGAGGAGGAGGCTAGCCTTGGTTACGAAGTGAGTTTCAGGACAGCCTAGGCTACAGAGCCAGCTCCGGCTGAGCCTGAGCTACAGAGATAAACCCAGGCTTAAAAGAGGGTGAGAAGTAAATAAATACTGCTTGATTGCACTTTTTCTTGCCCCGGGTGGCGAGGGGAAGCTGGGGGGGGGTGCGGTTGTCGGTACTCAGGGAGTGTAGGACTCCGGGGACACAGGGTGGGAGGTCGAGGGGCAGGGCCTGCCACCTGGCTAGTCCTCTCCGGCCTACCGGCTCCCCGCCCTTTCTCCCCTCCCTTCGAGTTCCTCTCCCGGGCTTTCTCACTCCCCTCCCCTCCCCTCCCTCTCCTCCGCCCAGCCTCGTCTTTCTGGGTCCCGGCTCTTTCCCCCGTCTCTCCTTACCCAGCCACAGCCGGCCTTGGACTTCCCCAGCAGGGCCCGGGAGCCCCGAAATCCCGCTACCGCCGGCAGTTGACTACCTGCGAGAGAAACAAAACTGAAAGTAGCCGTACTGTGGTGCAACTTCCGTCCCCGGCCCGGGACAGCCACTCCGGGGCGCAAGCCCCGCCTTCCTCCCCACCCCACCCTGCAACGCTGCCTTCCAGGCCGGCCAGGGCAGTAAGGCGGGACCCCCTTCCAGAAGGAAGGTCTGGGGGCCTCAGGCCAGCATGCCCAGTGGCCCCTGGCTCAAGCTGCCAGCTGTGTGTGTGTGTGTGCGTGTGTGTGTGTGTTTGTGTGTGTTGTAAACAAGACAGTACCCCAGGGTGGGTTCTCTGAGCGTGGCTATTGGGTCAGGATGTTTATGTGTGGGAAGGAATGACAGATGGTGATCCCTCCAGTGGGCGAGGCTCCTCCGTTGCTCCTTCGCTAACCACAGTTGAAGCTGTGCGCCCCAGATAAGAACACCATTTCCAGGGCTTAGCGCAGGCTTCCTGGAGGAGGCTTTATCTAGAGATATGTTTGAGGAGGTCTCAGAGCTTTGGGGTTCCCGGGACAAGGGCGTTCTGAGAGCAGCAAGTGTGCCGGGGGCAGGGGGTGGGGGACGGGGTCCAATGAGATCCAAAATCCTGAGCCAGGTGCGGTGGGCCGAGGCTCCAACCCCAGCACTTGGGAGGTAGAGCGCGAAGAGCAGGGGTTTGGGGCCAGCCTCAGCTACTTAGGACGTTTAAAGGCCCATGGGAGCTACTGGATCTCTCGTGTGGAGGACAGGAAATCACTCAGGTGGTGCCTGACTTAAGATAGTTCACCTTGATACTCTTTCTACTCCCCACCCCCAGTGTTCTGCTTCACGGCGGTGTAAAAGCAATACGTTCAGTTTTAACTGAACTCATGTTGGTTTTTTTATTCTTTTTATTTATTTAGACACGGTATTGCTGCCTCACCTAAGCTAGCCTCAAATTCAAGATCCTTCTGCCTCAGCCTCCCAAGTGTTGGCACTGCAGGTGTGTACTACCACACTATCTTTGAACTGTGATATTGAGGCTAAAAAAAATGACTCTTAAGGGGAGGCCTGGAGAAGTCAGAGAGCATAGGGTGGGTGGACCGAGGATGTGTCCCGGTTGGTAGCGTGCTTGCCTAGCATGCATGAGGCCCTGGGTTCCATCCCCAGCACCCCATAAACCAGCGGTGCACACCCGTAACCCCAGCACTCGGGAGGTGGAGGCCGGAAGGTCGAGTCCAAAGTCATCCTCAGTATACAGAGAATTCCAGGCCAGCCTGAGATCCATGAGAGCCTGTCGCAGACAAACAGCGAACAATGTGGACTCTGGAGCACCGGGCAGGATGCTCACTCCCAGTCTGATTAAAACCTCTTGCCAGCGGAGAAGCAAGAACCCCAGCAGAGCTAACAACTGTTCTGTGAAGGTCACCAACTCAAACCTGTGTTTGAAAAGGGGCTATCGAGAAGGCTCAGCAAATAAAGGTGCTTGCCACCAAGCCCAAGGACCTGAGTTCAAGTCCCCGATCCCACACGGTAGAAGGAGGAATCCACTCCCATAAGCTGTTCTCAGACCCCGACTCCTACGCATGACACTTGTGTGCCCACACACGTTAGTAATCTAGTTAAATTCGTTTTGTTCTTTGAGACAGGTTTTTCCTCTGTGTGACAGCCCTGGCTGTCCTGGAACTCACTCTGTAGACCAGGCTGGCCTCGAACTCACAGAGATCCGCCTGCCTCTGTTCCCAAGTGCTGGGACTAAAGGCGTGCGCCACCAACGCCCAGCTTCAAGTTAAACTTTTAAAATGTGTTATCATAGCAATGAACTTGGCTTAAGACCTAAAAAATAGGGCCCTGTACACCTTTATCCCCTCCCAGCCAGCCTGTAACCAGCGGAAATCACGGCAGGCTCAGTGCTGTAACCAGCAGAAATCAGGGCAGGCTCAGTGCTGTAACCAGCAGAGGTCGCGGCAGGTGCGCATACTGTAAACTGTGTCTCAATCCCTTGTGCAAGCCTAGTGAGCCACGGTCTTCCCTTGTAGCTTGTGATCCCCCAGCAGCCCTTCCAGAGCCACCCAAATCTTATTTACTGATACAGGGTGAAGATAAAGAAGGGGAGCCCCTCGGGTGGGTGTCGGGGCCCCGAATATGATATTTCGGATATAGGCCTCAGTTCAGTTCCAGCATCTCGAATCTCCTGTGGCCTTTTAGATAGTTACCTCCGGATGGCCTCCTCACAGAGGAGAATGGCTTCTAATTTGTATAACAATAGACCTAGTCCTGGTGACTAGCGGAGGGTGCCCTTATGCTGAGGGTTTGTATGTGTGCATTCTAGGACCATCTCTAGGGTTAAAGGAAGAGTTTCCTAGTCAGCCCTTTACACATGATAGTAGTCTTCTGACAGTAACCCCCCAACACACACTTTTGGAAAGTTGTTTAAGATGATGCTGAACTAATCCGTGGTCTCCAATGTTAACTGAGAGCCCTCCTGAGATGATAAGATGTCTCTGTCTCCTCCTGAATGCCGCTGGGTAGCTAGGACTCCCTTGATCACACTCCCCCCCCCCACACACACTCAGGGTCGAACCAGGGCAGTTCCCCTGGTCCCGAGCACAGCCCCAAAGACATCAGTCCGGAATAGCTGGACCCTGCAGGGTAGGATGATACAGGCCACACCCCGGCAGATGGGTCCTCCAGGAAGCAGGCTCACACAGACCAGCAGGGGGCACGCTAGCACAGGCAGGCAGGCCTCACCAGACTTCCCAATTTTTCTTTTCTGTTCTCTCCTTTCACCCCCTTCTTCTTCCCCCTTCCCTCTCCCCTCTCTTCCCCTTCCTTCTCTCTCTCCCCCATTTCCTTACTTTTCCCCATTCTTATTCTTTCCTGACGGATTTTACTCAGCCCAGGCTAGCGCGAAATTCAGGATGTTATCCAGACTTGAACATAGAAGTCCCCTGCCTCAGCCTCAAAAGTTTCAGGTGTTACCATGTGTACCTCCAACCAGGCTTAATTTGGGCTTAATTTGCCCTTCTTTGAGTTTCTTGAGGTGAAAGCTTAGATCGTTCTTTCTTATTTAAATTTTTCTTTCTTTTTTTTCTTTGTTGTTGTTTTTGGTTTTTCGAGACAGGGTTTCTCTGTGTCTTTGGAGCCTGTCCTGGAACTGGCTCTGTAGACCAGGCTGGTCTTGAACTCACAGAGATCCACCTGCCTCTGCCTCCGGAGTGCTGGGGTTAAAGGTGTGCGCCACCAACGCCCGGCTGAAAAGTTCTAATATTTATGTATTCATCCGATTGTTTGTTATTTGTGCTCGAACATGCTGCATGCAGTGTGTGGAGCTTTAGAGGACAATTCTCTCCTCCCGCCATGGGTGAGAGGGGTCACGGGGACTGAACTCAGGCTGTCAGGCTTGGTGGTAAGCACCTTTATCATCCGTCCCTCTTACCTGAGATAAGCTTTTAAAGCTGTACGCTCACCTTGAAGCATGGAGTTATTTGCCTACAGTCTCTGCTGGCCAGTGCTCACCGTCTAGCTCTCAGAGGCCTGAGGTAAAATAAAATAATCACCATTGAGTGCATTTACAAATCCTGGCGTATTTGAAGCCCAGACTGGCCTTATAGTTCACTGGCTAGCAGAGGCTGGCCTCTGGAGTGCTGGGCTACAGGTGCCCACAACCGCTCATGGCTCCATTCACGTTACTTCATTCTGTGGTATAAATATCCCTACGCTGGTGGATTTAAAGATGTCATTGTGAAATTACAAAACATAAATTTGGTAAGAGACTGGAAGAACTTCCCACGAGCCAGTACAAACAGACTGACGTGTGGCTTCCTGCCGCCTAACTTTAGCTGTTTTTCTCTTTTCTGTTTAAAAGGGAATTCTTTGTCACAGCTGTTTATCTCGAGCGTGTGTGTGTGTGTGAGTGTGTGAGTGTGAGTGTGTGAGCGTGAGTGTGAGAGCGTGTGTGTGAGTGTGAGTGTGTGAGTGTGTGAGTGTGAGTGTGTGAGCGTGAGTGTGTGTGAGCGTGTGTGTGAGCGTGTGTGTGAGCGTGTGTGTGAGTGTGAGTGTGTGAGCGTGTGTGAGCGTGTGTGAGTGTGTGTGAGCGCATGTGTGAGTGTGTGAACGTGTGTGTGAGTGTACGAGCGTGTGAGTGTGCGAGTGTGAGTGTGTGAGCGTGTGTGTGAGTGTGTGTGAGTGTGAGGGCGTTGCTGCACGTGTGCGCAGATCAGAGGACACCACATTGTGGGGCGCGGGGATCAAGCTCAGCTCACCAGGCTTGGTGACAAGCTCCTTTACAGCCGAGCCTTATCGTTGGCCCTTTATTTTGATGAAAATAGAAATATTTTGTAATTTACTCGTTACTAACCTTTTTTTTTTTTGATCCATGGGTTACTTAGAAGTCTGTTGGTCAGACTTTGTAGTGTGTATGCGGGGTGTGTGTGTGTGTGTGCGCGCGCACTCGTGCATGTGAGAGACAGCGCTCATGTGATGGGGTATGTGCGGTACGTGTGTGCTCATGTGACGGGGTATGTGCGGTACGTGTGTGCTCATGTGACGGGGTATGTGCGGTACGTGTGTGCCCATGCATGCCCTCATTGCTCTCCACTTTATTTCCCCAGGCACAGTCTGTCTGTTGAACCCAGAGTTCCCCGCCCCCCAGCACAGGGATTGCAGACTCCGCACTCACCCAGTGGATCCTGGCCTTGAACTCAGGTCTTCAAGCTTGCACTGCCCTCTTCTTACCAACTGACCCATCTTTCCCATGTGACATTTTTCCCCCCTCTGGGACCTTAGTTTATCGAGGGGCAGATGTGACTAACGCTATTTAAAGGGGGGAGGGGTCAGTGTTAGCTAGGTAGCACCTAGCCTCAACTGGACTTGTTCTTAGACCGAGTAAGCCCAGCACGGGGACAGGAAACCTTTGCCACCGCAGTCAGGGGACACAGCATTGTTCCAAAGGTCAGACAAAGTGTTTCAGGAAACACGGCAGTCTTCCAGGTTACACGACCGATCCCATGCATGACTAGCCTAAAATTTGATTTCTTCTCGCTCAATTTTTGCCGTTGCCTCCGTTCTAAGGCAACCACAATTCTTTTTTTCTTAAACGCTGTTTGAGCCTATATAACAGCTTCTCATGGGGGAGAGACCGCTAGACTCGCTTTGACGAGTTCATCTGCTACAGAGTGCTGCTTGCAACTACTTGTTTGTTTTCAAGACAGCGTCTTAAACAGCCCAGGCCGGTGACCTTGAACTCTGATCCATCTGCCTTCGCCTGTCAAGTGCTGGGATTGTAGGCTCGTGCCGCCATGCCTAACTTAGACAGTAAAAACCATTTACTGGAATATAACGACAAACATCAGATACAAACGTTTCTAAATTGGGCAGTGGTGGCGCCGGTTTCTTCCGTGTGCACACAGTCTTTGAGTTCCTTCATGCCTCTGCCGTCTCAAGGCTGCTAGTGAGCCCTTCTGCCGAGTCCTTGTCGTTGTTAAAGGCAGGGTCACTCAGAGCTCAGGCTGGCCTGGAACTCCCTAAGCGGCCAAGGATGACTCTGAACTCCTGACCCACCTGCCTCCAGCTTCTGAGTGCTGGGGTGGACACTGGGCTTCCTGCATGCGGGGACAGCACCCCACCTCTCTCTATGTTCCCAGCCCTCCTATTGCCCGTGGCTTTAGTGTTGCATTTCGTCTCTCTCGTGGTGTGTGGCTGCGCTTGTGTGTGTGTGTGTGTGTGTGTGTGTGTGTGTGTGTGCGCGCGCGCGCGCACGCGCACTTGCTGCCAAGCCCGACAATCTGAGTTCCACCCCCAGGACCCACAAGGCGGAAGGAGAGAACCAATTCCTGAAAATTGTCCTCTAATGTCCCTATGTGTGTGTCGACGCTGGCATGCCCCTCTCCCATAAAACAGTGTAATAATAAATAAGAATAAAATAGTAAAACATTTAAGAAAGAGTGATTAGACTTTTGGGACATTTATACTGGAAATAGCGTAGAATAAAATGACCTCGTAATGGCCATTTTTAACAATGCACTTTATTTATTTTTATATGGTTGGAGGCACATGTGGAACTCTGAGGAGAGCTATTGGGAGTTGGTTTTCTCCCTCAACCGCGTGTGCCTCGGCCACCATGCGGTCCAGGGGATCGAACTCCGGTTGTCAGTCTTGCCGGCACGCCCCTTTCCCTCCTGGCCCACGATGCACATTTGAAAGTGTAACTGAGGCCTGGTGTGTGGTACAGTCCTGTAATCTTGACACTTGGAAGACCGATTAATAAGAGGAGCACAAGGCTAGTTTGGGCTTAAAAAAAAAAAAAACAAAACCAGGCCCAGGGCTAGATCAAAACAAAACAACAAAACAGCTGCAAAGCCGTTTACTCCCCTTGCCCACCAGAGGGCGCTGGGGCCCCTCCAAAGCTGACCTTAAACGCTAACGCCGGCTTTCCAGGCCTCTTCCTTCTGAGCCTCAAGGGTCCTTATTTCTGTGCCTCCCAGGGGATTTGCAGTACTCCAACTAACAAATCATAATGTTGTCATGGCAACTCCGCCTTCCTTGTGTTTTTCTCCTGAGCCAATTGGCTAGGGATAGACTGACCCCCCTGTGAGCCGCGGGGACACGGAGAAGATTCCAGACAATGGGCTTGGGGCGTGGCTCGGAGGGTGGAGTGCGCAGGGCGGGGCTCCCACCCCAGCGCGGCACACACCTGGCATTGGGTCCACACCTGCAATCCCAGCGTTGGAGCGGCAAAGGCGGAAAGATCAGGAACCCGAGGTCAAGCTCAGCTACAGATCAGGTTCAAGGCCAGCCTGGACCGTCCTGTTTAATCTTAGATCAACACAAATCCAAGATAAGGAGAGTTACACAGTGAGTTCCAGGCTATGCGAGGCTCAGAGTCAGACCTTGCCTTTCCTGGCGCCCCTGCCTTGTTCAGGCGTGGTCAGGTCCCGGTGCGCCTGTGTGTGCTTCTGCCTGAAGCCCATTCTCCACCTCCTTTGTTTCCAGATGGCGGCATGCAGCTCAGCTGGTAGGGTCCTTGTCCAGCTTATGTGGAGCCCTGGGTTCTAGTCCAAGCCCTGCCTGAACCAGGTGAGGTGGGGCAAGCCTGCGATCCCAGCAATCAGGACGAGTTATCGGGGGACCACAAGTTCAAGGTCATCTCCATCGTGGGATACATAAGACCTCGTCTAAACCGGGAGCTGGTAGCACGTGCCTTTAATCCCAGCACTCGGGAGGCAGAGGCAGGCGGATCTCTGTGAGTTTGAGACCAGCCTATTCTACAGAGCAAGTTCCAGGACGGCCTCCAAAACAATACAGAGAAACCCTGTCTCAAAACAAACAAACAAACAAACAAACAAACAAACAAACAAAAAACTGCATTAAAAAAAGAAGAAATATTTCATTTAACTCTTTAAACCTCTCTGCTGCAGGAGGGTCCCCCCTGAAGGTAGAGCAGGGGGAGGGCCGGTCCAGCCGGCCTCTTGGGGGGAGGGCTGAGCGGGATGGTGAGTGTCGATAACTCAGACCCTCCCCCCATTAGTTACCGGGGAGAAAAAACACACACTGAGCCGGGAGTCTGTTGAAGCAGGATCTCGATTTATTCCAGCACACAGGAGCTTATATAGGACTGAGGTAGGGGATGGGAATCTTGGGATAGGGTAAGATGACATGAGGAGTAAGGGCCAATAATGTTCCACCAAGCAGGCAGGTAGCTAGGCAGGGGGCAGGCTTGCATCAGATCTGGCTGAGTCACCCCCACGTGGAGGTTACAGGTTAGAGACAGGTCGCTAAACTCAAGTCAGGCTCAGGAGCTTACTCTGGGCCTCGCCTCCGAGCCTTTCTTAGGCCCCACCCTCTGCCTCAGACACAGACCTAAGGTACACTCACACCTCAGTCTTCAATATACTGCATGACGCTGCTACTGGGATGGCCAGGAGACGCCCCCTGGGCAAGCCTGAGAGGAGTTTCTAACGTGTGTTAGCTGAGGTGGGAGGACTCACCCTGAGTGTGAACATCAGCGTCCCACCGCCCGGGACCGAGCTCTAGATGCAATGTTCCTGGCGGCTGCACACTCTTGCCACATGATGGACACCCCTCAAATTGTGGGCCACAGAAACCCTTCCTTCCTGAATGCTTCTGTCAGGCGGCGAGGGGGTGCTGAGCAACAACAAAAGACATTGTGAGCTTGTGTGTGTGTGTGTGTGTGTATGTGTTTACGTGTTTGTATGTATGTGTGTCTGTGCATGTGTGTGTGTCTACGTGTTTGTATGTATGTGTATATATGTGTCTACACATGTATGTGTCTATGCATGTGTATGTATGTGTGTGTCTGTGTATGTGTGTATGTGTATATGTATATATGTGTGTGTGTCTACACATGTGTATGTATGTATGTGTGTGTCTGTGTATGTGTGTGTCTGTGTATGTGTGTATGTGTATATATATATGTGTCTACACATGCGTGTGTGTCTATGCATGTGTGTATGTGTCTATGTGTTTGTATGTATGTGTGTATGTGTCTACGTGTTTGTATGTATGTATGTGTGTCTGTGCATGTGTATATATGTGTCTACACATGTGTGTGTGTGTGTTGCATGCTTAGAGGTCAGAGGACAGCTTGCAGAAGTCTCTCCCTGCATGGAACTCAGGCTTGCCAGCAAGAGCCTTTGTCACCATCTCCCTGTCCCCAGACTCACTAACTTGTATGCTTGCTTGTACATCTGTTGATGGGGCTCAATAGGCAGCTCAATGGCTAAAACACTTGAGTGCAGACCAGACTCGGGACCCCTAGGACCCAGGTAAATACCCAGGTGGGTATTAATGGCCGACTATAACCTCAGGACTCAGGAAACGGAGACAGGGTCCCCAGAGCAAGCTGGCTAAGTATGTTAGCTGAATAAGTGTGCTCAGAGCTCAGTTTATTAGGAGAGCAATTGAAGATGTGCGACGTTAACCTCTTGACTCTACACACACGAACACATGCAATTTTAAAAATGGACATTAGCGTTTTCTAAAGGAGAGGATTGGCATTGGCGACTCTGATGGGTCTCTGCTGGTGCCCCCCATGCCACTGGCTTTAGGGCTCTCCTGTTCTCGCGAGGCTCTCTTGGGATACATCAGCTCCTTTAGCTTATCTTGCTTCTTAAATAGAAGGGAGCCAGTTGCTTCGTGACCTCCGTTTCCCCTGCTGGCATCTCTGTCTCTCTTAGCTGAAAGCGGAAGGTAACTTTCAATGTCTCATCCTCCTGACTCAACTTTCCCCGTGCTGGGGTCCAAGGCTTCCCTGGCCACACTCGGCATATGCAGTTTGCTGGGAAACGGAGCCCACACCAGGCAAGTACTCTAAACAGCCACATCCCCAGTTTCATCGCCTTGACCCTGAAGCTCACTGTATTTTTGTCTCCTTTTCTCTTCATACTTCCTCCCTGAATGAGCTCACCCGGTTATATAATCCAGGTATGACATATCTTATATAAAATGCTGTATTAGTCTGCTATGCATGACTTAACAAAATACACAAGGCCGGATAGCCTCATAAGGGAAAGAGGTTTGTTTGGCTCACGGTTCTGGAGGTACCAGGTTGAAGGGCTGTCTGGTCATCGGAGGAGTGCCAAGACAGCGCAGGTCATCGCAGACTGAGAGAGAGCCTGGACGCGTGTCTCCCTGTCACTCTTCCTACAAAGCCACTATTGTTAAAGCATGGCGACTGGTAATGGGTCCACCCCCATCACCTCTGGAAGGTCTACCCTTGAAGGCCATAGTCAGGCAGGTTTTTGTCACTGCTGGTGAAGGCTGTGGAGGCTCCACAGGAGAGAAAAGACAGGCACTTCTCATCTGGGCTTCCCAGGCTCCTAACTACACCAAGGAAAGGACTCCCCAGCTGGGCAGACCGCACTTTCCGGTCATGCCTGATAGCTGGGAGTCCCCATCCCACCCCCACCCCCCAGGGGCACCAGTGAGGAGGAGGCAGAGACAGGGGCATAACTGGAAGCCTCTGGGCCAGCTAGCCTGCACAAGCAGGGTGGCCGAAAAGGACAAGGGACTCAGCGAGGGGGAGGGGAGACCCTCCTGTAAGTTGTCGTCCGCAGGCCCACGTGAGCATGTGTGAGCACATACACACACACCACACACACACTGTATAAACACATACACTACACGTACACACACAGGCACATACTACACACAGTGTGCAAACACATACCCCTACACACACTGTTCAAACACATACATACGTCACATACACACTGCACAAACTTACACATGCACACACCTACCACATACATAGACACCACACACATCCCATACATACACATACACACTGTCTAAACACACATACAACGTACACACACACCACATACACATACCACACACACACACCAAGCACATGTGTCACACACACACACTCGACAAACACATATACTATACATTCATACACACTGTACAAACACACACCCACATACACATTTACCACACATACACACACCTGACACAAACACACACACTGTCCAAATACACATATACCATACACACTATACAAACATACATACACACACACCACACATACACATACCACACACTATACAGACACATCCACCACACTGTACAAACACACATATATCACACCTACACACACACCTGACACAAACACACACACTGTCCAAATACACATATACCATACACACTATACAAACATACATACACACACACCACACATACACATACCACACACTATACAGACACATCCACCACACTGTACAAACACACATATATCACACCTACACACACACCTGCATCACAGACACACACACACACACACACACACATTCCACTTGCTGTAGGAGCCCCTCGTGGACTGGAGTATTTGTCTTCCCTCCCTGGTTCTCGCTAGCGTGCACTTCAGTAAGTGCTGGAGGCTTGCAAATGCCTCCCGTGCATTTGAGGACAACGGCCGCTCTTTAACTCGCTGGGGCTCAGTGAGTAAAGCTATGGCAGGAGGACCTGAGTTTGGATTCTGAGAGCCAGTGTGGAGCTGGGCACGCCAGAGCACACATCTGCAGTCCCAACGTTCCCTCCGTGACAAGGAAGGCAGAGACAGAGGCTCACAGGCTAGCAGAGAACAAGAGAGTCCCCGTCTCCAACGGGTCACACTCGCCATGGCACGCACACACACATGCTCACACTCACACACACGAGCACGCGCGCACACACACATGCACGCTCACAGACAGACAGACTCACACACACCATATATACGTACAAAGATTAAGTGACTAGTAAATAAGAAATTGCTGGGATGTGTGTGTGTGTGTGTGTGTGGTGTGTATGGGTACACCTGTGAATCATGCTTGTGGAGGCTGGAGGTCAATCTTGGGTGCCACCCCCTCAGGATGTCACCCACCTTGGGTTTCGTCTTATTATTTGTGTCAGCCTCTGTTAACCTTGTCTTAGGTTTGTTTTGTTTTTTTCCTGTTGCTATGATAAAAACACCCTGACAAGAGCAACTCAAATGAGAAAGGATTTATTCTGGGTGACAGGTCCAGGGTACAGTCCACCACAGTGAGGAATCCATGGGAGGCAGGAGCTTGAAGCAGCTGGTCAGGTCCCACCCGCAACCAGGAAGCAGAGACCAATGAGTGCATGGCTGCCATTGCGCTCCCTTTCTCCACCAGGATCCCAGCCAGGGGATGGCGCCGCCCACAGTGGGCGGGTCTTTCCACTTCACATCATGTAACCAGTAGAATCCCCCTCCTGGGCATGTCCAGAGGCCCGTCTCTCCGGAGATTCTAGATTCTGTCCAGCTGACAGTCTCTGCAAACCCCACAGACCTCACTGTGTCTGTTAATCTGCGTGGCCCGCTAGCTCCAGGGACCCGCCTGTCCCCCCAGCACCCCCAACTCTCTTGTCAAAGCAAAATGTCACGTGCTTTCCATCAAGGGCCCTAGAAACGGGACTCCGCCCCCTGCCTGCTACACCGACAGCCATCTTCTCAGCATCCTTCCCCTTCCAGAATCGTCCTCTCTAGACCCTGACTCCATCGCACGGGGGGAGCGAGTAGGGTGGGTCCTCCTTCCCTGGGTGCCCCCCCCCCTTGGTGCCTTGTGTATGGAAGATGCGATTGCGGCTTGCTAAGTTTAATTGAATCACCGCTCCTCTCCAGTGTCCTCTCCGCTTCCTCGTGAGCAGGGCCGGGCCTCCCTTCCTCTGGAAGGAAGCAAAGCACAGAGCATGGCCAGCCCGGCTACTTTCTCCATCCCAGGGGAACCTAGGGTCTGTAAATCCTGCTTCTCCCTCTCTGGATCTTTTCCGGTCACACTCTGTCTCTGAAGAGCCGAGGGGTGGAAGTATGGGATTAAAGCCACAGGGTCAAACTTCATCCTGTAATAAATAACCCCGAAGGAATGCCAGCGCCTGCCTCCAGCGCCTGCAGAGCCCGGCGGGCGAGGAGGCAGCTGGGGGAGAGGGTCGGCCCCCTGCGCCCATTGACAGTGTGATAGTTTGGATAATCGAGGGCAGTTTGGCTTTTACACGCCCTGCAGGGGGGACCCTGCACAACCCGCGAAGGCGATGTGACCCCGTCGGAGGGGTTTAAGTGACACCCCCAGGTGGGGCAGGTCTGACTCATCTGGGATGGTACAGCAGGTGGGGGGGCGGGAGGCAGCGTCCTAGGCTGAGCGGCCAGACAGGAGGCTGGCCTCAAGGGGAGCCCCACAGCGAAGGAAATTTACTGCCTGTGTGGGAGCCAGAGAAAGTGGAATTGAACTCGGGCGATAATCAGGCTGATTAGGTTTGTGCCTCCTGGAGGGAGTCGAAGGGAGGGAGGGAAGCGGAGCCGAAGCGGGGCGGGGGCGGGGAGCCGAGCTAGCTGGCTGAGGTGGAAGCCACAGAGGTCGCCTGAGGTCAAGTGGAGGCACAGGTACCTGCCCCGCGGAGGATGAGGCAGGAGCATTACTCTAAGTCCCAGGCCAGCCTGGGGAGCACCTGGAAAGAACTGGTTTCCCTCTGCCCCACCCCAAGAACAAGAGAACCGTGGTCTGGGAGACCGTGTGGATGAGCAAACCCCAAATGGACAGGGAGGGAGGGAGGGGGGTGCAGAGGGGCTTGGGGCCACAGGCTGCGCGTGCGTGGACTCGGCGCACTTGGTAAAGAAGCTGGGAGCTGGGGGAAGGTCGTGGGCAAAGCTTGAGCGTCTGCTTACAAGGCCGGTGCCCGACGGTGGAAGACTCGGGAAGATGGCGCAGGCCTGCTGGGAGACTGCAGGCAAGAGGATAAAAGAAAGCTCAAGGCTGGCCTGGCTGCTTAGTGAGACCTTGTCTCCAAAAGCAAAGAGAGGGCTAGGAGCATGGTCTGTGGTAGAGCCCCTGCCTAGAATCCCCCAGTGAGGGGCTGGGGCGTGGCTCAGGGGTAGAGCCCCTGCCTAGAATCCCCCAGTGAGGGGCTGGGGTGTGACTCAGTGGTAGAGCCCCTGCCTAGAATCCCCATTGAAGGTATGAGGGGTTGTCTTGGTGCTTAACATGCTCAGTGTTCGAGACCCTAGTTTCAGCTCCCAGTACAGGGGAAAACACAAACACTGCACAGGCCGTTTCCGCTTCTCCTTCTTCTCTGGTGTCCTTGGCTGTAGACTTAGCACCTTCCCCTCGCCACGCCTCCCCATTCTTAGCTGGCACCCCTCTTTGCATCAAACGCCCCCATTTGGTAAGAATACCTTTTAAACTAGGAACTCGCCGTGTTTTGGTACGAGCTATCTGTTTGCCGCCGTTGTTTAATTCTCAGAGTCGGACCCTGCCTGCCAAGTCCCCTCAGAAATCCCTTCAGCACTCTGGGCAAATCACTGGTCTTTGCCTCCAATGCGCTCATTGATGAGATACTGGTCCCGCCATATTTCACACTGAATTAATTAATGACTAATTTGTGTGCACATGTGTGGAGGTCAAACGGCAGCTTATAGGGGTCAGAAGTTCTCTCTACCATGTGGCCTCAGGAATCGAACTCCAGGTTGTCAGGTTTGGCGTGTGCCTTTACCTGGCCGTCTCACCCGTTCCGGTCACTCCATTTTTACTGGTGAGACACCAGGGTTTGGCAGAAGAAGTGACCTTTGCTCACTTACCCAGGTGGCCAGCGTCTGCTTGAGCAGATGGGCGGGCGCCAGCAGGGAAAGGCGCCGACCCGGTGGTGGGAGGCGGAGCCCACAGCCCGGTGAGATGTGAGATCCTCCTTTTGGTGCGGTGCTCCATGCCTGGAATCTCAGAACTCGGGAGGCAGAGGCAGGAGAAGCAGAAGTTCAAGGTTGTCCTCAACTACATCTCAAGAGTGAGACCCACAAGAGACTGTGTCTCGGCCGGCCGTTGGTGGCGCACGCCTTTAGTCCCAGCACTCGGGAAGCAGAGACAGGAGGATCTCTGTGAGTTCCAGGACAGCCTGGTCTACAGAGCGAGTTCCAGGACAGCCTCCAAAACTATACAGAGAAACCCTGTCTTATAGAAAATAAAAACAAAGCAAATAAACAAAAAACCCACTTGTTTTATTTATGTGCACGTGTGTGCATGTGTGTGCGTGTGCACGAGTGCGTGTGTGCGTGCGCGCGCTCATGTGCTTGCACTCTCAAGCTCACCCGCAAGGCCACAGACAAAGGCAGGATGGTTCTCCCCTGCCCTGCAGATCCCAGGACTCAAACTCACACCGTCAGGATATGCAGCACGTGCCTTTCCCAGTTGGTCCATCCCGCCATCTCCCTGAGAAGCAATTCTCAAAGCGAAGACATCTAGATTCAGGGTAAATGAAAAAAAAAATGAACCAAGTGTGGGCTACAGATTTTCTAAAGGAATGGTTGAGAAACTGACCAACGCCTGCAGATGCTCAGGATGCCCACGAGGGGTCGGCAGAGTCCAGGCTCTGTCTCAGATTTCGGCAGTGCGGTGGCTTGAAGAGGGAGGCCTTCAAAGGGCAAAATGGACAGGAAGCATAGAAAATGAACGTCCCTTTCTTGCGGGGCCACACCTTTAATCCCAGTACTCAGAGGGCAGGTGGGCTTCTGTAAGTTAGGGCCAGCCTGTCCTACACAGCACGTTCCAGACTCACCAGGGCTACATAGTGAGACTCCGTCTCAAAAACAAACAAACAAACAAACAAACAAACACACAAACAAACAAGCACACAAACAAGGGGGCTGGAGAGATGGCTCAGTGGTTGAGAGCACTGGCTGTTCTTCCAGAAGACGTGGGTTCGATTCCCAGCACCCACATGGCGGCTCACAGCTGTCTGTAACTCCAGTTCCGGGGGACCCGACCCCCTCACACAGACACACACGCCAGCAAAACACCAATGCACATAAAATTAAGAATAAATATATATATATATAAAAAACAGAGCCATCCCCAAGGGCTGGAGGGAGGACTCCGTGGCAAACTGCTTTTTACACGAGTGTGAAGATTTGAGTAGGATCCGCAGAATCACATACGGACGGGCCGGTAGCCTGCACCCGTGACCCCCGTGTTCCTGTGCTGAGACAGGAGTCAGCGGTGGAAGAATGCCTGGACACCGGTGGCTTAGCTTAGTTTGTTATAGGCAGCAGAGCAAGAAGACAGCTTGTCTCAAGCCGGGCAGAAAGGAAGTCAGAGGAAACCAGAGGCTGTCCTCATGTTCTCTGTGTCATACATGTGACCACACACACACACACACACACACACACACACGTTTACAAGAATGAAAAGAATAAAACGGAAAACTCACACCCAACAAAGATGCCTCAGCAGATACAGGTGCTCGCCGCCAAGCCTGACAACCGAGTTCAATGCCCCAGGCCCACCCGGTGGAGGGAGACAGAGCCAACTCCCTCAAGTTGCCCCCTGACCTGTGTGTGCTCCGCTGCGCACATACAAACACATGTAAAATAAGGCGTGTCCAAAATGTTCAGGCTCGTAGCAGCGAAGTGAACCTGAGGCATGATCTAGCTCTTGTTGGGCAGAGGGTGGGACTGGGTCCAAATGTTCATGTGATTCCCCCAGAGCTGACGGGAGAGCTGGGTCTGCAAACAGAGCCTCGGACGCCCATCTCTCAGGAGCTCTGCAAAGAAGCAGGAACTTTGTCCTAGGGGAAAGCAGAGGACTTGGGCTTTAAAAAAATTATTATTCTTGTGTGTATTTAGAATGTGCGTGCATGTGTGCCTGTGTGTTTGCACACCTGTGTGTGCCTGTGTGTGCACCTGTGTGTACCTGTGTGTGCGCCTGTGTGTGCGCCTGTGTGTGCGCCTGTGTGTGCCTGTGTGTGCCTGTGTGTGTGCCTGTGTGTGTGCCTGTGTGTGTGCCTGTGTGTGCCTGTGTGTGTGCCTGTGTGTGCCTGTGTGTGTGCCTGTGTGTGCCTGTGTGTGTGCCTGTGTGTGCACCTGTGTGTGCGCCTGTGTGTGTGCCTGTGTGTGCCTGTGTGTACGCCTGTGTGTGTGCCTGTATGTGTGTCTGTGTGTGCACCTATGTGTGTGCCTGTGTGTGCGCCTGTGTGTGCCTGTGTGTGTGCCTGTGTGTTTGCCTGTGTGTGCCTGTGTGTGCCTGTGTGTGTGCCTGTGTGTGCCTGTGTGTTTGCCTGTGTGTGCCTGTGTGTGCCTGTGTGTGTGCCTGTGTGTGTGTCTGTGTGTGTGCCTGTGTGCGCCTGTGTGTGCGCCTGTGTGTGCCTGTGTGTGTGCCTGTGTGTGTGCCTGTGTGCGCCAGTGTGTGTGTCACACATGGAGAGCAGAGAGCAAAGTCAGGCGTCCTGTGCTCTCCGTCTCCACTTGGTTTCCTTCAGGTGGGGCCCGGATCTGCAGTGAGGCTGGCAGCCGGGGTTACAGACCCACCTGTGTGAGTGACCATCCGTGCACGGCTTTTTTTTTTTTTTTCTTGAGACAGGGTCGCATCATGTGGCTTCGGCTGACCTGGAATTCACAGAGATCCGCCTGCCTCTGTTTCCCGAGAGCAAGGATTGAAGTTGTGAACCACCACACCTGGCAATCACAGTTTTTTTTTTTTTTTGGTTTTTCGAGACAGGGTTTCTCTGTATTGTTTTGGAGGCTGTCATGGAACTCACTTTGTAGACCAGGCTGGCCTTGAACTTACAGAGATCTGCCTGCCTCTGCCTCCCGAGTGCTGGGAGCAATCACAGTTTTAAAAGTGCATTTAATTACTTTTTTTGTGAATGTATATGTTTGCCAGTGTATGCACACGTGTCACTGTGCATATGTGATGATATGTATACCTATGCATGTGTGTGCACACACGTGTCACCATGCATATGTGACAATCGGAGGACAGTTTGCCAAAGTTGTTTCTCTCCTTCTATCAGGTGTGACGTGACAGGAAGCCCCTCTACCCGTTGAACTATTCCACCAGTTTTCTGCCTCTTAACTGGGATTCTGGGGATTTGAACTCAGGTCTTCATGGTTGCCCCAAAGCTGTTCTTATTCACTGAGCTGTCTCTCCAGCCCCTAAACAGCTTGATCCTCTTTCTGCCTCCTGTTGTGAACAGATGTGATCCTGCCTCACGACATTCCCCAGAGATCAGAAAATGCTGCTGAGGAGAGCTAAGGGTGGCACCTTCCTTGGGGGAAGATATTCCCTCTTCCAGTATTGAGGGACGAATTACATCCTGGAGGGAAGAGGAGCCCAGCAGATGTGGCCCAGGAGCCAGCATAACGTGGCAAGTAGAGAAAGTTCTAGAACCTATAGAACTTGCAACCAATTTGTTTTGGTTGCTTTTAGTTATTATAAGCGTGTATGGGAGATAGGGATATGGTTAAGAGTGTTATTGCTCTTACTGAGGGACTTGAGTTCACTTCTCAGTACCAAATACTCACAATAGCCTGTTACTCCAGCCCAGAGGATCCGATGCCCTCTCCTGGCCATCACTAGCAATTGCACACACACGGATACGCACATACACACAATTAAAAACAAAATAAATCTTAAAAAATAATTGTATTTACATAGGAAAAATTAGAATGCACCAAAATAAAAGCTTTAATCATAACCAATCTCAGAAAGACACTCAAGATTAAGCATGACCTCGTGAAGACAGACGGTCTATATTAAAAGCAGTAGTGTTTTCCATGGAAATGGGATGTAATCTTTCTTAGAAGAGTGTTTAGCAGATGCTAAAACGCAGCCCAGAGTCAAAGCGATCATTAGCAAAGGGTATGGGGCACTGTCCTTGGTGCTGAATCGGACTTCGGGCTCCGGGAGGCGTCGCCTGCCATCATGCCACGCCCACGGCAGGTTCCACACTTTGAATTCCCAGCACTGCTGTCTCTCTGGCATTCATTCTTGCTAACCACAGGATCTAGTTTCCAGTAAGTCCCCGCGGGGAACTCTCAATGGAGGTGTGTTCCAACAGGGAGCTCTCCTCAGTCCTCAGCTCCAAGCGTCCATGCGAAACTGCTTGTGTGTTAGTGTTTACAATGACGTCATGACTATCTCGGGCCTCTGAATCTGGATCTGAAAAGAGAAGCCGGCGCGGGTGAGGGCTGAGCACAGGAGAAGTCCAGTGTTGGGAGCACTTAAGACTTGGGCTTCTAACCCTGCAACTACCCAGGCCCAGAACCGGGGCCGTGGGTTGGCCCACCCCAGTGTCCACCCCATCTACCATCTGCTGGAGCACGGGAAGGGGCCTGGTCCTGCAGACCCAAAGCTGCAGGGTCTCCACAACGCAGGGCAACAGCAGGACAGCCAAGAGGAGACCCAGCGAGGGCCCAGCATCGGCAGTGTGCAGAATCCAGAGGCCCCGGCCAGACCAATGGCTCACGGCAGTGAACACTTGCAATAAAGACCCATGGATAAAAGGGTTCACTGCATGACCCACTGTGCAACACTGCAGCTTCCACGACGAGATCCCCTCCCCCTTCCTTTTCTTTTTTTCTCTTAAATTTTATCTGGGGGGGGCAGGGAACGCTGAAGGGCAGGAAATGAATGGGATCGGGATGTATGGCGTGAAAGACACACAGAAAAAATAGAAAGAAAGTTAAAAAACAAAGACTCGGGTCTGTAGAAGCGCAGCAGGAGTTTGTCTCTAAAGAAACTATCACATTTTCCTTCCTTCCTTTTTTTTTTTGAGACAGGGTTTCACTGGCTGTCCTGGCACTCACTCTGTAGACCAGGCTGGCCTCAAAGTCTACCTCCCGAGTGCTGGGATCAAAGGTGCGGGTCACCACGCTGAACCCACAGTTTATTTCTTGCGGGGGCACGCGCATGTGTGACGGCATGCATACGGAGAGGCCCAAGAACAACCTGTGGGGGTCAGTTTTCTCCTACTGTGTGCGTCCTGGGGATTGAACTCAGGTTGTCAGGCTTGAAGGCAAGCGTCTTTACCCACTGAGTCTTCTTGCCAGACCTGGAATTTGTCTAATTTTTGAAGTCTAGTACAAGCTAGTCGCATCCTCCCGTCCTAGCCAGTTGGATTTGGTAAAACCCTGTCCAAGGGTTGATCGCTTCTCCACCCTGCAAGACTTTTCCTGTCCTCAGATACCCTGCATACTTGAAAAGAAACGTTTAGAGACAGTCTCAGGCAGCCCAGGCTGGCCCTAAACCCACACCAAGGAAGACCATGAATTTCCAATCCTTTTTGCTTCTACCTCCCAAGTGCTGGGACGACAGGCATGCACCCCAGTTTATGGAGTAGTGGGCTGGGGCCCAGGGATTTGTGCACGGATAGGCAGCCCCTCTACCAACTGAGTTCCACGCCCAGCAGTAACTGTAACTGAAGACTGTAACAACTTGGTGACACTCAAGAGGCCGGGGTTGCAGGAGCACAAGTTTGGTGCCAGCCTGGGCTACACAGTAAGACCCTGTCTCAAAATGTCTTAAAAGGAGACTTATTCATTTTAATACTTCACACGTACGAGTGTTTGCTGTGTGGATGTAAATGCACCATTTACATGCCTGGCGCTCATGGGGTTCAACTAGAGGGACAGACTCCCTGGAACTAGAGTAATGGATGGTTGTGAGCCACGACGTGGGTTCCGGGAACCAAACACAGTCCCTGTAGGAGCAACGAGTTCTCTTCCTCACTGTACCATCTCCCCAGACCCCCTCCCAAAATTAACTCTTAAATAACTAGGGCATCAAGGGCATCCCTGCGGCACAGAGAGAAACGAGCCTGGGGCTTCCTCTCCCCAAGTCCCTGCACTTCCAAGTGACACTACTACAGTGTGTTCCAGAGGTCACTGCCAGGACCCTGGTCATAGACACTACGGCCTTGCTTGCCTGAGGGTCCCACCAGTAGAAGGGACGGCAGACGGCTCAGGGCACAGGAAGTGGGTTCATCTGGGTCATTCTTACCTTTTCTTCCGGGTTTATATGGCTTAGGGAGGCCTCGAAGTTGCTGTACATGGAGCCCAAGTGGACATAGTTTTCTCCTTCTAAGGGAGGGAGCCCAAAGAGACAGGTGGTTAGAAAACGTTCATCAGTCGCTCCAGCCCCACTGATGGGGAGGGCGTTCATCCCATGCCCACGAAACCAGAACCAATGGAAGCGTGGTAGACTGCTTGAATTAGTTGCTCCACAATAGCTCCCTGGTGTGAGCACAGTCAGGTGTGTGTGTGCAGGGGGGGGCATGACTGTAATAAGAGCACTCACGAGGCTGAGGCAGAGGCAGGAGGATGACAAGTTTGAGGTCAGTATGGGCTACACAGAGAGACTGTGTCTCAGAAATTATGCAGACAAGGCTGGATTTGAACTGGACCCACTTCCTTCGGCCACTACCAGGCCGGCCATTGTTTGCATTTTGAGACAGGGTCCCATGTGTCTCAGGCTGGCCTCAAATTCCCTATGTAGCCAAAGATGACCCTCCCGTCTGCTGGGATCACACAGGTGAACCCTACATCTGATTTATGAGGCACTGGAGACCAAACCCAGAACTCCATACACGCTAAGCAAGCCCTCCACCCACAGACTCGCGTCCCCAGCCCATTCCTGGAAATTACAATGCTTGCATCTAACAAACTACAATGCTAACCTCCGCCCCGAGATGTAAGTCTCCTGTTGGTGAGCATACTCACCGCCGGAGCCCCATCGATAGACACAGTTCTGTGTCCCAGAGGAACGGGCACCCTAGGGTGGTGCCACACAATACCCGAGTTGTATCTCACTCAGGCTCTAGGGAAGCTTTTGAATGTGAAACGCAGTGTTCCGAGGTGGGAAATCATCCCGCACCTGCCCGGGTCTCCTATGCTGCCCACCCTACCCATCATTCTGAGCTCCACAGAGATTGCCAGTACCTTCGCTGTGGTCAAACCCGACGTTGTGGATGGCTCCAGGCGTTCGGCCTTCCTCCTCATTCCACTGCTGCATCTGGGACACTTTGAGCGTTTGCCTGTTGGTGGAAGACACCATGGGACCCGGTTATGATCACGGAGTAGAGACAAAGACCCAGGATGAGCTACACCTCTGCTCCCGGCAACCCAGCGAGAGAGAAGGCAGAGGGTCAGGAGGGCGCGGGGCGTGGCGTGGCGCGGGGCTGGGCGTGGCGCGGGGCGTGGCGCGTGGCGGGGCGCCGGCCGCTTACCTTTTCGCCTCTCTTTTGAAGCTCATGGAGAACACAGCGAGGACCACGAGGATCACCAGCAGCACGGCCACCCCGGCTCCCACTAGCCCGTACACCAGGCTTTTCTGGATGCCCCAGTCGCAGGTCTCCCCGCTGTACCAGTGAGTGTCTGTGGTCAGGCAGCTGACGGGGAGGAGGGCAGAGAGGAGAGAGGAGTGGTCACACTCTGGCCTTCCCTTCTGCTCTGGCCACCTGCTGCTGCCATGCCTTCCTCACCGTCGTGAGCCCCCGGAACCACATAGCAAAATAAGTGCTCTTCCGTATGTTGCTTTTGATCATGGTGTTTTTATCACAGCAGCGGAAAGTAATTAAACTGGTTTGTAGCTTGCGCACCACGTGCATGCAGTACCCATAGCAACCAGATGAGGGCATCATATTCTAGAAGTGGACATCTCTCTAGTCCATGCGTGGCTTTTACATGGGTGCTGGGGATCCACACTCAGGCGGTCATGCATGGCAAGCACTTCATTAACTGAGCCATCTCCCAGCCCTTGATATATATAATATTTTGGAGACAGAGCCTCTCTCGGGGTAGCTCAGACTGACTTCGAACTCATGACCCTCCTGGATCCTCTGTCCTCCTACGTGCTGGTATCACAGACCACGCGCAGTGTTCAGTTTTCAATGCCTTCTATGACTAGGCTATTAGGGGTCCCTGTTCCCAGGGAGACACATAGACCTTTCTTTACCTATTCAGTTGCAGGGGACATTTAAAAGTTATAAAATTACATTTATTTACTCTGTGTGCACGTGTGTGTGTGTCTATGAGTGTGAGCATGAGTGAGTGTGAGTGTGAGCATGTGTGAGCGCGTGCGTGCGTGCGCCTATGAGCGTGAGAGTCTGTGCATGAGTGTGTAAGTATGTACGTGTGAGTGTGCATGCATGTGTAAGTATGTGCGTGTGAGTGTGCGTGTGCTTATGAGTGTGTGCGTGTGTGCGTGCACGCGCGCGCGTGCGCGCTGTGGAGGTCAGAGAACAACTTGCAATGCTGGTTCCCTCCTTCTACCATGTGGATCCCGGGGATTGAGCTCGGGTCATCAGGGTTAGCGGCAAGTGCCTTTACCCACTGAGACACCTCCCGGGCTGTGGGACACAAGATCTCTCTCTGGGAGGAGGCCCCGCGTCCTCTGCTAGCCTGGGAGCCTCCTGAAGGGGGAGCAGCCACGGCTCATTCTGCCTTGGAGCCTTTCCTACTGGGTTGGGCTTCAGTGCGCTCTAGACTTCATGCGTGTCCCTTTAACCTGCAACCTGACTCTTTTACGACTGTATACTTTCAAGAGACGCAGTGTGGTGCATGACAGTCTCAGGGCTCCAGGAGAGGAGCCACCCCACGGGCAACGTGCCGTACTCACAGGCACCGGGGGCCACTTCGCTGCAGCTGGCATTTGCCGTAGTGGCAGTCCAAGGAGGTTTTGTAGCCTGCTGAGCAGGCCGTGATACAATGCACCTTATCGTCCTTGGTCTCCGAGAAGATATAGTCTGCATACTCCTTTCCAGCTTGCAGCCGGCATGTGTCTGGGGGGGACACGAAAGACCAGCTAAGAATCAGGAGGCCTGGCTCCCCCCTGCCCGCCCCGCCCCCTTCCGGCTTTCCCAGAACGGGTCACATTACATACCGTTAGGGGTGACAAAGTCTGAAATATTTTGCACCCTGGTGGCAGAAGAGTCGAAACACAGTTCATCTGTGAAGGAAACGCGTTACACTGTCATCACAGAGGCTCCTTCAGCCCTTCGGTGTGTGGGGGAGGGGAAGGGCTGAGACATGTTCTCAGCAGGCTGTGTGTTTGGACACTTGGCTTCCAGATGATAACACTGTTTGGGGGGAGATTGTGGGACCTTTTCGGCATGGGTCTTCCCTGGTTAATGTAGGAGCCAGGCTGGAAGGCTATAGGCTACTCCGGAGCCGTTTGCTTGGAGGAATTTCTTCTTTTTTTAAGGCAATGTCTCACTGAGTGGATAGCTCTAACTTCCTGGAATTCAACACATGATCAGGTTGGCCTCCAACCCAGAGATCCGCCTGCCTCTGACTCCCCAAGGGCTGTGTTTAAAGGTGTGCACCACCGCATAGGCTAGGTAAGGACTTCATAAGGGACAGCACAGAGCAGGCTTCTGCTGCCACAGGGCTGCCTGAGCCATGCCTGCCCATCCAGGGGAAATTGTACCCCTCCTCTTTCGCCTTGTTTCTGCCAGTCTGCCCACGGCACTTTAACTAGTGGGTGTGGAAGCCGGAAATCGCAGGAGGAGATGCCAGGCTCCCAGCTCGCTGGTGGGCCGCACTCAGAGGGTCTTAGTGGGTCTCAGCAGGTCTTAGTGGGCCTCAGAGGGTCTTAGTGGGTCTCAGTGTATCTTAGTGGGTCTCAGCGGGTCTTAGTGGGTCTCAGCGGGTCCGCACACTATTCATTGTATTTAGAAGATTCACTATGTGGTCAGTCATGTGATGCTCCATCTGTCCCGAGTCCCCTCAATGTTGACACTTCAGAGGATTTCTCCATCTCTGTACTGCTCCGTGTCTTCCCTTCCAAAGCTTCCTTGGAGTGTTACAGGAGTGACAAGTCCTAGCTCTGGACACAGGTCCCATGACCTACACTAGCCTTCCTTCACTGCACCCCATCTGTCCCAGGGTCAAAACTCAGGGAGGTGGGGAGATCAATGAGTTGTCACCCTCTGAGGACACTTCCCTCCAGGAGTGCTTTACCTGAGCATTGTTGTTTGGTTGCATTCTCGATGGTTTTCCTCACGTTGCTGCTGACGTTCTGTAACACGTTTTTGTATTCTGGGGTGTACGGGGCCTTCAGGATGACATCGTAGTCCACCACGATACTGCCCTTCCTGGGGAGAGAGCGGTGGTACCCTTGAGCATCACTCTATGGCCACCCCTGCCACTCATCTTTGACATCCCTTGCCTCCTCCACAATCCCTGGGCGGGATCCCAGGCAAGAGGATTGAGAACTTAGGGCTAACCTGGGCTGTGTAGTGAGTTCAAGCTAGCCTGGAGCACAGAGCAAGACTTTATCAGGAAGGACAGAGGAGGGAGAGACAGAGACAGACACAGACACAGACACAGACATACACATGCACGTATCGGGGAGCACTGGAGAGCTCAGCTAGTTAATGATGTCTCTGTTGTATAAACACAGAGTTCAGGCACTCAAGTAAGAGCTGGACGCCACGGCACACATCTGTAACCCCAGCACCAGGGAGAGCGGAGGCTGCTGCATCCCTTGATCTCCTTGGCCAGTGAGCCCAGCGGAATTGGCGAATCCCTGGCTAAATGAGAGACCCAGTCACTAAAAACAGGGTGGAGACAGAGAGAGTGGAGACTGGCACACAGAGGGCCCAGGGAAAGGCACCATCCTTTGATCTCAGACTTCCGGGCACCAGAGATTTCTGTTGTTCAAGCTACAACCACTGGCGTTCCTGCACAGCACCCATGGTTAACACAGGTAGCCCCCCAAATGACCTCTGCAATCACGGCCATCGTTCCCATGCATAAGCCTTTCTTCCTGCCAGACCCAGGCACTCACCTCAGCGATTTGATGACAACCCCTTCATACTCAGGGATTCCAGCGTAAATCTCCTTCATCTGAAAGGCAAGGGGCCAAGGTGTCATCATCCCAGAAGTCCCACCTTGGGGACTTTAGTACGTCCCAATCCATCCCACCTGACAGCGACAGAGACCAAATAGAAAGTTCCCTTGTGAGAGATCAGCTCTGTCCCGGCTCCCTCTTGCAGCTCCGAGGCAAATCTCCTCACCTGCCCGGGCTAGCTAAGCACACACATCTAACATATTCAGCTGTCATTGTAACCCCTCCGGTGGCTGTGGTGCGGGGCGGGGTAGGGGACTGAATGGCCCTGGGCGGGTGTCTCCCAGGGTTACCTGTTTAGTGAATGTCTCATTGAACTTCTTGAATTCCTCGGATTCTTTGTTCTCTAGCTCATTGCTGTATTCTTGACTGGTTACTGTCACGCTCACTTCCACGGCTGCAGAGACTGTGTTCTCTAAGTGGGACAGACAGAAACACTGACCATTGATTGAGAGGGACCCTTGCCAATGAAATCTTCACCCCAGGTAGCCCCACACTGGAGGCAGGGAGTGACACAGGCCTCCTCCAGCATACTGCCCCCTGGAGGAAGGGAGGCACACTGTATTCCTTAGGGGTTATGGATGACAGCTTGATGGGACCCAGAATGCCCCAGAGCTTATGGTAGAGTTACATCCTGAGAAGTCCAATACATATTGAACGTTTCATCAATGAAAATTGCATTTAGCCTGGGCATTCATCTGGGGGTGGAACTCAGTGGTAAAATGTTTGCTTAGCAAGAACAAAGCTTGGGTTTTATCTCCAGACACACACACACACACACACACACACACACACACACACACACACACATTCATGCACACATAGCATTTGATCCATCTAACCTACAACAAATTCAGGAGCACAACCCACTGTGAATGTTAGATGATCACTTCTTTTTTCTTTTCTTTTTTTTGGGGGGGAGGGGCAGGGAGACAGGGTCTATATGTCCTTGGCTGTCCTGGAACTCACTATGTAGAGGAGGTCAGGCTGGAGCTCATAGAAATCCTCCTGCCTCTGCCTCCCAAGTTCTGGGATTAAAAGTGTGTGCCACCACACCCAGTCTGATGGTTCTTCTGTGTGTCCGTGTGTCTGCTTGTGGGAGCTACACCTCAGCATTTAAAGAGAGGATAGCACCACATGTCACCAGCCTAGGAGAAGATGCATGTTTAAAATTTGAAGTAGGGTTTGCACGGAACAGCTATTACTTTTTCAGCATGATAAAGTAAAAATAAATTCTGAGCTGGGGAGGCCTTTAATCTCTGCACTGGGGAGGCAGAGACAGGTAGATCTCAGTGAGTTCTACCTGGTGTACAAAGCTAGTTACAGGACAACCAGGACTGTTACATAGAGAAACCCTGTCTTGAAACCCACCCCAACAATAAAATAACTTGTGGGTGTGGGTGGATGTGCTCCTGTAGCTGTGTGTTGAGGACAGCATCCACGGCCGCGATTCAGACACTGTCCACTTTGTTTTTGGGATAGGGTCTCTCACTGCTATGGAGATGGACATGAAGGCAGGGCTGGCTGGTCAGCTAGCCCGAGGGATCCGCTTGAGTCTGCTTTTCCCAAGGCTGGGATCACAGGATGTACAACCCCACCCCCTGTTTTCCACGTTAGGTTCTAGGGATTGAACTCAGGCCCTTACGGTTGTAAGGCAAGCACTTTACCAACCAAGCTATCCTTCCTGCCCAAAGTAAAAAAGCTACGACTCCAACATGGCAGACTGGGGGTCACCACCCCTTTGCAAATACGTTGTGGTTATTTAGGCTGGGGCTCTTGTGGAACTCCTAACATTGGGAGTTGGGGTGTTTCTGACTCTTTTGCCTGCTCTTAGGACCCTTTTCTTCCCACTGGATGGTCTCATCCAGCCTTGATACGAGGGTGTGAGCCTAGTCTTAGTGTGATTTGTTATGTCCTGTTCGGTTGATATCCCTGGGAGGCCTGCTCTTTTTTGAAAGAAAACAGAGAAGGAGTGGATCTGTCGGGGGACTAGAAGGATTGGAAGGAGGGGAGGATGTGGTCGGGATTTATTCTATGAGAATAAATAAATAAATAAAAAGTAATAAATAAGTAAACTAATAAACAAAAAGAAACAGTAACATGTTTGACACAGGATGTTACTGTGTAGCCCAGGCTGGCCTTGAACTCTTGACTATCCTGTCTCAGCCTCCTGGTGCTGGGTTTATAGGCCTAAGCTGCTATGTCTGCCTTTGCACTCATTTAAGTTTATTTCTGTTAAAATGCTGTGATGCATTTATATTTTTGTTTCTAAATATACCTTCTTGATCGATTCTTATTTATTTTTATTAAGCGTTTTTAAAATTTACATATATAGTGTTCCGCATACACGCCAGAAGAGGGCGCCAGATCACATTACGGATGGTTGTGAGCCACCATGTGGGTGCTGGGAATTGAACTCAGGACCTCTGGAAGAGCAGTCAGTGCCATTAACTGCTGAGCCATCTCTCCAGCCCCTATTAAGCGTTTTTGAGGCTTATTTTCTCTTACACGTGTGGGTGTGCTGTCTTTATGTACTTACATGCACTGGTGCGTATGTTTGGTGCTCAGGAAGGCCAGAGAGGGCCTCGGATCTGCTGGAACTGGAGGTACAGAAGGTTGTGAGCCGCCATGTGGGTGCTCATTCTTATATGTGTACTGCTGCATGGTGTGTGTGTGTGGGTTCATGTGCGGATATGAGCGCCATGTGTGCCTGCACATGGAGGTCAGAGGTCAACACCAAGCGTCTTTCTTCATCGATTTCTGCCTTATTTTCTGAGTCAGGGTCTCTCGCGGGGCTTGGAGAGCGCCACTTTGGGCAGGCCGGCCGGCCAACGAGCTCTAGGCACCCATCGTTCTCTGCCTCCCCTCCCCCTTCCCCCCACCCCCCTCTGGGATTATGGGGGCACACTGCCACACCCAGCCTTTTAACTGCTGTGCTGGGGACCAAGCACTTTACCAACTGAGGTGTCTCTGCAGCCCCTGGTCCCTTTTGTTCATTTTATACTTGCATTTGTTTTCTATTTGTGTGCGGAGGGTGCTGCGTGTGTGCCCATGTGCCGTGCATGTGTGTGGAGCTCACAGGACAGCTCGTGGGAGCCAGTATCCTCCTTCCACAGTGGGGTCCCAGCAATTGAACTCTCCTCTTCCCGCTTGGTGACCAGAGCCATCTTGCCTGCCTCTTTTTTTCTTTCATTTAAAAAATTATTATTATTAGCCGGGCGGTGGTGGCGCACGCCTTTAATCCCAGCACTCGGGAGGCAGAGGCAGGCGGATCTCTGTGAGTTCGAGGCCAGCCTGGTCTACAAAGCGAGTTCCAGGACAGCCTCCAAAAGCCACAGAGAAACCCTGTCTCGAAAAACCAAAAAAAAAATTATTATCATTTTTACCATTAGGTAAAAGTAAAACTATGGGTGACCGGAGGGATGGTTCAGTGATTAACAGGGTGCATTGCATTTGTGGGCGAATGGAGTTCAGTTCCCAGCAGCCTGGTCAGGCAGCGCAGTCACCTGTAACTCAAGTTTTAGTTGATCCAACACTTTCTTCTGGCCTCTGTGGGTGCCCACACATGGGGCACATGCATGTGTGAATACACATGTGACTGCACACATTCACACACACTCACATGTATGCTCACACACTCACATGCATGCTCACACACGCACGCACAAGGCTCTCACATACTCACACACTCTTGCTTGCACATGTGTGCACAACACGCTCCCTTACACAGGCTCACACACACACACGTTCACTCACATACACACACGCTCACACACACGCTCACAGGCTCACACACACATGCTCACACACATAAATAGATCTTTTTTAAAAACATAGCCCATAAGGGGTAGGGCAAGACAGGAGCCTGCCGGGGACCTTCTGTGCTGGGTGCCGTGCCGGGGAGCCTGACGGGGACTCCTGTGCTGGGTGCCGGGGAGTCCGCCCTGCCACACTTTGTATGGAGTCGTCACTCACCGATCTCGAAGCTCTCCACCACATCCTCACACCGCGGCCCGTAGAAGAGGCTGGTGCACTGGCATTTGAGGCCGTCCCACACGCCTCCATTCTGGCAGGTGACCACGGGGACTGAGTCCTGACAGAGATTCCCCGTGAAGCCATTGGGGCACAGACAGACGTACCCGTTCCAGGACCCTCCATTCTGGCAGCTCGCTGCGAGAGACCAAGGCAAGATCTAGCATACACATTTGTGTAGGAAGCTGCGACTTGACGTGTCCCAGACACGGCTCCCCTCGCTCTCTGTCCTTGCTTTTTTCTTATGCCTTCCCTCTTTTCTTTCTCCTTTTTTATTCTCTTCTTCCCCCTCCCCTGTTTCTGAGACAGTTTCTCATTAGGTAGCTTAGGCTCGCTTTGAACTTGCAATCCTCTCGCCTCAGCTGCCTGAGTCCTGGGGTTAGGGGTCAGGAATGTACCGCCGAGTCTTGTTGACACCCAGTGTCCCTGCGTGATCGGACATTCTGAGAAGACCCTATATTCACAGCACAGTCAGCATCACCGTCGCTGCGCAGACAGATGTAGACAGAACCCTGTCCAAGCGTCCAGAGAGCTTGACTGGACCCTGTCCGGGAGTTCAGCTCCCATCCCATTATCTCAGACGCATGGAGGAGAAACGGTTGTAAAGTAATCGGCATACAGGAAACAGAGACAGAGCCTGGGTGAGTCCCGGCTGCTGACCATGGAGAGGCCACCAAGCGTGGGAACGGGCATCAGGCTTGCCCCTCGATGTCCAAGAAGAGCCTGGGCTGGAATGTTAGGCTGTTACAATTGTTTATAGTTCCTGCCAGCTAGAGACAGAGAGCTTGGCGGAGAGACTTTGTTAGATAATCGGTAACTACTTATAACTCCTCGTGATCAGTGCAGATCAACTTGAAATAGCTGACATTCCCTTTGTCTAATTTATTTATGCAATGCTGTGTGTGTGTGTGTGTGTGTGCGCAGAGTTCAGTGGTTGTGTCCAGTGTCTTTATCTGTTGCCCACACTATTTACATCTTTATTTTTAGGTCATGTCTCACTGAGCTGGACAGTGAGACTCAGGGATCCTCCTGTGGCTGCCTTGGACGAGCATGCCCAGATTTTTATGTGGGCTCTGCGGATCTGGGCTCAATTCCATCCTTGCATAGCTCCGCTGTAATGATGGAGCCAACTTCCCAAGCCTCATTCGTTCACCCATTCTCAGGATCTCTCTGTCTCTCTCTCTCTCTCTGTCTCTGTCTCTGTCTCTCTCTCTCTTTCACTCTCTCATATAGTCTGAACTAGGTTGGAACATACTGTATCATTTTTCTGGCTTTGGCCACAAGAGTGAATGCACCACCAACGCCCCACTAATTTTTATTTTACATATATCAAACGTTTGAAAGTTTTCCGTTTTCCTTATCACCCTCCTACTGTGAAAAAGAACCTTAAGGTGTATTCAATAATATAGTATTGTAAATGCTTAAAAACCTTAACTGCATTAAGCATTATGGGTGGAGCCTGTAACGCCTTTAATCCCAGCACTCGGGAGGCAGAGGCAGGCGGATCTCTGTGAATTTGAGACCAGCCTGGTCTACAGAGCGAGTGCCAGAACAGCCTCCAAAGCCACAGAGAAACCCTGTCAGAGAAAAAAGGAGAGCAAAAGGAAAGTAATGGAAAGAAAATCGAGAATTATCAGGACCATGGCTGATATGACAGCAAATAGAAACCCTGAAGATAAAGGAAGAGCTGAAGAGAAAACGAAACACGAAGAAACACAGGAGAAACGGGTAAAACAGGAAAAAAGCAGAGGTGGAACCAATCACTCACCTGCGGTAATGGAGGACACAGGCGTGGTGGTCGTAGTGGTCGTAGGTTGAGGGGTGGATTCAGTTGCAGGGGTGGATTCAGTTGCAGGGGTGGATTCAGTTGCAGGGGTGGATTCAGTTGCAGGGGTGGTGTCAGTTGCAGGGGTGGATTCAGTTGCAGGGGTGGTGTCAGTTGCAGGGGTGGTGTCAGTTGCAGGGGTGGTGTCAGTTGCAGGGGTGGATTCAGTTGCTGGGGTGGATTCAGTTGCAGGGGTGGATTCAGTTGCAGGGGTGGTGTCAGTTGCAGGGGTGGTGTCAGTTGCAGGGGTAGATTCAGTTGCAGGGGTGGTGTCAGTTGCAAGGGTGGATTCAGTTGGAGGTGTGGTGTCAGTTGCAGGGGTGGTGTCAGTTGCAGGGGTGGATTCAGTTGCAGGGGTGGATTCAGTTGCAGGGGTGGATTCAGTTGCAGGGGTGGATTCAGTTGCAGGGGTGGTGTCAGTTGCTGGGGTGGATTCAGTTGCAGGGGTGGATTCAGTTGCAGGGGTGGATTCAGTTGCAGGGGTGGTGTCAGTTGCTGGGGTGGATTCAGTTGCAGGGGTGGTGTCAGTTGCTGGGGTGGATTCAGTTGCAGGGGTGGATTCAGTTGCAGGGGTGGATTCAGTTGCACTGGTGGTGTCAGTTGCAGGGGTGGATTCAGTTGCAGGGGTTGATTCAGTTGCAGGGGTGGATTCCGTTGCAGGGGTGGATTCCGTTGCAGGGGTGGATTCAGTTGCAGGGGTGGATTCAGTTGCAGGGGTGGTTTCAGTTGCAGGGGTGGTTTCAGTTGCAGGGGTGGTGTCAGTTGCAGGGGTGGATTCAGTTGCAGGGGTGGTGTCAGTTGCTGGGGTGGATTCAGTTGCAGGGGTGGATTCAGTTGCAGGGGTGGATTCAGTTGCAGGGGTGGTGTCAGTTGCAGGGGTGGATTCAGTTGCAGGGGTGGATTCAGTTGCAGGGGTGGTGTCAGTTGCTGGGGTGGATTCAGTTGCAGTGGTGTCAGTTGCTGGGGTGGATTCAGTTGGAGGTGTGGTGTCAGTTGCAGTGGTGGATTCAGTTGCAGGGGTGGTGTCAGTTGCAGGGGTGGATTCAGTTGCAGGGGTGGATTCAGTTGCAGGTGTGGATTCAGTTGCAGGGGTGGATTCAGTTGCTGGGGTGGATTCAGTTGGAGGTGTGGTGTCAGTTGCAGTGGTGGATTCAGTTGCAGGGGTGGTGTCAGTTGCAGGGGTGGATTCAGTTGCAGGGGTGGATTCAGTTGCAGGTGTGGATTCAGTTGCAGGGGTGGATTCAGTTGCTGGGGTGGATTCAGTTGGAGGTGTGGTGTCAGTTGCAGGGGTGGATTCAGTTGCAGGGGTGGATTCAGTTGCAGGGGTGGTGTCAGTTGCAGGGGAGGATTCAGTTGCAGGGGTGGATTCAGTTGCAGGGGTGGATTCAGTTGCAGGGGTGGTGTCAGTTGCAGGGGTGGATTCAGTTGGAGGTGTGGTGTCAGTTGCTGGGGTGGATTCAGTTGCAGGGGTGGATTCAGTTGGAGTTGTGGTGTCAGTTGCTGGGGTGGATTCAGTTGCAGGGGTGGATTCAGTTGCAGGGGTGGTGTCAGTTCCAGGGGTGGTGTCAGTTGCAGGGGTGGACTCAGTTGCAGTGGTGTCAGTTGCTGGGGTGGATTCAGTTGGAGGTGTGGTGTCAGTTGGAGGTGTGGTGTCAGTTGCAGGGGTGGATTCAGTTGCAGGGGTGGATTCAATTGCAGGGGTGGATTCAGTTGCAGGGGTGGATTCAGTTGCAGGCGTTGTGTCAGTTGTAGGGGTGGTGTCAGTTGCAGGGGTGGATTCAGTTGCAGGGGTGGATTCAGTTGCAGGGGTGGATTCAGTTGCAGTGGTGTCAGTTGCTGGGGTGGATTCAGTTGGAGGTGTGGTGTCAGTTGCAGGGGTGGATTCAGTTGCAGGGGTGGATTCAGTTGCAGGGGTGGATTCAGTTGCAGGGGTGGATTCAGTTGCAGGGGTGGATTCAGTTGCAGGGGTGGTGTCAGTTGCAGGGGTGGACTCAGTTGCAGGGGTGGTGTCAGTTCCAGGGGTGGTGTCAGTTGCAGGGGTGGATTCAGGTGCAGGGGTGGATTCAGTTGCAGGGGTGGTGTCAGTTGCAGGGGTGGATTCAGTTGCAGGGGTGGTGTCAGTTGCAGTGGTGGTGCCAGTTGCAGGGGTGGATTCCGTTGCAGGGGTGGATTCCGTTGCAGGGGTGGATTCAGTTGCAGGGGTGGATTCAGTTGCAGGGGTGGTTTCAGTTGCAGGGGTGGATTCAGTTGCAGGGGTGGATTCAGTTGCAGGGGTGGTGTCAGTTGCAGGGGTGGTGTCAGTTGCAGGGGTGGTGTCAGTTGCAGGGGTGGATTCAGTTGCAGGGGTGGATTCAGTTGCATCGGTGGTGGTAGTTGCAGGCGTTGTGTCAGTTGCAGGGGTGGTTTCAGTTGCAGCGGTGGTGTCAGTTGCAGGGGTGGATTCAGTTGCAGGGGTGGATTCAGTTGCAGGGGTGGATTCAGTTGCAGGGGTGGTTTCAGTTGCAGGGGTGGATTCAGTTGCAGGGGTGGATTCAGTTGCAGGGGTCGTGTCAGTTGCAGGGGTGGTGTCAGTTGCAGGGGTGGTGTCAGTTGCAGGGGTGGATTCAGTTGCAGGGGTGGATTCAGTTGCAGGGGTGGAATCAGTTGCATCGGTGGTGTCAGTTGCAGGCGTTGTGTCAGTTGCAGGGGTGGATTCAGTTGCAGGGGTGGTGTCAGTTGCAGGGGTGGTGTCAGTTGCAGGGGTGGTGTCAGTTGCAGGGGTGGATTCAGTTGCAGGGGTGGATTCAGTTGCAGGGGTGGAATCAGTTGCATCGGTGGTGGTAGTTGCAGGCGTTGTGTCAGTTGCAGGGGTGGTTTCAGTTGCAGCGGTGGTGTCAGTTGCAGGGGTGGATTCAGTTGCAGGGGTGGATTCAGTTGCAGGGGTGGTTTCAGTTGCAGGGGTGGTTTCAGTTGCAGGGGTGGATTCAGTTGCAGGGGTGGATTCAGTTGTATCGGTGGTGTCAGTTGCAGGGGTGGTGTCAGTTGCAGGGGTGGATTCAGTTGCAGGGGTGGATTCAGTTGCAGGGGTGGTTTCAGTTGCAGGGGTGGATTCAGTTGCAGGGGTGGATTCAGTTGCAGGGGTCGTGTCAGTTGCAGGGGTGGTGTCAGTTGCAGGGGTGGTGTCAGTTGCAGGAGTGGATTCAGTTGCAGGGGTGGATTCAGTTGCAGGGGTGGATTCAGTTGTATCGGTGGTGTCAGTTGCAGGGGTGGATTCAGTTGCAGGGGTGGATTCAGTTGCAGGGGTGGATTCAGTTGCAGGGGTGGATTCAGTTGCAGGGGTGGATTCAGTTGCAGGGGTGGTGTCAGTTGCAGGGGTGGATTCAGTTGCAGGGGTGGATTCAGTTGGAGGTGTGGTGTCAGTTGCAGGGGTGGATTCAGTTGCAGGGGTGGATTCAGTTGCAGGGGTGGATTCAGTTGCTGGGGTGGATTCAGTTGCAGGGGTGGATTCAGTTGCAGGGGTGGATTCAGTTGCAGGGGTGGATTCAGTTGCAGGGGTGGTGTCAGTTGCAGGGGTGGACTCAGTTGCAGGGGTGGTGTCAGTTCCAGGGGTGGTGTCAGTTGCAGGGGTGGATTCAGGTGCAGGGGTGGATTCAGTTGCAGGGGTGGTGTCAGTTGCAGGGGTGGATTCAGTTGCAGGGGTGGTGTCAGTTGCAGTGGTGGTGCCAGTTGCAGGGGTGGATTCCGTTGCAGGGGTGGATTCCGTTGCAGGGGTGGATTCAGTTGCAGGGGTGGATTCAGTTGCAGGGGTGGTTTCAGTTGCAGGGGTGGATTCAGTTGCAGGGGTGGATTCAGTTGCAGGGGTGGTGTCAGTTGCAGGGGTGGTGTCAGTTACAGGGGTGGTGTCAGTTGCAGGGGTGGATTCAGTTGCAGGGGTGGATTCAGTTGCATCGGTGGTGGTAGTTGCAGGCGTTGTGTCAGTTGCAGGGGTGGTTTCAGTTGCAGCGGTGGTGTCAGTTGCAGGGGTGGATTCAGTTGCAGGGGTGGATTCAGTTGCAGGGGTGGATTCAGTTGCAGGGGTGGATTCAGTTGCAGGGGTGGTTTCAGTTGCAGGGGTGGATTCAGTTGCAGGGGTGGATTCAGTTGCAGGGGTCGTGTCAGTTGCAGGGGTGGTGTCAGTTGCAGGGGTGGTGTCAGTTGCAGGGGTGGATTCAGTTGCAGGGGTGGATTCAGTTGCAGGGGTGGAATCAGTTGCATCGGTGGTGTCAGTTGCAGGCGTTGTGTCAGTTGCAGGGGTGGATTCAGTTGCAGGGGTGGTGTCAGTTGCAGGGGTGGTGTCAGTTGCAGGGGTGGTGTCAGTTGCAGGGGTGGATTCAGTTGCAGGGGTGGATTCAGTTGCAGGGGTGGAATCAGTTGCATCGGTGGTGGTAGTTGCAGGCGTTGTGTCAGTTGCAGGGGTGGTTTCAGTTGCAGCGGTGGTGTCAGTTGCAGGGGTGGATTCAGTTGCAGGGGTGGATTCAGTTGCAGGGGTGGTTTCAGTTGCAGGGGTGGTTTCAGTTGCAGGGGTGGATTCAGTTGCAGGGGTGGATTCAGTTGTATCGGTGGTGTCAGTTGCAGGGGTGGTGTCAGTTGCAGGGGTGGATTCAGTTGCAGGGGTGGTTTCAGTTGTGTCAGTTGCACTGGTGGTCTCACTTGCATGGGTGGTTTCAGTTGCATGTGTTGTGTCAGTTGCATCAGTGGTGTCTGTTGCAGGGGTGGAGTCAGTTGCAGGGGTGGTGTCAGTTGCAATGGTGGTGTCAATTGCACTGGTGGTGTCAGTTGCAGTTGCATGGGTGGTGGTGTCAGTTGCACTGGTGGTGTCAGTTGCAGTTGCAGGGGTGGTGTCAGTTGCAGGGGTGGTGTCAGTTGCAGGGGTGGTGTCAGTTGCGGTGGTGGTGTCAGTTGCAGGGGTCGTGTCAATTGCAATGGTGGTGTCAGTTGCAGGGTTGGTGTCAGTTGCAGAGGTGGTGTCAGTTGCAGTTGCAGGGGTGGTGTCAGTTGCAGTTGCAGGGTTGGTGTCAGTTGCAGGGGTGGTGTCAGTTGCAGTTGCAGGGATGGTGTCAGTTGCATCGGTGGTATCAGTTACAGGGGTGATGTCAGTTGCACTGGTGGTGTCAGTTGCATCGGTGGTGTCAGTTGCAGGGGTCGTGTCAGTTGCACTGGTGGTGTCAGTTGCAGTTGCAGGGATGGTGTCAGTTGCATCGGTGGTGTCAGTTGCAGGGGTGGTGTCAGTTGCATCGGTGGTGTGAGTTGCAGGGGTGATGTCAGTTGCATCGGTGGTGGTGTCAGTTGCATCGGTGGTGTGAGTTGCAGGGGTGATGTCAGTTGCATCGGTGGTGTCAGTTGCACTGGTGGTGTCAGTTGCAGTTGCAGGGATGGTGTCAGTTGCATCGGGTGTGTCAGTTGCATCCGTGGTGTCTGTTGCAAGGGTGGTGTCAGTTGCATCGGTGGTGTCAGTTGCAGGGGTGATGTCTGTTGCACTGGTGGTGTCAGTTGCATGGGTGATGTCAGTTGCACTGGTGGTGTCAGTTGCATGGGTGGTGTGAGTTGCAGGGGTGATGTCAGTTGCATCGGTGGTGTCAGTTGCAGGGGTGGTGTCAGTTGCAGGGGTGGTGTCAGTTGCATCGGTGGTGTGAGTTGCAGGGGTGATGTCAGTTGCATCGGTGGTGGTGTCAGTTGCATCGGTCGTGTCAGTTGCAGGGGTGATGTCAGTTGCATCGGTGGTGTCAGTTGCACTGGTGGTGTCAGTTGCAGTTGCAGGGATGGTGTCAGTTGCATCGGGTGTGTCAGTTGCATCGGTGGTGTCTGTTGCAAGGGTGGTGTCAGTTGCATCGGTGGTGTCAGTTGCAGGGGTGATGTCAGTTGCACTGGTGGTGTCAGTTGCATGGGTGGTGTGAGTTGCAGCGGTGATGTCAGTTGCATCGGTGGTGTGAGTTGCAGGGGTGATGTCAGTTGCATCGGTGGTGTCAGTTGCAGGGGTGATGTCAGTTGCAGTGGTGGTGTCAGTTGCAGTCGTGGTGTCAGTTGCAAGGGTGGTGTCAGTTGCAGTGGAGGTGTCAGTTGCAGGGGTGATGTCCGTTGCAGGGGTCATGTCAGTTGCAGTGGTGGTGTCAGTTGCAGGGGTGGTGGCAGTTGCAGGGGTGGTGTCAGTTGCAGTCGTGGTGTCAGTTGTACTGGTGGTGTCAGTTGCATCGGTGGTGTCAGTTGCAGGGGTGATGTCCGTTGCAGGGGTGATGTCAGTTGCAGTGGTGGTGTCAGTTGCATCGGTGGTGTCAGTTGCAGTGGTGGTGTCAGTTGCAGGGGTGGTGTCTGTCGCACTGGTTGTGTCAGTTGCATCGGTGGTGTCAGTTGCAGTGGTGGTGTCAGTTGCATCGGTCGTGTCAGTTGCAGGGGTGCTGTCAGTTGCAGGGGTGGTGTCAGTTGCAGGGGTGGTTTCAGTTGCACTGGTGGTGTCAGTTGCAGTTGCAGGGATGGTGTCAGTTGCACTGGTGGTGTCAGTTGCATCGGTGGTGTCAGTTGCAGTGGTGATGTCAGTTGCATCGGTGGTGTCAGTTGCATCGGTGGTGTCAGTTGCAGGGGTGGTGTCACTTGCATCTGTGGTGTCAGTTGTACTGGTGGTGTCAGTTGCATCGGTGGTGTCAGTTGCAGGGGTGATGTCCGTTGCAGGGGTGATGTCAGTTGCAGTGGTGGTGTCAGTTGCATCGGTGGTGTCAGTTGCATCGGTGGTGTCAGTTTCACTGGTGGTGTCAGTTGCATCGGTGGTGTCAGTTGCATCGGTGGTGTCAGTTGCAGGGGTAGTGTCAGTTGCATCGGTCGTGTCGGTTGCAGTGGTGCTGTCTGTTGCAGGGGTGGTGTCTATTGTATCGGTGGTGTCAGTTGCAGGGGTGGTGTCAGTTGCATCGGTGGTGTCAGTTGCAGTGGTGGTGTCAGTTGCATCAGTGGTGTCAGTTGCAGGGGTGGATACAGTTGCATGGGTGGTGTCAGTTGCTGGGGTGATGTTAGTTGAAGTGGCCTCTCTATTCATCCTCTTAATACCCATGTTGTCTTCCACAGATCCCGGTGTCTGAATGTCCGTGTCCATGGTATCCGCAGTGTCCGTGAGGTCGTCGTCAGTGCTCCTCCTGTTTCTCGCGCTCTGCCCTGCAGATGTTAACCAGAGCGGTGTGAGATGAGGTCAGGGCTGCTGTGAGTGCTGCCTGCAGTGTGAGTCCTGTGCGTGTTCTCTGTTGACCTCACTGTGTTTGCGGTGCTTAGGTGTGTGTCTGCATTTCTGTCTGTGTTTCCTGTTTCTTGTGTGTGTTTTGGTTTTGTTTTTTGTGTAAGTGTCCTGCAGTTATGGTAATTAATTTTCCTGTTTTCTGCCCCTGTGTCACACGGACTTTCCGTCACCGCATTCTGACCGCGGACGGAGTCTCTGGTCTCTGCCTCAGCATCAAATCCCTTTTGTTTTAGTTACAAAGCTGCAGTGGCAATGCTCAGTCCACCACCCACCTCCCCACGTGACTAAAGACGCCTTTGTTGTTGTCACTTCATTCTGTTAATGACCTGAAACATGGTAACTTCCGTTTTCCCGGCAATGCTACTGTAACTGCGTCTCCCCATGCCGTGTGTTCTTTCCCCGTGTCTGCCTGAAGTTCAGGGGTGTTGCCGTGTGTATGTGTGTGCATGTGTGTGTGTGCGCGTGTGTATGTATGTGCGTGTGTGCGCACGTGTGTATGTGTGTGTGTGCGTGCGTGCGTGTGTGTGCATGTGTGTATGTTTGTGTGTGTGTGTGTGTGTGTGTGCGTGCGTGTTGTGGTCTGAGGATCCCCTGGCAGAGCTGGCCCCGTCTTCCCCTCTGGTCGTTTTCGTGGCTGCAAACCCTCGGTGTTCTTAGCCTGTCAGGTTCCACGTGATCCCTGCCGCCCTCCCTGTCTGTCTGTCTTTCTGTTCCCATGTTTCCCTTTGTCCTTTGCATGGTTCCTGGGGTCACTCTGCACACTCTGGGGAATGGTCTTTTCCTGCGTCTGCAGAGGCCCCGCTGCGTCTGCTTTCCTGGTTTGCATGTCAAGCTGACACTCGTTAGAATTATTTGGGAGGAGAAACTTGCATTCCGTGCGCCTCTGTCGCATGTAGGGAGTAAGCAAGCGAACGGCCCTTTCTTCCCTCCCACCCTTTCTTGTTTCCTCTTTTAATGTGAGGCAGGGTCTTGCCAAGTGACGCTGTTTGGGCTGGAACTCACAGCCACCCACCCGCTATTGCCCTTGAGTGCGGTGATTAAAGACAATGTTCCCAGCAGCTGGCTTGTGAGGTTTGTCCCTTGTTTAATGACTGGTGTCTGGGGACCCAGCCCACCGCGGGTGGTTCCACCCCTGGGAGAGCGACCCTGGGTAGCGTGAGAAACCGGATGGACCAGCTGTGCCTTCCCCAAGTGACTGTGTTGGAATGAGGGGGTCTCCCTCCCCCCCCCCGCGTGTCTGTCTGCCTCTTCTCAGTGGTGGCCCCAGTCGGTGGCCCTGTTTGGGAAGGATTCAGAGCTGTGGCCTTGTGAGTGTCGATGGGCTTTGAGGCCTCGGGAGACACACATCATTCTCTGCCTCGCGGTTATGTCTGAAGGCGGGAACTCTCAACTGCGGCTCCAGTGCCTGCCTGGTGCCATCTCCCCCTGAGGACAGGCGCGGATCCCAGCCCTCTGACACCATAGCCACACAGGAAATGCGACTGCAAGTGTCAGCCAAATAAATCGTTTCCTCCCCAGGCTGCTGTTGGCTGTGGCGTTTGTCATAGCGATAGAAAGCAAGCTAACATACCCTCGTGCTCGCTCCCGATCGTCTGGCATGGAAGCTTCTGGCTGTCCTCTCGGGGGAGGCATCCTCCTCCGTCCCACACATCTCTGCCTCCGGCGACCTCTGAAAGACAGACAGGGTTGTTGGATCTCTTTGTGCCCCGCGTGCTGCTGTCTGTGTAACCACAGATGCTGCCGCTACACGTCAACTCGGACTCATCACTGCTCTCTTATAAACTGAAGTACTCGCACTACATACGTGAGGTTTTTGCTCTTGGAATTTGGACAGACGTCTCCTGTGGCTGCCGTACAAGCATGAGGACCTGAGTTCAATTCCCAGGACCCACATGAAAATCTGGGCACGGTGGGGGGTGCCTGTCATCACCGCCCAGGTCCCCGGGGCTTGCCAGCCAGTCCAACCAATTTGTTGAGCTCCGGGTTCAACAAGAGACTCTGTCTCATTGGGAGCGTGGGAGGGAGGGAAGAGGACGGAGGGGAGCAGGGAGGAGAGCATGAGGACACGTTGGGGAAGGACAGAGGGGGAGAGCAAGGGAAGAGATCTCTGGATAGAGGGAGCCATTGTGGGATTAGTGAGAAGCCTGGCATAGGGAAATTTCCAGGAATCCACAAGGATGACCCCAGGTAAAACTCTAAGCAATGGCGGAGAGGGTGCCTGAGCTGGGAGCCTGAATTGGCACCGTCTGTATTCAGATTGAGGACTACCATAATTGTCAACATGGAGCTGCCTCCAGTAACTGATGGAAGCAGAGATCCACAGCTAAGCACGGGGCCGAGCTCCCAGAGTCTGGTCAAAGAGAGGGAGGAGCGCTAACATGAACATGAGGAAGGGATCGAGGGGAAACCCACAGAAACGGCTGACTGGAGCTAGTGGGAGCTCCCGACTGGACCGAGAGCTGCGGCATCTGCATAGGATCAAACTAGGCCCCCTGAATGCAGGAGACAGTGGGTGGCTCGGGTAGTTTGTGGGCCGCTGGCAGTGGGACCAGGATCTATCCCTAGTGCGTGAACCGGCTTTTTGGAGCCCATTTCCTGTGGAGAGATACCTTGTCCCACCTCTACTTGGTGATGGCACAGACTTCGTTGATTCCCTATGGGATGCCTTTCCCTCTCTGAGGAGTGGATGGGGAATGGGGTGGAGGGAAGGGGGGGCAAGGTTGGGAGGAGGGGAGGAAGAGGAACTGGGATTGGTATGTAAAATACAAAAAGAGAGAGACTGTCTCCAAACTAAGGTGGAAGCCAGGCATGGTGGGTCATATCTTTAATTGCAGCAGAGGCAGGGATTAGACAAAGGTGGATCTCTGAGTTCAAGACCAAGGATAGGGAGGACTTGCCTCAGAAAGAGAGAGACAGAGACAGAGAGAGAGAGAGAGAGAGAGAGAGAGAGAGAGAGAGAGAGAGGAAGACACCTACATGTGCACACACGTGGGTGTACACACAGACACACACAGAGAAAATGTTTTACATTCTTGTGGAAAATAGTGGTTTAGTTAAGGAAAGCAAAGATTTAACATTTCCCAACTAAACTTGTATCAAGTAGGTATATTTTTAAATTGTATCACGTTAGACAAACAAGCACACTCATTGGTATAGAAATCTGCTTTCACCTTCAATAAACTGTAAAGCTGTGTATATATACAGATAATCGTCTTAAAGTAAATTTCTTTATGATTTACTGTGAGTTACTGTGTGCAGATCTGTTTCCTATGCCTGCTTACCCTGGGCTGTCTACAAAACGTAACAAGCAACAACAGATTAAAGTTTGTGCAAACGTGATCCAGGGAGAGGGACCAAGTTCCTCCCCAAGCAGCCAGCGGTGGCTCTGGCTTCAGAGTCATGAGGGTGCCCGAGTAAAGGGACGGGGACCTTCCTCCAAGGCTAAGGGAAGCTGCCGAGGTCTGGTGTGTGGAGATGCCAGTGTGCAAAGCTGTGGGGATGGGGTTCAGATTGCGTTGGAGACCCCGAGATGTCACAGGTGTCAGAGCTGCGGGAAGTCTGCAGACCGGGCATGGGACCAGCCAAGGGCACAGCAATAGGAAAAGACCTAACATACCCCACATGCACACAGCAATGCAAAAGCTAGGACAATGATTTTCCGTGTGTGTGTGTGTGTGTGCGCGCGCGCGTGCGCGTGTGGTGTTTGTGTAGGTGTGTGTATGTGTGCATGTGTGTGTGGGTGCACATATCTGTATATGTGTGTGGTATGTGTATGTGTGCATGCACGTGTGTGTAGGTGTGTATAGGTGTATGTATGTGTGCATGTGTGTGTAGGTGTGTATAGGTGTATGTATGTGTGTATGTGTGTGTAGGTGTGTATAGGTGTGTATAGGTGTATGTATGCGTGTGCATGTGTGTAGGTGTGTATAGGTGTATGTATGTGTGTGCATGTGTGTGTAGGTGTGTATAAGTGTGTGTGGGATGCACTTGTGCAGTGCACGTGGAGGTCAGAGGTTAAGCGGCAGTGTTGTTTCTCAGGAGCCACTCACCTGTTGAGACAGGGTCTCCTGTACCTTGTATCTGGCTAGACTGGTTGACCAGGAAGCCCTGGGACTCTGCCTGTCTCTGCATCCCCCGGGCTGGGGTTACAGATGCCTACAACCACACACGGCTTTTCAGTGGGTGCTGGGACTGGATTCAGATTCTCATGCTCACGTGGCAAGCATTTTACATGACTATATTGGCTCCCCCGGCCCTGATGTCTCAATATACTGGATACCAGACAGAAAAGGACAATGTTTCCTGGGCGCCGTGAAGCGAACCTACGCTCACCTCAGCTCATTGGCCTGAAAGGGTTTCCTGGGGGCAGTGGGGAGAGGTGAGCACATGAAGGTTGCCTGAGCTGGGGAGATGCTGTGAGGGGGCCGAGAGATGGAGGCAGAGCTCGTGAGCGTGCTGGCTAGCCTTATGTCAACTTGCCACAAGCTAGAGAAAACGCCTCCATAATAGTGGTTCTCACCCTTCCTAACGCTGTTACCCCTTAATACGGTTCCTCCTGTGTGGTGACCCCAACCATAAAACTTGCATTGCTACTTCATAACTGTAATTTTGCTACTGTTATGAGTCGTAATGTAAGTGTCTGTGTTTTCCAGTGGTCTTAGGTGATCCCTGTGAAAGGGTCTTTCAACCCCCAAAGGTTGAGAACTGTGCTGTATATAAGCTAGGCTGCAGGCAAGTCTGTGGGGCATTTTCATAGCTAGAGACTGATGTGGGAAGGCCTGGCCCACTGGGGGTGCGGCCATCCCTGGGCTGTTGTCCTGGGTTCTATAAGAAAGCAGGCTGAGCAAGCCGTGGAGAGCAAGCCAGGGAGCAGCTCCCTCCATGGCCCCTGCGTCTGCTCCTGCTCCGGGTTCCTGCGCCATCTGAGTTCCTGTCCTGACTCCCTCAGTGATGGACTGTGATGGGGAAATTGATGTGGAAATTTAAGCCAAATAAGCCCTGTCCTCACCAGTTGCTGTGGTCAATGTGTTTCTTCACAGCAAGAGAAACCCTAGCCAGGGCAGAGAGCTACAGAGACTTCGGGGGTGAGCACTGGCTTCTCCTTGGGCCGATTGAGTTCAGTGCTAGTTAGTGCGCAGCTCTGAACACAGTGCTCGAGGCCGGAGAGACTGCATAGGAGAAGGTGAGAAGGGACAGGGGCTCGAGCTCGCTGTCCCACAGGGAACAGCGCTGCCCCGGGGCTGGGGTCAGGCTGGGGGTCAGGCTGGAGAAGCCTGCAGCTCGCAGGGCACTGAAGAAAAAAAGGGACTCACAATGACTCTGCTTCACTAAAAGGGAATGACAGGAGGGCGCAGTGACTCAGAACTGCAATCCTCAATACACAAGAGGCCGAGCAGGGGGATCACAATTTTGAGGCTAGCCTGGGCAACTTTATTTTATTTGGTTTTTCGAGACAGGGTTATTCTGTATTGTTTTGGAGGCTGTCCTGGAACCCTCTCTGTAGACCAGGCTGGCCTCAGACTCACAGAGATTCACCTGCCTCTGCCTCCCGAGTGCTGGGATATAAGGCATGCGCCACCAACGCCCGGCTAGCCTGGGCAACTTAATAATGTCCTATCTGAAAATAAAGGTTCGAAGGGTTTGGGGAAGCAGAATGGGGGTAGGGAGACATGGTTCAGTGGTAGAGCACCTGCCTAGAATCCCCCAGTGAGGGGCTGGGGTGTGGCTTAGTGGTAGAGCACCTGCCTAGAGTTCCCCAGTGAGGGGCTGGGGTGTAGTTCAGGGGGAGAGAGTAGTGCTTGCTTAGTATGTGCTACGACCCCCCTCCAGGGTTCAATCTCCAGCACTGCACAAAAATTATTAGTTATGATAATTATTTTGGACAACTTTAAACAGAGTAATACGTGAAACGATTTGAATTCAAGAAAAGTAAGCGAACCAAAAAAGTATGTCAAAAATAATGTTCCCCCAACATAACAAATACAAAATAACCCTAAGTTCACTCATTCGAGAAGTTCAACTCCCTCCCAACACAAATCACACAGAGGAAACTCCTTCCTATTCCATCCAAAATGCTCGCATTCTATAGCTGTTTACAGGGGGTTATCAGCAGCAGTCATCAGCACATTTCACAGCTTAGACTAAATGAGCAGATACCCTGGAAGACAAGCAGTAAAAGCTCACTCAAAAAGAAACAGATCAGGGGCCAGCAAAATGGCGCATTACCTAACGGTGATTGCCTCCAAGACTCAACAATCAGAGTTCAATCCCCGGCCATCCCAGCCTTGGGAGGCAGAGACACCGGGATCTTAAGTTCAAGGTGAACCTCGAGTACCTGGTGAGTTTGAGGGCAGGTGAGAGTCCCCAGACTTGTTGCCTGAGGACTGTGAACTCATCTGGGTCTCTCAGCTAAGAGAACGCTGTTGGACAGGCCAGGAGTGATGGAAAAAGCATCATGAGGTAGTCATCATCACAAGATGGTCCAGGGCTTCCGGAGATAACTGTTTTTATAGCAGTGATTGACCAAAGGTGTTTCTAGAACCACCCAGTGTGTCTGTGCCTGACACCTACAAGGAGGTCCAAGGGCTCACATCTAGTCACTCCTGCACCCCCCTCGGTAGCCCCGACTCCGCTGACTCCTCGGTGGGGGAGGAGCCCCTGTAGGGCACAGGGGACAGGGATGGTGGGGGAAGGAGTGGGCCAGGCTGTGGACGGGGCGGGAGGGGGGCTCAGGGGAGGATGGTGCCAGTCTCTGCAGGCGGCTTCCTAGAGATTTTCATGTTCTGCTATTTGGAGTGTGTGTGGGGTGTACACGTGTGTGTTCTGTGTATGTATGTGTTCATATATGACGTGCCTGTGGAGGCCAGGGGACAAACTTGACAGTCACTCCTAAGGTGCCATGCACTTTGGTTTTGTTGAGACAGGGACTCCCATTGGTCTAACCTGTCAAGTGGGCTAGGCTGTCTACTCGGAAGCCCCTGGGCTTCCCCTGTCTCTGCCTCCCTGGTTGTAAAGGGGCGCTGCCAAGTCTAACTTCTTTAAAAGATGCATTTATCTTTAGAGATGTTATCTCTTTCTGTGTGTGTGACTGCGGCTCCGAGTCCATGGGTGCCCAGGTACCTGAGGAGGCCACGAGAGGGCAGTGGCTGCCTCGAGTTACAGGTGGTTGGGAACCTCCCAACGTGGTTCTCCCGCACTGAGCTCTCTTCAGCCCCTCCCCGACCTTTTCCCGTGGGTTCCGAGAAGCAAACTCAGGTCTGCTGTGTTTGTCTTTCCTGACTCAGCTGTCATCTCCCTACCACTGTTTTGCTTTCTTTTTTGTGTTTTTGGTTTTTGTTTTCACCAATAAAGTCACCTTATTATAATGAACTCACATATAAAAAACATCACACAGCCAGTTTAAGGAAGCTACTCCAAAATCTTCCAGGGTCAAGGGCTATGTATCTTCATCTCAGTGAACATCTGTACTTGTCAGAGCGGCCGTTCTGAAGCCAGGGAGCTTTGCCTGGGTTTTATGCTCTCTCTCTCTCTCCCTCTCTCCTTCCCTCCCTCCCTCTCTCCCTCTTTCCCTTCCTTCCTTTTTTTCCAAGACAGGGTTTCTCTGTGTAGCCTTGGCTGTCCTGGAACTCGCTCTGTAGACCAGGCTGGCCTCGAACTCACAGAGATCCGCCTGCCTCTGCCTCCCGAGTGCTGGGATTAAAGGCACACACCTCCACGCCCATCTTCCCAATGTTATTTCTGGCTAACAGCAATTATTTTCATCTTTATTCATTTATTTATGACTTATTTATTTGGGGATGGTCTCGCATGCTCCCCCCACATGGGTGGAAGTCAGAGGGCGACATTCAGGAGTTGGTTCCCTCCTTCCATCATGGAGGAGCCGGGGACCAAACTCAGGTCATCAGGCTGAGCAAGTGCCTTTCCCGGTTGAGACTCTCACTGGCTCAGCGATTACTGCTGTGAAGAGAACCCTGAGCAGGGGCTCAGAGGTAAAATGCTTGGCCAGCTAGCACAAGGCCGTGAGCTGGAACCCCAGCACCACAGGAGAAAGACCAGGAAAGAAGGGAGGGAAGACAGAAAGAAGAACGAGGAAGAAGAAAGGGAGAGAGCAGGAAACGGAAGAAGAAAAGGAGAGAGAGAGCAGGAAACGGGAAGAAGAAAGGGAGAGAGGGCAGGAAATGGGAAGAAAGGGAGAGAGGGCAGGAAACGGGAAGAGTCAAGCCCGTCTCTTCTTCTGTCATTTGCTTTGGAGCCCTTGCCCCCAGCACCCCAGGAGACCCCTGCTGAGTTTGTTTTGTTTTGCGGTGGCAACCTTATTTGACAATAGTCCTTGCAAGGCATCGTGCCAAACTGAGGTCATTCGCACGACCCCTAATCTAACCTCACCGGTGTCCTCAGACATGGGAAGATCTGGACCCAGCACAGGTGTGAACATGGGGAGATCATCACGGGGCCTAAGGAAGCAGAGATTTGCCGTCGGGTCTGGGGACAGACCCTTGCAGAGGGCCTTCTAAATGAGTGGGGATGGGCTGGTGAGATGGCTGGGCGGGTAAAGACCGTTGGCGCCTAACTCGATGGCCTGAGTCGCATCCCTGGATCCCACACGGTGGAAGGAGAAAACTGATTTCTCCAGGTTGCCGTGCGACCACCCCTTCAACACGCACAAAGTAAATTAAAGCAACAGCAACAACAAAGATGGACACCCTGCTTGACCCCTGCATCCAGAAATGAGAGACAGAAACTCTGCCATTCTAAGCCAGCCAGGTTGCGTGCTGTTGCTACGGCAACCCTGGGGTGGGACAGTGGTGGAAATAAAGGATGGGTCAAGTGCCTGGGCCTGGTGAACCGCAATGAGTGAGATGGCAATTACGGGCAGGAGACTCTTGGCCTCAGTCACCGTCAACACGGGTGTGGGGACAGGAGGGTAATTGCTAAGGTTGAACAGCTGTAGGCAAGCCCAGAAGTCACGGTGTCTCATTGAGATAGCATACTTAGCTATAGCAGGAAGATAAGAGGGCATCTTCCAGGCAGGGCTAGCTGAGGTCACGGAATTATTTCTGTAGCTACACCCTATCCTGTCATAGCCAAGTCCAGTGGCCTTGAAGGGGCATAGTGCCCTGGGTCCCTGGATAAGGAACATGGTAGAAACCAGATGCTACTGGACTCTGATCAGGATCCTAGAGACCAAGCCTCAAGCAGCAGGGAGTGTATAAAACTCAGCAGAGCAGAAAAAAATCTGGAAACTTCCATTCTACAGAGGGGGAAACTGAGGCTAGAGAGGAATGGGTCATAGCACAGCAGGTAAACCAGGATGGGGGTGAGAAGGCAGTGGAGAGGAGATGCGGAGAGAGGGGGAAGAGAGAGACGCGCGTGCACATACACACACACATGCACACGGGCACACACACGCACGCATGCGCGCACACACACACACATACACGAACGCACGCGCACACACACACGCAGGCATGCACACACGCACACACACAATGGGGTGGAAGGCTGACAGGACAGTGGGAAGCTCCTGCCCTACTGGGACCCTAGAGGAGCTCAAATGCTACCCCTGTAAGATCTGCCCTCATATTACTGCCCCCTCCACGCCAAGTCCTCACTGGAGAAGAGCTGGTAGGAGGCATGGCCCACGGGCAGCACCTGGCCCACGGGAGTTCCAACGCAGGACAAAGCCTTTATGAGGGTGGCATCTTGTTCAAGGTCGAATAAGGGAACTCCACTCCTGACTCTAAGACCCTTTCTGTGCCCCGGCCCTCCCAAGGTGTCACCTATTTGGGGGAGGAGAGAGGCCTGGACTTTTCTTTCTGCCTCAGCCTGCCTCCCTCCCTCCCCGGGAGCCAGGCAAAGGACAGTCTGGCTGTGGTCCACTCCCACCTCCTGCTAAGGACTTGTAAGCAACTGAATTGAATGGATCCTTAGAAATCCCAATCCCAGGAGCAGGGGGCGCTAGAGATGACTCTGGAGTCAAGAGCATTTACTGTTCTGTCGGAGACTGGGGTTCAGATCCCAGCATTCCACGTCAGGACAGTTCACAAACACCTGTAACTGCAGCTCAAGGAATCCAACAGCCCCTGTGGTGTCAGGGGCACCCATGTACGACACACATGTACACACGGAAAATGAGTTTAAAGAGAAGAAGAAATCCCAACCTAGGGCTTCCCACATGTGAGCAAGCCCTCTACCCCGGAGCTGTATCATAGCTGTCGGCCCCTGGCTGGGCCTTCTGTGACACACTCTAGTGCTGAGTCACCAAGTCCCTCGCTGGAGAATTCCAGGCAAGTGCCGTCCCCCTTTTTTGGTTTATTTTGTTTTTTAATTTTTTTTTTTGAGACAGAATCTCACTGTGTAGCCCTGGCTGTCACGGTACTCACTCTCTAGAGCTGCCTCTCTGCTTCCTGAGTGCAGGGTTAAAGGTGTTTGCTACCATGCCCAGCTTCCCAGCCCTTTTTGTCTGTCTGTCTGTCTGATTTGTTTTAGTTAGGGTCTCTCCAAGGCAGCCAGGCTGGCCTGGAACTCATCAGGATGGCTTCAAACTCAAAGAAAGCTACGTGTCTTTGCCTCCCAAGTCCTAAAGGCTCATGACACTCTTTGGATTTGCAGTCCTAGTTGTTATTTTAAGACAGGCTCTCACTAAGTTGTCAAGGTTGGCCTTGAACCCGCTCTGTAGCAGTCTTGAACTTTCAATCCTTCCTGAGTGACGGGGATGGTAGGCTTTCCCCACCTGGGATGGACCAACCCTTGCCTTTTCTGAGAAAAAACTGAGACCAGAGAGCAGATGAACACACTGATGGTGAGGGAGCCGGAATGTGAGCTTCCGGACATCCCAGGAATGTGGTCCTGTGGCTGTGGTCCTGTGGCTTCCTCAGCTTGTAAGGCAGGAGAGGTGGACACACACACACCAGGACAGACGTTAGAGAAGGCAGAACAAGGAGGCAGGTGTTGTATCTTATGTGAAGAGGACCCTGCCAAGCCAAGCCTGCCGTCCCAGTCTCGGGAGGCTGAGGCAGGAGGATCAAAACTAGTCACATGGTGAACGTTAGGTCAGCCTGGCCTCATCATGACCAAACTGTCTTCACACCCTCTCCTCACACACAAAGACCTTGGGGGCACTCGGCAGCATTGAGATGGGAGATAAGAGAGTCCGATAGGGACACTCACAAGATAAACACAGGCTCTATTTAACGTGGCTGGGTGTCTACAAAGGGATGATTCGCTTAATCCGGGCAGCCACGTCAACTGATACCTGTGACTCCCGGGAGTGCTGGCAGCCAGAGAAGAAACTGGTCGTTCCCCAGAGTTCATCTGGGGAAAGGAAAGATGTTCAGGGAAGCCTAAAGCTGAGAGCCAAGAGGAAGGTGCCTCAGCCGCCCTTGACGGCGAAGGGAGCTCTGCCCGGAGCCTGGCAGCTCAGGGATGCAGGCTCGTGGGAAAGGGACCGTGGGGCTGGGAAGCTACTCACCCTCCTCGGCAGCGACGGACTGGGGCAGGAAGAAGGGGATGAGAGCCAGCAGGCAGAGCGCCGCGGCCTGCCTCGTCCTCGACATCGCGGAGTCTACAGTCCTGCCTGCTGTGTGTTCTCGGAAGCTGGCAAAATGAATGCGAGCCACGGAACCCCAGAAATAAAAGCAGCCAAGAGACCTTTGACCTCTGAGATACTAAGAGTGCGGGGGGTCAGTGTGAATAGGAGTCAATCTGGCTTCCCGTATGACGAGGGGTGGGGGCCAGCCACTCTGGGCCAAAGAGCAAAGGGAGCGGTCCCCATTCCGCGTCAGACAAGCGCATAGGTGTTCAGGTAGGTGATGAGATTTACCACCCCAGAGGGAGGGTGGTGCAGCCGCTGGCAGGAAGAAAAGGGCAGGGCCCTTCCACGGAGACGCGCCGAGAGCCCAGATCGAAGCAGGAGAGAGGAACATCCTGGATTTGGCCCCGGCCCCTGGAGAGAATATCTACAGGACATCCCTCCAGCTGTCCCTCTCTCTGTCCTATAGGTACCCCAGAGGGGACAGGGTTCAAGTTATGACACCCTGAGATTATCAGGAGTTCATACATGCATACATGCATACATACATACATACATACATACATACATACATACATATTAAACATTCCCCTCCTTCCTCTCCTTCCAGTGCCCCCGCCAGTCCCCCCCTTCCCCACCCCCAATTCACTCTTCCATTAGGAAAGGACAGGTCTCCCCCTGAGTACCAACACAACATGGCATTTCAGGTTGCAGTAAGACTAATACCCCCTTGTGTTAAGGCTGGGCAAGGTCCCCCAGTATGAGGGGTAGGGTCCCAAAACCAGCAAAAGAGTTCAGAGATAATCTCTGCACCACTGTCAGGTGTCCCACAAGAAGACCAAGCCACACAACTGTCACATATATACAGAGGCCTAGGTCAGTCCCAGGCAGACTCCCTGGTTGTTGGTTCAGTCTCCGTGAGCCCCTGTGAGCCCGGTTAGTTGATTCTGTGAGTTTTCTTGTGTCTGTGACCCGTCTGGCTCCTACAATCCTTTCTGTCCCTCTTCTGCAGGATTCCCCAAACTCTGCCCAATGTTTAGCTGTGGGTCTGCATCTGTTTTCATCTGTTGGATGACAGCTCTCTGATGACAACTGGGCTAGGCACCAATCTGGTCACAGGAGAGGGCCGGCTGAGGCTACGCATCCACTATTGCTAGGAGTCTTAGCTGGGGTCGTCCTTGTAGATTCCTGGGAGATTAAATTCCCTTGGGCCAGGTTTTTATCTGATCCCCAAATGCTCCCACCTCTTGAAGTAGTCTTTCAGATCTCCCTCCTCTGTCCATCAGGAAATCCTACGTGTGTGAGTTCAGAGTAATCAAGGCCCATGACCACCTCGAGTGACTTTGTCCACCGCCAAGCACTCAGTCCTCGGCCTTCTGGAGGTTCCCAGCTGTCCCCAAGGCCCGGCCTTGTGTTTGTCCGACCTCAGTGTCCTCTGGCAGAAATGGCCCTGCCCTGCTCCCGCTGGAAGAGGCAAGTGGTTCAGACACTGGGATGGGAATGCTCAACCCCTGGGAAGGTTGTTCTGCCCAGAAAGGGGCATAAGGCATTTTCCTCCATTACCTCCAGACGCAACAACCCACCAGGCCACCCTGCGCGCCCCCACGCCCCGGCACACACATCAGGAAGAGAAGAAAACGTAAGATTCTGCATTGAAGAATTGCTTTATTGATAGGGAAATTCCAGAGCAGGGCGGAACCTACACAAAGATAAAGATGCCAAGGTGCTCAGAGGCCTCTGGTTCCCGAGCACGGAGGAGGCGGTCCTGCCTCTCAGTCCTTGGCTTTTTGCTCTTTGCCCCCGTCTTCTGGAAAGCGACCCATGAACCAACTCGGGTCACCTCAGAGCACACACTTTGGGACCCGGTGTCGGCTTCGTCTTAACCAGACAGGAATACCTGTGGTGGGGACTCCGGCCCTCTCTTGTCTAAATCTGGAGGGGGGTGTGGTGGGCAGGCGCGCTCCTGTTCTCACGGGGCTGCTGACTTCACCACCTTGGGACTCTGAAAGCTGAGCTGGGGGATGGGAGAGACAGATGAGACCAAGCAGGGGTTAGGGGGAGCTGGGGCGGTGGGGAGGGGGAGACAGGGAAGACCCAGGAGTGGGCAGGCCCAAGGTGTCACCTCAGCATCGGGGTGCACGTGCTGCAGGTTTGGCTGGAAGTGGCTGCGCCCTTTCTCCAGGCCAAGTTTGTCCTCTTTCAGATTCTGGCCTGTAGGGAAAGCTGTGCTGTAAGAAGGGCTCCCCCAGAGGAGGCTGGGGCAGCCACGGGCAGGGGGGGATGTGTGTGGGGTGGGGTGGGGGTCCCAGGAAAGCAAAGACAACTGCTTCAGCCCTCCTAACCCGGGGCGGAGTCTTAGTGTGCCTGACTTGAGCCTGGGAACTGGTCTGGGGTGACACAGGGACACCAGGGAGAGGGACGAGCCTTCCTTCCCACTTGTGCATCAGGGCCACAAGTCATACCCATGGGACTTAACTGCTGTCGGCCAGAGGAACAGATGGGAGTGGAGCTCGAGTCACGGGCTGCCCCCTCACCTGCCAGCCCTTAGCAACTGTGTAAACACAGCCGACAAGCCAGGCTTTCGGGAACTGCTCCCGTGGCTCTGCTATTCACCAGTCGTGGCTACTTCCTCTTCCTGAACCCTGCAGCTCTTCTTGTCTTCCTGGACTCCAGGCCAGGGCCTGGCTTTTCCCCTTAGCTTCCTGGCCATCCCTCAGTGGGCATCTTAGGGTGCGTCCTGCAGGGGCTGCACTCTAGGTGGTCCCTGTCTCCTTTCCCTGTTCAACTGCCACTCAGACTGCGCTGCTACCGTGAGGTCGAGGAGGCCTCCCCTTCCAGAGAGTCAGTGTGTCCCCTTCTCTCGTGGGTGCTCAACTCAGCAGCCACCATACTGCTAAGGGCAGCCTCAGATGCTCCGTCCAGCCTGATCCCCTCCTCAGCCTGCCCGCAACCCCAGCTCTGCTCCCCAGACTGGTCACTACCCTATCACCTTGTCCTTGTCTCCCACACTGAGCGGCCCGCTTAAAAGTCCTCTGTGGACCTGGTGATTTATATACCCGTCAACTCAGAGGCAGGCCGAGGTAGAAGGCTTTGTGGGTTCAAAGCCAGCCTGGGCTACATAGGGAGACCCCGTTCCAGATAAACTAACACATACACAACACCACACACACAGCTCTTGATCAAAGCCTTCCAAAGCCATCTTTTCATTTTTGGGGGTGGAGCGGGGTGGGGGGGCATACAAACCAGTTAGTCTCAAACTTGCTATGTAACAGAAAATGACATTGGATTTTCTGAAGCGCCTTTGTCCACCTCCCCAACGCTGGCGTTATAGGAGCGAGGCCATGCTGGGGTTACAGGAGTGCGGCCCCACGCTGGGGAGTGCGGGCCCACGCGTTTTCTTAGGTAGCACCTCCAACATAAGAAGGGCCTTACCCTGTCTGCTCAGGGACCACTCATAGGAGCAGGAAGCCTGCCTCAGTCACTGGTTGGAGACTCAGGCTTAAATTAGGAGCCTTCAGTGAACCCGAAGCCCAGGCTGGGTCATTCCAGTCCAGGTGCTCCAGTCATAACCCGTGTACTGCTATACCCTGGCGCTCCAGAGAGTGGCTGTGCGTCGGACACCTTGTCTTGTGAGGCATGAGACAACTCTGAGCCTACCCTGAATCACTAGGGAAAGGGTGGTACATAAGGGGTCATAAAAATAAAACTGAGGAAGCTGAAACTTGGGTGTGGCGGTGCACACCTGCAATCCAGCACTAAAGAGGCTAAATTAGGATGATCCCTAAACTCAGTGCCAACCTATGCTACACTGTGGCTTGTTTGAGGCCACCCTGGGCTACAGGGACAGCAAACAGCTGTGTCAGGAAACTGATGAGGTGAATCCGTTGGTAACATGTTTGCCTCGTAAATACTTAGGGCCTGAGTTTGATCCCCAGAATCCACATGGAAAGCTAAGCACAGTGATACACGCTTACGACCCCAGCGCTGGGGGAACAGACTGGCAGATCCCCGTGACTCTTGGGCAGCCAGTCTGCCCCCGTCCGCCAGCCCCAGGTTCCCGTGGAACACTTGGCCTCTAAGGACCAACACCTAGACAGACCTCTGCGTACATGTGCACATGAGTGAATGCTCGCACACCCCCCTCCCAAATGTGCGCTGGGGAGGCAGAAGTCTAAGTCTGCTCAGGGGAAGAACTGGGCAGAGGCAGCCGTGCTGATCAGAGAAGAAGTTACGTAGAGACTCGGGCAGACACAAAGGGGCCCCTGAGTTGCTCAGGAATCAGGGGAGTTTAAGGACAAAGTGGGGGTCCCTGGAAGGGAAGGGGTCATAGATGGGTTACAGAAACAGCAGCTTTGGGGCAGGGATAGGTGGTGGGGAGTGATGTATACAGAGAGCTCAGTGGAGGCCCTGGAATTTGATGGGGGAGAAGCTGAAAAAGGACCAGACAGAGGTCAGGCTAGTGAGATGAGTAAGGTGACCAGAGTCCCATCCAGGGACTCACAAGATGGCAGGGAAGAGCTGACCTCTGCCCACACAGCATCACACACACACACACACACACACACACACACACACACACGTGTGCCTACTACGTAAAGGTAGCTAAAAACAAAAACGGAGGCCAGTGAGAGGCCGGATGTTAGGGGAGAAGGGACCGCAGAAGAGCAGGGTGAGTGCCCTGAGATTCAGGGTTAGACGGACATGAGCTGCCTCTGGGTCACAGCTGGGCAGGACTCAGGTCACTCTCAGAGCTACCTGTGCCTTTCCACCCTTCCCCCTGAACAGTTACCTTCCCAGACGCCTGTGCTCTTGAAGGTTCCAGGGAGAGTTTCTCTCTGCCACGCTTGAGACGGGTTGTACTTTGCCCTGCAAACGGCAGTGTCGTGAGTGAGGAGCTGCGTGTGAGAGGAGGAGGGGACTCGGCAGACCCTGGCCCCGAGGGGACGATCGCATCTCCCCCCTTAGCTAAAGTAATGGCCCTGGGGAGTGACAGCTAGACTCACTCTGGTTTCCATGGGCAGCGGCCAGGCTCCCCAAGCGTCCCTCAGTTCCCTAACGGGCCTCAGTCTCCCCAGGTATGAAATGGGGGCATTGCAACAACCCCCTCTGCTCGCTTCTAGCCTGTTCTAGTGACTGTTTCTTGGCAGTTCTTCAAAATGTGCATCTCCCTCTGTCTGACTCAGTCCCAGCCTCCTCATTATTCTCTAGGGCAGCCGAGATAATCAAATGCAATTTTATTGTATAATCTAATTTCAGTGATTAAGTTTCTGTTTCCATTTCTCACTCACAGAGACCATACTACCCTAACAGATAAAAATGCCACCCTTGGTGATGTCCAGCGGTGGGTGGGGCGAGACGCCCTGTTTGGCCTCAGCCAACTTCTTCACCACCAGGCTGGGGGCAATAGAATTGTAGAGCATTAAGACAGTGACTGCTGGGTGGAGTGTCCTCACCTTCCGGTTGGTCCCCTCCCTCTATGACCGTGGTGGCTGGGTTCGTGAGCTCACCTGTGTTGTCTTCTCTGGGACCGACCAAGGAAGACAGCCAAGACGACCAGGACCAGCAGCACTGCCAGCACGGTGCCCGCAAGTCCATACACAAGTCTCTTGCTGGCTCTAGACTGGCAAGTCTCCCCCCAGTACCAGTGGGTGTCTGTGTTTGGGCACCTGAAGACACACACACACACACACACGCAGGCTCAGGCTAGGTCCCTTAAATCAGGTCTCCCGAAGGGAAATTAAATACCTAAGGCCCAGGAACCTCTCCTAAAGGTGTATGTGTGTCTCGGGAAGCCAGGGTCCCTGACTCTGTAAGGTGTGGGAGGAAACGCAGGATGCCATCTCAGAGGGACCCCAGGGACCTGAGTGTCTTGTCCTAGTTATGACCTTGCCTGCATATCTAATCTCAAAGCAGCTGGCACCCGAGAGGGCTTCTTATCATGTTTACTATTATGTACATTAATTTATGATCATGGAAGCTAGTGTGCCCAGGTCGCAGCTAGAAGTGTTTACTGCTGAAATGTCAAAAGAGAAATTAATGATGGCGCTAGGCATGATAGGTGAGGTCTGGAATCCCAGAACTTGAGGAGTTTGTGGAAGGAAGGTTTGTTCAAAATGGAGGCCAGCCTGGGCTACACGGTGAGTTCCAGTCCTACCTGGGCTACAGGGACCCAGTCTGAAAAAAAAATGAAGAAAAGTGGGAAGGGGAGGAAGGGAATAAGGAAGGGAAAGGGGAAAGACAGGAAGAGGGAAGGAATGAACAGAAGAAATAGAGAAAGAGGCTGGTGGCGGAGAGATGAGGCAAGTAACTAGAACCTTCTCAGAAGAGCCCTGGCTGGACTGGAGAATGCCCGAATCTAGAGCCATGGCCACCCATCACTCATGCCGGCAGAGGGTGGAGAGTCCCCTCAGAGGGAAGAGCGATGTGGCAGACAGAGAAACTGCCTTCCAAGCACATCCCCGTACCCCCCCCCCCCGCTAGAACAGCTGCTTTGTGATTTACCCACGGCATCCGCCCACCTAGCTACTCAGGCACAAGCAGCAAGAGAAACTAGGGGTGGGTGGGGCGCAGGACAGGCGTATGATCCACAGGGCATGAGGCAGCAGGCTGGTGACTCCAACTCTACGGGGGACTGTGGGGCGGGGAGCATCAGGAGAAGGAGGTAGGCACTCACACGCAATGGGGCCCTGAGCGGAGCAGCTGGCACCGGCCCAGGTTGCAGTTGAGTTGCGACTTCGCCCCCTGAGTGCAATTGTTCACGCAGGTCAGCCTTCCCTCCACAACCTCCGGGTAGAAGTACTGGCCAAAGTCCTCGGCAGCCTTCTGGTTGCAAAGCTCTATAGGGTGAGGAATGACACCTAGAGTCAGTGCGGCTAGAACTCTCCCTGGGTCCCCACTTACCATCCATACTCCACCCGCTCCGGCCCACAATTCCAAGGGGCCGCTCACCAGCAGGGCTGAAGCTGAACTTTATAGTCTCCATATCCACAGTGGTGAAGTTAGTGTTGTAGCACAGTTTGGCGTCTGCCCGCCATAAAGGGGAGAGAAAAACAAACCAGAAAGGCTTCTTAATGCCTCTCTGTCCACAGTCAAGCCTCCCCTTCTCCCACCAGGCTCCTCCCTTCTCCCACCAGGCTCCTCCCCCTCTCTCACCAGGCTCCTCCCTTCTCCCACCAGGCTCCTCCCTTCTCCCACCAGGCTCCTCCCTTCTCCCACCAGGCTCCTCCCTTCTCCCACCAGGCTCCTCCCTTCTCCCACCAGGCTCCTCCCTTCTCCCACCAGGCTCCTCCCTTCTCCACCAGGCTCCTCCCTTCTCCCACCAGGCTCCTCCCCTCTCCCACCAGGCTCCTCCCCTTCTCCCACCAGGCCCCTCCCCTTCTCCCACTAGGCTCCTCCCTTCTCCCACCAGGCTCCTCCCCTCTCCCACCAGGCTCCTCCCCTTCTCCCACCAGGGCCCTCCCCTTCTCCCACCAGGCCCCTCCCCTTCTCCCACCAGGCTCCTCCCTTCTCCCACCAGGGCTCCTCCCCTTCCTCCTTCCTCTTCCTCTCCTCTTCCTCTCCTCTTCCTCTTCTCCCTTCCACCCTTTCCTTTCCTCTTCCTCCTCCTTTCCTTAGTTTTTGTCCTCTTCCTCCCAACTCCCCTCCCCTTTTCCCCCTCTCCTTTTTTCCTCCTCCCCTTCCTTCACCTGCCTCCTCCCCACCTCCTCCTACTTCCCCTTCTCTCCTGTATCACTGTCCACACTGAACCAACAGCAGAGCTCCAGATAGACGCCATCCCCTGCGAGCAGGCTCAAATAGGGACACGGGTGACAACTTAGCCTGGGACGGAACAGGGTGGCGGGAGCAGGATGGAGTCAGGGGAGGCACTAGGGGACGCCTTTGTTTTGTTCTGGATTTTTTAGAAGATTTGTTTATTAATAATTTGTTTATCAAACATTTGTTTCTTTATATGTTTGTTTGTTGTTTTCTAAGACAGGATTTCTCTGTGTAGCAGTCCTGGCCGTCCTGGAACTCGCTCTGTAGACCAGACTGGACTCAAACTCACGGAGATCCGCCTGCCTTTGCCTTCTGAGTGCTGGGATTAAAGGCGTGCAACACCACTGCTTGACAAAAAGTTGTCTGTGCCAGTTGCCTTGTTTTCCGTTTTGTTCCGTTGGGTCTCTTTTTGTTGTTGTTTGCTTTTTCCAGAGCTTGGTGCCTGCTAGGCAAGCACTGCTACCCTGAACGGTGTCCCTAGCCCTCACGATTTATTTTATTTTTACCTCTCTGTCTCCCTCTCTGTGTGTGCACATGCGTGCGTGTGTGTGTGTGTGTGTGTGTGTATGCGCGTGTGTGTTCACATGTGTGTAGGGATGGCTGTGGAGACCAGAAGAGGGTGAGAGGTTAGTGCATCTTCTGGAGCTGGAGCTACAGGGCAGCTTGGAGAACTGAACTCAGGTCCTCTAAAAGAGGGCAAGTGTTCTCAACTGCTAAGCCACCAGCAAAAGGCAGGGAATGCCAGGAGTTCACTGTGGAGCCCAGACCAGCTCTGAATTCATGATAATCCTCCTGTCTTAGCTTCCTTGGTGCTGAGATTACAGGTGTGAGCTACAATACATGGCTGATTTCTAGATCCCTGTGGCGGGAACTCTGGTGTTCCAAACAAGGAGAGAGAGAGATGAGGAAGTGAAGGCCCAGGTGCTATGGAATATTAGTTGAAGTTGCATTACATTTGTTTAGCTGTGGAACAGTTGTTTAATGATGCAAAGATGTGCTGTATTCTTTTATGTTGCATTCCTTTAGCTCTGTGAAGCTGTGTCACTTTGCCTGTCTAAAACACCCGATTGGTCTAATAAAGAGCTGAATGGCCAACAGCTGGGCAGGAGAAAGGATGGGTGGGGCTGTCAGGCAGAGAGACTAAACAGGAGGAGAAATCTAGGCTTGGGAGAAGGGAGGACAGAAGGACACTAAGGGCCAGCCACACAACCAGTCACAGAGTAAGGAGGAAAGGAAGACACGTAGACAGGTAAGAAGCCCAGAGGCAAAATGTAGCTAAAGGGAAAGGGAATAATTTAAGTTGGAAAAGCTGGCTAGACACAGGCCAAGCTAAGGCCGGGCATTCCTAAGTAAGAATAAGTCTCCATGTATTTATTTGGAAGCTGGGCGGTGGGCCCCCAAAAAGTAATAAACGAAAAAACCAACCAACCAAAAAACCCAAGTGCACCCAGCCTTCCTTCCCACCAACATCAAGGAGTTCCAGAAGGACTTACTTTGACACAGAGAAGTGTCAGTTTCATATGCTCTAGTCTCGTTCATGATCTTGTTCCTCACGATCTTCGTGAGGTTTCTGAACAGTGTCTGATACTCCGGGGTGTAGCTTGCTTCTAGAATGACATCACTTTCCACCACGATGCTGCCGTTGCTGCAAGCAGGAAAAACTTCAGCGTTTCCTTCATGGCGCCAACACCCAGCAAGGAAGAAGAAAGCAGCAAGATGGGGAGGCAAAGCAACGGTGTGGCTCGTGCGCCGGAGAGGAGAGGGTCCCTGCACGGTGTGATGGCACACACCTGGAGTCCCAGCCTTCGGGAGGCTGGGGTAGGAGGAGCACAGGTTCAAGGCCAACCTGGGCTACACAGTGAGTGAGGCCTTTGTTTCAGAAGTCCAAAAGAAGTGGAAGAATGGAAGGGGGAAGGAAGGGAAGAGGGAAAGGAAAGGAAAAGGAATGAAAGGAAAAACGAGACCCCCTCCCGAGGGGGGAGCAACTAATAAATTCCAAGGAGTCCGATGAGTAAGAAAATTCAAGATCGGTAAATCTCAGTGTTTGTCACAAAAGCTGACGGATGGAATTCATCTCTAAAATTAGAGGCTTGGGCCGTCAAGACGGCCCTGTGGGCACTTGCAGCCAGGCCTCACGACCCGAGTTCAGTTTCAGGACCCACAGGTAGAAGGAGAGAGAGAGCTCCTGACAGTTACCTTGCGACCTCTGCTCCTCCTCTCGTGTGCTGTGGTACACGCACACCTTTGTTGCACGCACAGCACACGCAATGGTGCAGTAAAATAAAATAAAATACAGGGACTCCTGAGTGGAGACGTGTCGCGGGGATGGAAAATGGGGGAAAGCAAAATGGCAGAGCCTTGAGGAATGAAAAGCAGCAGCTAAAGACTGCAATCTCGGGGCTTGAAGAAGGGGGAGGGGAAGAGGAGGGAGGGAGAGGGGAGGGGAAGAGGAGGGAGAGGGGAGGGAGGAGGAGAAGGGGAGGAGGGAGAGGGAAATGAAAGAGGAGATGAGGAGGAGGAAGAAACGATGAGTTTCTGTTAGAAAGTGGGATTTTCAGTGGCTGATGGAAGAAGAGGCAGACTCCCACGGCTGAGTAAAGTGCTGAGCTGAACTCAAGAAATCCAGTGACAGAGAGGGAGGACTGATGACCAAAGGGATTAAGACTGGGCTGGTTTAACCCCCAGAAACAGCTGACCTGACAAAGGTTAACTCTTGAATCCCAGGCATCAGCCTGGGAATCCAGCATGGGACTGATCAAGACCCCCTGAATCTGGGTGTCAGTGAGGAGGCCTAGGTAATCTATTGAGCCTTGGGCAGCAGATCAGTACCCATCCCGAGTATACACACGGACTTTGGACTCCCATAGAACAATGTGAGGTGCACTCTCACCCTGAACTCTTGAGGAAGGGTCTAGGCCCTGCCCTATATGAAATGACAGATTATGGACACCCCCATGGAGGGCCTCACCCTCCCTGGGGAAATGAGGGGATAATGGGGGGCTGGGGGGAGGGCACGGGAGGAAGTGAGGGAAAGGGAGAGGGACCTGGAACTGACTTGTGAAGCAACCTTGTTTCTAATCTAAATTTAAACTTAAAAATAATAATAAATAATAATAATAAAACTAAGCAGGAAACATTTCCAAAATAAATAAAAGAATTTGCTCATGTTTTATAAGTCTAAAAAAAAAAGTGGGATTCTGCTGCAGCGCTCTTGCACAGAACTTTTAACGGTGGCCACACCCGCTTGGGCGTGGCCTCTGGCGGGCGGAAGCGGAAAGAGGGACGCTTGAGGCCCAGGTTTCCTCTCTGTCTGGTGGGTCAGCCCGGCAGGTAGGAAGGGCAGAGAAGCGCTCCCGCGGTTCTTGGCATTTTTCTTTGTCACTGTTCCCCAGTCCATCATTTATCCTGGGTCTAGTGAAATCATCCTCGCCTTCACTCTACCCTCGAAGCCTCTAAGTGGCCAGTGACACCGCTGAGGGCGACAGTTTTGCCAGGAAGCCACCTGTCGCGGTCACTGCCAGGAGAAGCCGGAGGCCTGTGAGTCAGATCCCGTCCCTTGCAGGACAGTGCAGGCACGGGCAGTCTCATCGCTTGGCACGAGCCTTCCCTAAACTTAAACTCCTTAAATTTAAACTCAAACTCCTTAAACTTGAGCGGCCACAGCTGGGGAAGAATTCTCCCCAGCTGGCCGCGGTTGCTCTGGGTCTCCCCCAGTCCCCTGTGCTCTGCCATTTTGTACTCCAGGGCTAGCGTGTTCCAAGCACCTAACACAGTTTGTTTGGATTTTCTTCTCTGGTTGAAGTAGGATTTCTTTCCATTGCCCGGGCTGACCTGAAATTCGCTGTGCAGCCCAGGCTGTGGACTTCAACTTCCGAGCTTCCTGTCTTAGGCTTCCAAGTACTAGTATTACAAGCTGTGTAGCTCTCAGCTAGGGTTGGCTTTTAATAAAGATTTGCCAAATGAAAAAAATCAGTGGCTATAAAAGTGAATGAGTAGCCGGGCGTTGGTGGCGCACGCCTTTAATCCCAGCACTCGGGAGGCAGAGGCAGGCGGATCTCTGTGAGTTCGAGGCCAGCCTGGTCTACAGAGTGAGTTCCAGGACAGCCTCCAAAGCCACAGAGAAACCCTGTCTCGAAAAACAACAACAACAACAAAAAAGTGAATGAGTACATGAATAAACATGATTGATGGGGAAGTCCTGTGTATATGTCAATAAAGCACTGTTGGCCAACAGGGAAACAAGATAGGTGGGACTAGGTGTCCAGGAGGACTCTGGGTAGGAGAAACACAGGGAGTCACGATATAGTCCGCCAGAGAAGTAAGATGTCTGGAACTTTTCTCCGGTAAGAGAAATACTTAGATTAACAATTACGGGATAAATACTTAAGTCAGAAATAGCCAGTAAGAAACAAGCAAGGCCAACAGCTTCATAAATAATATAGCCTCCTGTGTGTTATTTGGGGACTACAACACGGCAGAGCCCAGGTGACTGGTGGGGAAAAACCAAAGCGGCTGGCAAGGAAAAGGCTTCACTCTACACATGACAAACGATGCAGATAAATGAGCATAGACAATGAAAAACAGGATGGATAGTGAAAGAACAAACTAAGAATGAGCCTCGCTGAGTCAATGGCAGTCATGAGTAAGAGTCACCATGATAGAATTTACATGAACAACTAACTGAGTAACCACAATGAACAAATGAATGAGCAAATTGGGAACGAATGAGTGAATGAACAAATGGTGAGTGAGTGGCCAGGACGACACAGAAATGAATCAGTGATAAATTTATGAGTGCGTGGCAGGTTTTACGGATGAATGAGTGCGTGAGCCAATGATGAGTGAGTCAGGGAGTCCTCCCGTCCCTGAAGGGTGTTGGTAGCTTAACCGCAGGGCAGGAGGAAGCAGCAGAGCAAGAAGGAGGGGGCCCTCGGCTCCCCCAGGACTCACAGCAGCTCTCTAATGATCACTTCTTTGTACTGGGGAAGGTCGTCGCCCTCATAAACTTTATCCATCTGGAAGAGAAACCAGAGGTCAGGCAGAGCTTGAGCCCCATCTTTGGACAGCTCCAGGCGGGGAGGGGTGGAGCCCAGAGAGGGGGGGGAAGGGGCAGAAGCCCCTTCCGTGGGATGCCAGTGGGGTGGGGCTCTGGGAGGAGTCGACCGCGGAACTCTGGGGGACACAGGGCTCACAAGGTGAGCTGCTGGGATAGGCGCCCGCAGCCCCGTTGATTGAGGGCCGCTGCTCCCACCTGGCTCAGGAAGAGGTTCTGGAAGTTCTTGTAGGCCTCGGAGGACTTGTTCTTCATGTCACTCGTGAAGTTCCGGTTGGTCACTTTAACTATCATGGACACTGTAGCATTGACAACATTCGGGATCTCTGTGGGGCCAGACAACATGGCGGATGAGGCGGTGACCCTGAGGACCTGCGGGGATGTCTCTGGGATAGGTAAATTTTTCTGCCCGTTGGGGTCACGGGTGGGAATGAGTAGGGAAGAGGACAGAAACTCAAGAGTAGCTGAGGGTGGCTGAGACTTCTGACTCTACTGTGCGTGTGTGTTCCTATGGTGCGTGTTTGTCGTACATACACTTGTATGGAGTTCAGACACACAGGCTGCCATCTTCCTCTGTCTCTCTCCTCTTTAGTGATTGAGTCAGTCTGTCACCAGGTGTGGAGCTCACCAATCTGGCTAGACTGGCTGGCCAGAGGACCTTCAGGGGTCTGCGTGTCCCCTCCTCAGGGCTGAGATGGCCCAGTGTTTGACACGGGTTCCGGGAACCCAAACTCAGATCTCCATATTTACACTGAGAATACTTTACGGATGGAAGTGTCTCCCCAGCCCCAGCCCTGGTTTTTGAGATAAGAGAGAGAGCTAATGGCCTGATGGAGACCCAGGGCGTCAGGCAAAAGGCTTCACAAGGGGTTGGGGTAGAAAGCTCCTGATTGGAGGAGAGTCCAGGAGGGTCAGCCTGGAAGTGAGAGGCGGGAAGACCAGGACAGGGATGACACTACCTCTTCTTCTGGGGTGATGCCATGGGAATGGTGGGTTAATATCCCAACGTGGCCTGACACGTCAGGTGTCAAGGGGCACAGGGAGGGGCCCTTACCCACGGGGAAGGAGTACAGGATGGAGTCGCAGAGCTGGCCCGTGTAGCCTGACTTGCATTCACACTGATGTCCGTTCCACTTTCCGTTGTGGCAGTCCTCTGGGAAAGGACAGGATTAAAAGAAGTCATTGAGAAAGCTCAGGAGACAACAACACGTGCTCCCGTCCAGGTGTCATCCAAGCCCAGAATGGGACAAGGGGAATAAGACCAGACGACGGTACAACGTCTGAAAATCTTTCATTCGCACCTCATTCCTAGAAACGAGAGGGGAAAGGGGAGACAGAAATGGGTTTCAGGATACTAGAAACACAATAGAAGAAAGAAAGAGGAGAGGAAACCTATGAGTCAAAAGAACCAACGGTGTGCCGGGCGTGACGACCTACGCCTGTAATCACACATTCGAGAGGAAGAGGCAGATGGATCACAAGATCGGACCAAGATGCACAGTGAAATGTTGCTCCAGCACTCCCAACCCATTCCAAAGGCAAAGCGCGTTAATATGACAGGTATACACGGTGTCTGCAAATATCAGGAGACACGCAAATGGTCCCACAGGAGAAACCACGGTAGACCGCCAAGACCCAAGGAGACACACAGAATCAAAGCCATGAAACTTACGCGGTGGCAAAGAGCTGTGTGGAGTCGTCACGGAAGCAGGCGGTGTCCTGGGGAAAGGAGGACGGGCAGAAGAGACGCCACTGAAGACTGGGACGGTGCTGTAAGGGGAGGGGAGGTGGGCGGAGGACGGAGGAGAAGAAGAGGGAGGCCCTGTCTGGGACGGAGAGGAGTCGTGGACTGGCAAGGACGAGAGATGATGCTGTGAAGTCAGAGGCTCAGAACCGGGAACTGTGGTTTCAGGACGATGGGTTGATGTCGGGGAGTGCGTAGAGGTTGGGTTACTAGGAAGACTAGGGTAAGAAGAAGGAGAGACAGGGCGTGGGCGAGTGGCAGAGGGAGCTGGAAGCCATGGTGACCGCGAACTGCTGGGAGAGGAAGAAAGTCCTTCTGTTACTAAAGTGGTTGAGGGTAACTCTGATGGCAAACGGACGACAGGTGACTGATCAAAATACACGGTAGATGCAGAACTCAGGAAGGGACGACGGGTGGACACTGAAGTCCCACTACTGGAAAAGGCGGTTAACGGTGGATTGGAGACAGATTTGGAGGTCTCCGATTGTTGAGTGGCCTGTGTTGAAAGCACGCCGCTCAGGGAGGTTGTGTGTGCCCCCAACTGTCCTGTGGTGGGTGAGGTGTCAGCAGTTGCAGGTGTTGGTGTGGAAACTGGACTGCTCTGGAATAATGTGGATTCCTTCACGTAGGCTGTTGTTTGAGACATGTCAGGAGCTTGAGTTGCTTGTGTGGAAATCGGGCTGCTAGGGTATGTTGTGGACGCCTGGGGTTGGTGGGTGGTGTGGGAGCTCTGAGTGGGGACAGCTGTCTCTGGTGAAACGGAGCTGGCCGCAAAGGTCGTAGAGTCCTGAGGGAAGACTCCTGGGGTGTTGTCCGTGCCCTGAGTGTCCTGTGTGGAAATCGGGTGGTTTGTGGAAGTTGAAGATTCCTCAGGTTGTGATGTGGTGTAGGTGGTCTCAGGGGGTACAGCAGTCTCTGTTGAAATTGTGGTGCTCTGGAGAGTGGTCCATTCCTGAGTGAACCCTGTTCCCTGAGAGCTCCTGGTTACTGGAGGTGCTTGTGTAGAAACCAAGCCGCTCAGGGAGGTTGTGTGTGCCTCAGTGTGTCCTGTGGTTGGAGAGGTGTGAAGAGGAAGGGCTGTTTCTGTGGAAACCGCATGGCTGGGGAAGGTTGTAGGTGCATGAGTGGACCTTACTTCTGAGGTCTCTGTAGGTTGAGTTGCCTGTGTTGAGGTCAAGGTCCAATAGTGCGTTGTGGACGCCTCACTTACAGGTGAGGTGTGGGAAGTCTCAGTGGGTACAGGGGTTTCTCTTCCAACTGAGGGTGATGGGAAGAGGGTAGGTCCGTGAGTCAAGAGTGTTGTGGATGTCTCAGCGTCTTGAGTTGTTTGAGTAGAAGTTGGAATATGTGGTGAGGCTGTAGGCTCCTCAGTAACAGCTGAGATGTAGGAGGTCTCAGGAATTCCAGCTGTTTCTGTGAAAACTGTGCTTGTTGGGGAGGCTGTGGACTCCTGAGTGAAGACTGTCGATTGTGGGATCCCTGCTGTTGAAGTTGGGTGGCTTTGGTAGGCCGTGGAAGCTTCAGTTGGGGCTGCAGTGAAGGACGTCTCAGGAGGTAGGGCTGTTTGTGAGGAACCTGAGCTGGTTGTAGCTTCCTCTGTGAAGACTGTAGTCTGCAAGGAATCGGTGTTTTGAGAAGAATGCGTGGAAACTGGGCTTCTTGGGGAGACTGTAGAAGGCTCCGTCAGGGCTGAGGTGTGGCTGGTCTCAGGAGGTAGAGCAGTCTCTGTTGAAATTGAGGTGTTCCGGAGAGTTGTGGCCTCCTGAGTGAAGACTGTTCCCTGAGAGGTCTCCGTGTCTTGAGTGGCCTGTGTTGAAAGCACGCCGCTCAGGGAGGTTGTGTGTGCCTCCAACTGTCCTGTGGTGGGTGAGGTGTCAGCAGTTGCAGGTGTTGGTGTAGAAACTGGACTGCTCTGGAATAATGTGGATTCCTTCACGTAGGCTGTTGTTTGAGACATGTCAGGAGCTTGAGTTGCTTGTGTGGAAATCGGGCTGCTAGGGTATGTTGTGGACGCCTGGGGTTGGTGGGTGGTGTGGGAGCTCTGAGCGGGGACAGCTGTCTCTGGTGAAACGGAGCTGGCCGCAAAGGTCGTAGAGTCCTGAGGGAAGACTCCTGGGGTGTTGTCCGTGCCCTGAGTGTCCTGTGTGGAAATCGGGTGGTTTGTGGAAGTTGAAGATTCCTCAGGTTGTGATGTGGTGTAGGTGGTCTCAGGGGGTACAGCAGTCTCTGTTGAAATTGTGGTGCTCTGGAGAGTGGTCCATTCCTGAGTGAACCCTGTTCCCTGAGAGCTCCTGGTTACTGGAGGTGCTTGTGTAGAAACCAAGCCGCTCAGGGAGGTTGTGTGTGCCTCAGTGTGTCCTGTGGTTGGAGAGGTGTGAAGAGGAAGGGCTGTTTCTGTGGAAACCGCATGGCTGGGGAAGGTTGTAGGTGCATGAGTGGACCTTATTTCTGAGGTCTCTGTAGGTTGAGTTGCCTGTGTTGAGGTCAAGGTCCAATAGTGCGTTGTGGACGCCTCACTTACAGGTGAGGTGTGGGAAGTCTCAGTGGGTACAGGGGTTTCTCTTCCAACTGAGGGTGATGGGAAGAGGGTAGGTCCGTGAGTCAAGAGTGTTGTGGATGTCTCAGCGTCTTGAGTTGTTTGAGTAGAAGTTGGAATATGTGGTGAGGCTGTAGGCTCCTCAGTAACAGCTGAGATGTAGGAGGTCTCAGGAATTCCAGCTGTTTCTGTGAAAACTGTGCTTGTTGGGGAGGCTGTGGACTCCTGAGTGAAGACTGTCGATTGTGGGATCCCTGCTGTTGAAGTTGGGTGGCTTTGGTAGGCCGTGGAAGCTTCAGTTGGGGCTGCAGTGAAGGACGTCTCAGGAGGTAGGGCTGTTTGTGAGGAACCTGAGCTGGTTGTAGCTTCCTCTGTGAAGACTGTAGTCTGCAAGGAATCGGTGTTTTGAGAAGAATGCGTGGAAACTGGGCTTCTTGGGGAGACTGTAGAAGGCTCCGTCAGGGCTGAGGTGTGGCTGGTCTCAGGAGGAAGAGCAGTCTCTGTTGAAATTGAGGTGTTCCGGAGAGTTGTGGCCTCTTGAGTGAAGACTGTTCCCTGAGAGGTCTCCGTGTCTTGAGTGGCCTGTGTTGAAAGCACGCCGCTCAGGGAGGTTGTGTGTGCCCCCAACTGTCCTGTGGTGGGTGAGGTGTCAGCAGTTGCAGGTGTTGGTGTGGAAACTGGACTGCTCTGGAATAATGTGGATTCCTTCACGTAGGCTGTTGTTTGAGACATGTCAGGAGCTTGAGTTGCTTGTGTGGAAATCGGGCTGCTAGGGGATGTTGTGGACGCCTGGGGTTGGTGGGTGGTGTGGGAGCTCTGAGCGGGGACAGCTGTCTCTGGTGAAACGGAGCTGGCCGCAAAGGTCGTAGAGTCCTGAGGGAAGACTCCTGGGGTGTTGTCCGTGCCCTGAGTGTCCTGTGTGGAAATCGGGTGGTTTGTGGAAGTTGAAGATTCCTCAGGTTGTGATGTGGTGTAGGTGGTCTCAGGGGGTACAGCAGTCTCTGTTGAAATTGTGGTGCTCTGGAGAGTGGTCCATTCCTGAGTGAACCCTGTTCCCTGAGAGCTCCTGGTTACTGGAGGTGCTTGTGTAGAAACCAAGCCGCTCAGGGAGGTTGTGTGTGCCTCAGTGTGTCCTGTGGTTGGAGAGGTGTGAAGAGGAAGGGCTGTTTCTGTGGAAACCGCATGGCTGGGGAAGGTTGTAGGTGCATGAGTGGACCTTACTTCTGAGGTCTCTGTAGGTTGAGTTGCCTGTGTTGAGGTCAAGGTCCAATAGTGCGTTGTGGACGCCTCACTTACAGGTGAGGTGTGGGAAGTCTCAGTGGGTACAGGGGTTTCTCTTCCAACTGAGGGTGATGGGAAGAGGGTAGGTCCGTGAGTCAAGAGTGTTGTGGATGTCTCAGCGTCTTGAGTTGTTTGAGTAGAAGTTGGAATATGTGGTGAGGCTGTAGGCTCCTCAGTAACAGCTGAGGTGTAGGAGGTCTCAGGAATTCCAGCTGTTTCTGTGAAAACTGTGCTTGTTGGGGAGGCTGTGGACTCCTGAGTGAAGACTGTCGATTGTGGGATCCCTGCTGTTGAAGTTGGGTGGCTTTGGTAGGCCGTGGAAGCTTCAGTTGGGGCTGCAGTGAAGGACGTCTCAGGAGGTAGGGCTGTTTGTGAGGAACCTGAGCTGGTTGTAGCTTCCTCTGTGAAGACTGTAGTCTGCAAGGAATCGGTGTTTTGAGAAGAATGCGTGGAAACTGGGCTTCTTGGGGAGCCTGTAGAAGGCTCCGTCAGGGCTGAGGTGTGGCTGGTCTCAGGAGGAAGAGCAGTCTCTGTTGAAATTGAGGTGTTCCGGAGAGTTGTGGCCTCCTGAGTGAAGACTGTTCCCTGAGAGGTCTCCGTGTCTTGAGTGGCCTGTGTTGAAAGCACGCCGCTCAGGGAGGTTGTGTGTGCCCCCAACTGTCCTGTGGTGGGTGAGGTGTCAGCAGTTGCAGGTGTTGGTGTGGAAACTGGACTGCTCTGGAATAATGTGGATTCCTTCACGTAGGCTGTTGTTTGAGACATGTCAGGAGCTTGAGTTGCTTGTGTGGAAATCGGGCTGCTAGGGTATGTTGTGAACGCCTGGGGTTGGTGGTTGGTGTGGGAGCTCTGAGCGGGGACAGCTGTCTCTGGTGAAACGGAGCTGGCCGCAAAGGTCGTAGAGTCCTGAGGGAAGACTCCTGGGGTGTTGTCCGTGCCCTGAGTGTCCTGTGTGGAAATCGGGTGGTTTGTGGAAGTTGAAGATTCCTCAGGTTGTGATGTGGTGTAGGTGGTCTCAGGGGGTACAGCAGTCTCTGTTGAAATTGTGGTGCTCTGGAGAGTGGTCCATTCCTGAGTGAACCCTGTTCCCTGAGAGCTCCTGGTTACTGGAGGTGCTTGTGTAGAAACCAAGCCGCTCAGGGAGGTTGTGTGTGCCTCAGTGTGTCCTGTGGTTGGAGAGATGTGAAGAGGAAGGGCTGTTTCTGTGGAAACCGCATGGCTGGGGAAGGTTGTAGGTGCATGAGTGGACCTTATTTCTGAGGTCTCTGTAGGTTGAGTTGCCTGTGTTGAGGTCAAGGTCCAATAGTGCGTTGTGGACGCCTCACTTACAGGTGAGGTGTGGGAAGTCTCAGTGGGTACAGGGGTTTCTGTTCCAACTGAGGGTGATGGGAAGTGGGTAGGTCCTTGAGTCAAGAGTGTTGTGGATGTCTCAGCGTCTTGAGTTGTTTGAGTAGAAGTTGGAATATGTGGTGAGGCTGTAGGCTCATCAGTAACAGCTGAGGTGTAGGAGGTCTCAGGAATTCCAGCTGTTTCTGTGAAAACTGTGCTTGTTGGGGAGGCTGTGGACTCCTGAGTGAAGACTGTCGATTGTGGGATCCCTTCTGTTGAAGTTGGGTGGCTTTGGTAGGCCGTGGAAGCTTCAGTTGGGGCTGCAGTGAAGGACGTCTCAGGAGGTAGGGCTGTTTGTGAGGAACCTGAGCTGGTTGTAGCTTCCTCTGTGAAGACTGTAGTCTGCAAGGAATCGGTGTTTTGAGAAGAATGCGTGGAAACTGGGCTTCTTGGGGAGACTGTAGAAGGCTCCGTCAGGGCTGAGGTGTGGCTGGTCTCAGGAGGAAGAGCAGTCTCTGTTGAAATTGAGGTGTTCCGGAGAGTTGTGGCCTCCTGAGTGAAGACTGTTCCCTGAGAGGTCTCCTTGTCTTGAGTGGCCTGTGTTGAAAGCACGCCGCTCAGGGAGGTTGTGTGTGCCACCAACTGTCCTGTGGTGGGTGAGGTGTCAGCAGTTGCAGGTGTTGGTGTGGAAACTGGACTGCTCTGGAATAATGTGGATTCCTTCACGTAGGCTGTTGTTTGAGACATGTCAGGAGCTTGAGTTGCTTGTGTGGAAATCGGGCTGCTAGGGTATGTTGTGGACGCCTGGGGTTGGTGGGTGGTGTGGGAGCTCTGAGCGGGGACAGCTGTCTCTGGTGAAACGGAGCTGGCCGCAAAGGTCGTAGAGTCCTGAGGGAAGACTCCTGGGGTGTTGTCCGTGCCCTGAGTGTCCTGTGTGGAAATCGGGTGGTTTGTGGAAGTTGAAGATTCCTCAGGTTGTGATGTGGTGTAGGTGGTCTCAGGGGGTACAGCAGTCTCTGTTGAAATTGTGGTGCTCTGGAGAGTGGTCCATTCCTGAGTGAACCCTGTTCCCTGAGAGCTCCTGGTTACTGGAGGTGCTTGTGTAGAAACCAAGCCGCTCAGGGAGGTTGTGTGTGCCTCAGTGTGTCCTGTGGTTGGAGAGATGTGAAGAGGAAGGGCTGTTTCTGTGGAAACCGCATGGCTGGGGAAGGTTGTAGGTGCATGAGTGGACCTTATTTCTGAGGTCTCTGTAGGTTGAGTTGCCTGTGTTGAGGTCAAGGTCCAATAGTGCGTTGTGGACGCCTCACTTACAGGTGAGGTGTGGGAAGTCTCAGTGGGTACAGGGGTTTCTGTTCCAACTGAGGGTGATGGGAAGTGGGTAGGTCCTTGAGTCAAGAGTGTTGTGGATGTCTCAGCGTCTTGAGTTGTTTGAGTAGAAGTTGGAATATGTGGTGAGGCTGTAGGCTCATCAGTAACAGCTGAGGTGTAGGAGGTCTCAGGAATTCCAGCTGTTTCTGTGAAAACTGTGCTTGTTGGGGAGGCTGTGGACTCCTGAGTGAAGACTGTCGATTGTGGGATCCCTTCTGTTGAAGTTGGGTGGCTTTGGTAGGCCGTGGAAGCTTCAGTTGGGGCTGCAGTGAAGGACGTCTCAGGAGGTAGGGCTGTTTGTGAGGAACCTGAGCTGGTTGTAGCTTCCTCTGTGAAGACTGTAGTCTGCAAGGAATCGGTGTTTTGAGAAGAATGCGTGGAAACTGGGCTTCTTGGGGAGACTGTAGAAGGCTCCGTCAGGGCTGAGGTGTGGCTGGTCTCAGGAGGAAGAGCAGTCTCTGTTGAAATTGAGGTGTTCCGGAGAGTTGTGGCCTCCTGAGTGAAGACTGTTCCCTGAGAGGTCTCCTTGTCTTGAGTGGCCTGTGTTGAAAGCACGCCGCTCAGGGAGGTTGTGTGTGCCACCAACTGTCCTGTGGTGGGTGAGGTGTCAGCAGTTGCAGGTGTTGGTGTGGAAACTGGACTGCTCTGGAATAATGTGGATTCCTTCACGTAGGCTGTTGTTTGAGACATGTCAGGAGCTTGAGTTGCTTGTGTGGAAATCGGGCTGCTAGGGTATGTTGTGGACGCCTGGGGTTGGTGGGTGGTGTGGGAGCTCTGAGCGGGGACAGCTGTCTCTGGTGAAACGGAGCTGGCCGCAAAGGTCGTAGAGTCCTGAGGGAAGACTCCTGGGGTGTTGTCCGTGCCCTGAGTGTCCTGTGTGGAAATCGGGTGGTTTGTGGAAGTTGAAGATTCCTCAGGTTGTGATGTGGTGTAGGTGGTCTCAGGGGGTACAGCAGTCTCTGTTGAAATTGTGGTGCTCTGGAGAGTGGTCCATTCCTGAGTGAACCCTGTTCCCTGAGAGCTCCTGGTTACTGGAGGTGCTTGTGTAGAAACCAAGCCGCTCAGGGAGGTTGTGTGTGCCTCAGTGTGTCCTGTGGTTGGAGAGGTGTGAAGAGGAAGGGCTGTTTCTGTGGAAACCGCATGGCTGGGGAAGGTTGTAGGTGCATGAGTGGACCTTACTTCTGAGGTCTCTGTAGGTTGAGTTGCCTGTGTTGAGGTCAAGGTCCAATAGTGCGTTGTGGACGCCTCACTTACAGGTGAGGTGTGGGAAGTCTCAGTGGGTACAGGGGTTTCTGTTCCAACTGAGGGTGATGGGAAGAGGGTAGGTCCTTGAGTCAAGAGTGTTGTGGATGTCTCAGCGTCTTGAGTTGTTTGAGTAGAAGTTGGAATATGTGGTGAGGCTGTAGGCTCCTCAGTAACAGCTGAGGTGTAGGAGGTCTCAGGAATTCCAGCTGTTTCTGTGAAAACTGTGCTTGTTGGGGAGGCTGTGGACTCCTGAGTGAAGACTGTCGATTGTGGGAACCCTGCTGTTGAAGTTGGGTGGCTTTGGTAGGCCGTGGAAGCTTCAGTTGGGGCTGCAGTGAAGGACGTCTCAGGAGGTAGGGCTGTTTGTGAGGAACCTGAGCTGGTTGTAGCTTCCTCTGTGAAGACTGTAGTCTGCAAGGAATCGGTGTTTTGAGAAGAATGCGTGGAAACTGGGCTTCTTGGGGAGACTGTAGAAGGCTCCGTCAGGGCTGAGGTGTGGCTGGTCTCAGGAGGAAGAGCAGTCTCTGTTGAAATTGAGGTGTTCCGGAGAGTTGTGGCCTCCTGAGTGAAGACTGTTCCCTGAGAGGTCTCCGTGTCTTGAGTGGCCTGTGTTGAAAGCACGCCGCTCAGGGAGGTTGTGTGTGCCCCCAACTGTCCTGTGGTGGGTGAGGTGTCAGCAGTTGCAGGTGTTGGTGTGGAAACTGGACTGCTCTGGAATAATGTGGATTCCTTCACGTAGGCTGTTGTTTGAGACATGTCAGGAGCTTGAGTTGCTTGTGTGGAAATCGGGCTGCTAGGGTATGTTGTGGACGCCTGGGGTTGGTGGGTGGTGTGGGAGCTCTGAGCGGGGACAGCTGTCTCTGGTGAAACGGAGCTGGCCGCAAAGGTCGTAGAGTCCTGAGGGAAGACTCCTGGGGTGTTGTCCGTGCCCTGAGTGTCCTGTGTGGAAATCGGGTGGTTTGTGGAAGTTGAAGATTCCTCAGGTTGTGATGTGGTGTAGGTGGTCTCAGGGGGTACAGCAGTCTCTGTTGAAATTGTGGTGCTCTGGAGAGTGGTCCATTCCTGAGTGAACCCTGTTCCCTGAGAGCTCCTGGTTACTGGAGGTGCTTGTGTAGAAACCAAGCCGCTCAGGGAGGTTGTGTGTGCCTCAGTGTGTCCTGTGGTTGGAGAGGTGTGAAGAGGAAGGGCTGTTTCTGTGGAAACCGCATGGCTGGGGAAGGTTGTAGGTGCATGAGTGGACCTTACTTCTGAGGTCTCTGTAGGTTGAGTTGCCTGTGTTGAGGTCAAGGTCCAATAGTGCGTTGTGGACGCCTCACTTACAGGTGAGGTGTGGGAAGTCTCAGTGGGTACAGGGGTTTCTGTTCCAACTGAGGGTGATGGGAAGAGGGTAGGTCCTTGAGTCAAGAGTGTTGTGGATGTCTCAGCGTCTTGAGTTGTTTGAGTAGAAGTTGGAATATGTGGTGAGGCTGTAGGCTCCTCAGTAACAGCTGAGGTGTAGGAGGTCTCAGGAATTCCAGCTGTTTCTGTGAAAACTGTGCTTGTTGGGGAGGCTGTGGACTCCTGAGTGAAGACTGTCGATTGTGGGATCCCTGCTGTTGAAGTTGGGTGGCTTTGGTAGGCCGTGGAAGCTTCAGTTGGGGCTGCAGTGAAGGACGTCTCAGGAGGTAGGGCTGTTTGTGAGGAACCTGAGCTGGTTGTAGCTTCCTCTGTGAAGACTGTAGTCTGCAAGGAATCGGTGTTTTGAGAAGAATGCGTGGAAACTGGGCTTCTTGGGGAGACTGTAGAAGGCTCCGTCAGGGCTGAGGTGTGGCTGGTCTCAGGAGGAAGAGCAGTCTCTGTTGAAATTGAGGTGTTCCGGAGAGTTGTGGCCTCCTGAGTGAAGACTGTTCCCTGAGAGGTCTCCGTGTCTTGAGTGGCCTGTGTTGAAAGCACGCCGCTCAGGGAGGTTGTGTGTGCCCCCAACTGTCCTGTGGTGGGTGAGGTGTCAGCAGTTGCAGGTGTTGGTGTGGAAACTGGACTGCTCTGGAATAATGTGGATTCCTTCACGTAGGCTGTTGTTTGAGACATGTCAGGAGCTTGAGTTGCTTGTGTGGAAATCGGGCTGCTAGGGTATGTTGTGGACGCCTGGGGTTGGTGGGTGGTGTGGGAGCTCTGAGCGGGGACAGCTGTCTCTGGTGAAACGGAGCTGGCCGCAAAGGTCGTAGAGTCCTGAGGGAAGACTCCTGGGGTGTTGTCCGTGCCCTGAGTGTCCTGTGTGGAAATCGGGTGGTTTGTGGAAGTTGAAGATTCCTCAGGTTGTGATGTGGTGTAGGTGGTCTCAGGGGGTACAGCAGTCTCTGTTGAAATTGTGGTGCTCTGGAGAGTGGTCCATTCCTGAGTGAACCCTGTTCCCTGAGAGCTCCTGGTTACTGGAGGTGCTTGTGTAGAAACCAAGCCGCTCAGGGAGGTTGTGTGTGCCTCAGTGTGTCCTGTGGTTGGAGAGGTGTGAAGAGGAAGGGCTGTTTCTGTGGAAACCGCATGGCTGGGGAAGGTTGTAGGTGCATGAGTGGACCTTACTTCTGAGGTCTCTGTAGGTTGAGTTGCCTGTGTTGAGGTCAAGGTCCAATAGTGCGTTGTGGACGCCTCACTTACAGGTGAGGTGTGGGAAGTCTCAGTGGGTACAGGGGTTTCTGTTCCAACTGAGGGTGATGGGAAGAGGGTAGGTCCTTGAGTCAAGAGTGTTGTGGATGTCTCAGCGTCTTGAGTTGTTTGAGTAGAAGTTGGAATATGTGGTGAGGCTGTAGGCTCCTCAGTAACAGCTGAGGTGTAGGAGGTCTCAGGAATTCCAGCTGTTTCTGTGAAAACTGTGCTTGTTGGGGAGGCTGTGGACTCCTGAGTGAAGACTGTCGATTGTGGGATCCCTGCTGTTGAAGTTGGGTGGCTTTGGTAGGCCGTGGAAGCTTCAGTTGGGGCTGCAGTGAAGGACGTCTCAGGAGGTAGGGCTGTTTGTGAGGAACCTGAGCTGGTTGTAGCTTCCTCTGTGAAGACTGTAGTCTGCAAGGAATCGGTGTTTTGAGAAGAATGCGTGGAAACTGGGCTTCTTGGGGAGACTGTAGAAGGCTCCGTCAGGGCTGAGGTGTGGCTGGTCTCAGGAGGAAGAGCAGTCTCTGTTGAAATTGAGGTGTTCCGGAGAGTTGTGGCCTCCTGAGTGAAGACTGTTCCCTGAGAGGTCTCCGTGTCTTGAGTGGCCTGTGTTGAAAGCACGCCGCTCAGGGAGGTTGTGTGTGCCCCCAACTGTCCTGTGGTGGGTGAGGTGTCAGCAGTTGCAGGTGTTGGTGTGGAAACTGGACTGCTCTGGAATAATGTGGATTCCTTCACGTAGGCTGTTGTTTGAGACATGTCAGGAGCTTGAGTTGCTTGTGTGGAAATCGGGCTGCTAGGGTATGTTGTGGACGCCTGGGGTTGGTGGGTGGTGTGGGAGCTCTGAGCGGGGACAGCTGTCTCTGGTGAAACGGAGCTGGCCGCAAAGGTCGTAGAGTCCTGAGGGAAGACTCCTGGGGTGTTGTCCGTGCCCTGAGTGTCCTGTGTGGAAATCGGGTGGTTTGTGGAAGTTGAAGATTCCTCAGGTTGTGATGTGGTGTAGGTGGTCTCAGGGGGTACAGCAGTCTCTGTTGAAATTGTGGTGCTCTGGAGAGTGGTCCATTCCTGAGTGAACCCTGTTCCCTGAGAGCTCCTGGTTACTGGAGGTGCTTGTGTAGACACCAAGCCGCTCAGGGAGGTTGTGTGTGCCTCAGTGTGTCCTGTGGTTGGAGAGGTGTGAAGAGGAAGGGCTGTTTCTGTGGAAACCGCATGGCTGGGGAAGGTTGTAGGTGCATGAGTGGACCTTACTTCTGAGGTCTCTGTAGGTTGAGTTGCCTGTGTTGAGGTCAAGGTCCAATAGTGCGTTGTGGACGCCTCACTTACAGGTGAGGTGTGGGAAGTCTCAGTGGGTACAGGGGTTTCTGTTCCAACTGAGGGTGATGGGAAGAGGGTAGGTCCTTGAGTCAAGAGTGTTGTGGATGTCTCAGCGTCTTGAGTTGTTTGAGTAGAAGTTGGAATATGTGGTGAGGCTGTAGGCTCCTCAGTAACAGCTGAGGTGTAGGAGGTCTCAGGAATTCCAGCTGTTTCTGTGAAAACTGTGCTTGTTGGGGAGGCTGTGGACTCCTGAGTGAAGACTGTCGATTGTGGGATCCCTGCTGTTGAAGTTGGGTGGCTTTGGTAGGCCGTGGAAGCTTCAGTTGGGGCTGCAGTGAAGGACGTCTCAGGAGGTAGGGCTGTTTGTGAGGAACCTGAGCTGGTTGTAGCTTCCTCTGTGAAGACTGTAGTCTGCAAGGAATCGGTGTTTTGAGAAGAATGCGTGGAAACTGGGCTTCTTGGGGAGACTGTAGAAGGCTCCGTCAGGGCTGAGGTGTGGCTGGTCTCAGGAGGAAGAGCAGTCTCTGTTGAAATTGAGGTGTTCCGGAGAGTTGTGGCCTCCTGAGTGAAGACTGTTCCCTGAGAGGTCTCCGTGTCTTGAGTGGCCTGTGTTGAAAGCACGCCGCTCAGGGAGGTTGTGTGTGCCCCCAACTGTCCTGTGGTGGGTGAGGTGTCAGCAGTTGCAGGTGTTGGTGTGGAAACTGGACTGCTCTGGAATAATGTGGATTCCTTCACGTAGGCTGTTGTTTGAGACATGTCAGGAGCTTGAGTTGCTTGTGTGGAAATCGGGCTGCTAGGGTATGTTGTGGACGCCTGGGGTTGGTGGGTGGTGTGGGAGCTCTGAGCGGGGACAGCTGTCTCTGGTGAAACGGAGCTGGCCGCAAAGGTCGTAGAGTCCTGAGGGAAGACTCCTGGGGTGTTGTCCGTGCCCTGAGTGTCCTGTGTGGAAATCGGGTGGTTTGTGGAAGTTGAAGATTCCTCAGGTTGTGATGTGGTGTAGGTGGTCTCAGGGGGTACAGCAGTCTCTGTTGAAATTGTGGTGCTCTGGAGAGTGGTCCATTCCTGAGTGAACCCTGTTCCCTGAGAGCTCCTGGTTACTGGAGGTGCTTGTGTAGAAACCAAGCCGCTCAGGGAGGTTGTGTGTGCCTCAGTGTGTCCTGTGGTTGGAGAGGTGTGAAGAGGAAGGGCTGTTTCTGTGGAAACCGCATGGCTGGGGAAGGTTGTAGGTGCATGAGTGGACCTTACTTCTGAGGTCTCTGTAGGTTGAGTTGCCTGTGTTGAGGTCAAGGTCCAATAGTGCGTTGTGGACGCCTCACTTACAGGTGAGGTGTGGGAAGTCTCAGTGGGTACAGGGGTTTCTGTTCCAACTGAGGGTGATGGGAAGAGGGTAGGTCCTTGAGTCAAGAGTGTTGTGGATGTCTCAGCGTCTTGAGTTGTTTGAGTAGAAGTTGGAATATGTGGTGAGGCTGTAGGCTCCTCAGTAACAGCTGAGGTGTAGGAGGTCTCAGGAATTCCAGCTGTTTCTGTGAAAACTGTGCTTGTTGGGGAGGCTGTGGACTCCTGAGTGAAGACTGTCGATTGTGGGATCCCTGCTGTTGAAGTTGGGTGGCTTTGGTAGGCCGTGGAAGCTTCAGTTGGGGCTGCAGTGAAGGACGTCTCAGGAGGTAGGGCTGTTTGTGAGGAACCTGAGCTGGTTGTAGCTTCCTCTGTGAAGACTGTAGTCTGCAAGGAATCGGTGTTTTGAGAAGAATGCGTGGAAACTGGGCTTCTTGGGGAGACTGTAGAAGGCTCCGTCAGGGCTGAGGTGTGGCTGGTCTCAGGAGGAAGAGCAGTCTCTGTTGAAATTGAGGTGTTCCGGAGAGTTGTGGCCTCCTGAGTGAAGACTGTTCCCTGAGAGGTCTCCGTGTCTTGAGTGGCCTGTGTTGAAAGCACGCCGCTCAGGGAGGTTGTGTGTGCCACCAACTGTCCTGTGGTGGGTGAGGTGTCAGCAGTTGCAGGTGTTGGTGTGGAAACTGGACTGCTCTGGAATAATGTGGATTCCTTCACGTAGGCTGTTGTTTGAGACATGTCAGGAGCTTGAGTTGCTTGTGTGGAAATCGGGCTGCTAGGGTATGTTGTGGACGCCTGGGGTTGGTGGGTGGTGTGGGAGCTCTGAGCGGGGACAGCTGTCTCTGGTGAAACGGAGCTGGCCGCAAAGGTCGTAGAGTCCTGAGGGAAGACTCCTGGGGTGTTGTCCGTGCCCTGAGTGTCCTGTGTGGAAATCGGGTGGTTTGTGGAAGTTGAAGATTCCTCAGGTTGTGATGTGGTGTAGGTGGTCTCAGGGGGTACAGCAGTCTCTGTTGAAATTGTGGTGCTCTGGAGAGTGGTCCATTCCTGAGTGAACCCTGTTCCCTGAGAGCTCCTGGTTACTGGAGGTGCTTGTGTAGACACCAAGCCGCTCAGGGAGGTTGTGTGTGCCTCAGTGTGTCCTGTGGTTGGAGAGGTGTGAAGAGGAAGGGCTGTTTCTGTGGAAACCGCATGGCTGGGGAAGGTTGTAGGTGCATGAGTGGACCTTACTTCTGAGGTCTCTGTAGGTTGAGTTGCCTGTGTTGAGGTCAAGGTCCAATAGTGCGTTGTGGACGCCTCACTTACAGGTGAGGTGTGGGAAGTCTCAGTGGGTACAGGGGTTTCTGTTCCAACTGAGGGTGATGGGAAGAGGGTAGGTCCTTGAGTCAAGAGTGTTGTGGATGTCTCAGCGTCTTGAGTTGTTTGAGTAGAAGTTGGAATATGTGGTGAGGCTGTAGGCTCCTCAGTAACAGCTGAGGTGTAGGAGGTCTCAGGAATTCCAGCTGTTTCTGTGAAAACTGTGCTTGTTGGGGAGGCTGTGGACTCCTGAGTGAAGACTGTCGATTGTGGGATCCCTGCTGTTGAAGTTGGGTGGCTTTGGTAGGCCGTGGAAGCTTCAGTTGGGGCTGCAGTGAAGGACGTCTCAGGAGGTAGGGCTGTTTGTGAGGAACCTGAGCTGGTTGTAGCTTCCTCTGTGAAGACTGTAGTCTGCAAGGAATCGGTGTTTTGAGAAGAATGCGTGGAAACTGGGCTTCTTGGGGAGACTGTAGAAGGCTCCGTCAGGGCTGAGGTGTGGCTGGTCTCAGGAGGAAGAGCAGTCTCTGTTGAAATTGAGGTGTTCCGGAGAGTTGTGGCCTCCTGAGTGAAGACTGTTCCCTGAGAGGTCTCCGTGTCTTGAGTGGCCTGTGTTGAAAGCACGCCGCTCAGGGAGGTTGTGTGTGCCCCCAACTGTCCTGTGGTGGGTGAGGTGTCAGCAGTTGCAGGTGTTGGTGTGGAAACTGGACTGCTCTGGAATAATGTGGATTCCTTCACGTAGGCTGTTGTTTGAGACATGTCAGGAGCTTGAGTTGCTTGTGTGGAAATCGGGCTGCTAGGGTATGTTGTGGACGCCTGGGGTTGGTGGGTGGTGTGGGAGCTCTGAGCGGGGACAGCTGTCTCTGGTGAAACGGAGCTGGCCGCAAAGGTCGTAGAGTCCTGAGGGAAGACTCCTGGGGTGTTGTCCGTGCCCTGAGTGTCCTGTGTGGAAATCGGGTGGTTTGTGGAAGTTGAAGATTCCTCAGGTTGTGATGTGGTGTAGGTGGTCTCAGGGGGTACAGCAGTCTCTGTTGAAATTGTGGTGCTCTGGAGAGTGGTCCATTCCTGAGTGAACCCTGTTCCCTGAGAGCTCCTGGTTACTGGAGGTGCTTGTGTAGACACCAAGCCGCTCAGGGAGGTTGTGTGTGCCTCAGTGTGTCCTGTGGTTGGAGAGGTGTGAAGAGGAAGGGCTGTTTCTGTGGAAACCGCATGGCTGGGGAAGGTTGTAGGTGCATGAGTGGACCTTACTTCTGAGGTCTCTGTAGGTTGAGTTGCCTGTGTTGAGGTCAAGGTCCAATAGTGCGTTGTGGACGCCTCACTTACAGGTGAGGTGTGGGAAGTCTCAGTGGGTACAGGGGTTTCTGTTCCAACTGAGGGTGATGGGAAGAGGGTAGGTCCTTGAGTCAAGAGTGTTGTGGATGTCTCAGCGTCTTGAGTTGTTTGAGTAGAAGTTGGAATATGTGGTGAGGCTGTAGGCTCCTCAGTAACAGCTGAGGTGTAGGAGGTCTCAGGAATTCCAGCTGTTTCTGTGAAAACTGTGCTTGTTGGGGAGGCTGTGGACTCCTGAGTGAAGACTGTCGATTGTGGGATCCCTGCTGTTGAAGTTGGGTGGCTTTGGTAGGCCGTGGAAGCTTCAGTTGGGGCTGCAGTGAAGGACGTCTCAGGAGGTAGGGCTGTTTGTGAGGAACCTGAGCTGGTTGTAGCTTCCTCTGTGAAGACTGTAGTCTGCAAGGAATCGGTGTTTTGAGAAGAATGCGTGGAAACTGGGCTTCTTGGGGAGACTGTAGAAGGCTCCGTCAGGGCTGAGGTGTGGCTGGTCTCAGGAGGAAGAGCAGTCTCTGTTGAAATTGAGGTGTTCCGGAGAGTTGTGGCCTCCTGAGTGAAGACTGTTCCCTGAGAGGTCTCCGTGTCTTGAGTGGCCTGTGTTGAAAGCACGCCGCTCAGGGAGGTTGTGTGTGCCCCCAACTGTCCTGTGGTGGGTGAGGTGTCAGCAGTTGCAGGTGTTGGTGTGGAAACTGGACTGCTCTGGAATAATGTGGATTCCTTCACGTAGGCTGTTGTTTGAGACATGTCAGGAGCTTGAGTTGCTTGTGTGGAAATCGGGCTGCTAGGGTATGTTGTGGACGCCTGGGGTTGGTGGGTGGTGTGGGAGCTCTGAGCGGGGACAGCTGTCTCTGGTGAAACGGAGCTGGCCGCAAAGGTCGTAGAGTCCTGAGGGAAGACTCCTGGGGTGTTGTCCGTGCCCTGAGTGTCCTGTGTGGAAATCGGGTGGTTTGTGGAAGTTGAAGATTCCTCAGGTTGTGATGTGGTGTAGGTGGTCTCAGGGGGTACAGCAGTCTCTGTTGAAATTGTGGTGCTCTGGAGAGTGGTCCATTCCTGAGTGAACCCTGTTCCCTGAGAGCTCCTGGTTACTGGAGGTGCTTGTGTAGACACCAAGCCGCTCAGGGAGGTTGTGTGTGCCTCAGTGTGTCCTGTGGTTGGAGAGGTGTGAAGAGGAAGGGCTGTTTCTGTGGAAACCGCATGGCTGGGGAAGGTTGTAGGTGCATGAGTGGACCTTACTTCTGAGGTCTCTGTAGGTTGAGTTGCCTGTGTTGAGGTCAAGGTCCAATAGTGCGTTGTGGACGCCTCACTTACAGGTGAGGTGTGGGAAGTCTCAGTGGGTACAGGGGTTTCTGTTCCAACTGAGGGTGATGGGAAGAGGGTAGGTCCTTGAGTCAAGAGTGTTGTGGATGTCTCAGCGTCTTGAGTTGTTTGAGTAGAAGTTGGAATATGTGGTGAGGCTGTAGGCTCCTCAGTAACAGCTGAGGTGTAGGAGGTCTCAGGAATTCCAGCTGTTTCTGTGAAAACTGTGCTTGTTGGGGAGGCTGTGGACTCCTGAGTGAAGACTGTCGATTGTGGGATCCCTGCTGTTGAAGTTGGGTGGCTTTGGTAGGCCGTGGAAGCTTCAGTTGGGGCTGCAGTGAAGGACGTCTCAGGAGGTAGGGCTGTTTGTGAGGAACCTGAGCTGGTTGTAGCTTCCTCTGTGAAGACTGTAGTCTGCAAGGAATCGGTGTTTTGAGAAGAATGCGTGGAAACTGGGCTTCTTGGGGAGACTGTAGAAGGCTCCGTCAGGGCTGAGGTGTGGCTGGTCTCAGGAGGAAGAGCAGTCTCTGTTGAAATTGAGGTGTTCCGGAGAGTTGTGGCCTCCTGAGTGAAGACTGTTCCCTGAGAGGTCTCCGTGTCTTGAGTGGCCTGTGTTGAAAGCACGCCGCTCAGGGAGGTTGTGTGTGCCCCCAACTGTCCTGTGGTGGGTGAGGTGTCAGCAGTTGCAGGTGTTGGTGTGGAAACTGGACTGCTCTGGAATAATGTGGATTCCTTCACGTAGGCTGTTGTTTGAGACATGTCAGGAGCTTGAGTTGCTTGTGTGGAAATCGGGCTGCTAGGGTATGTTGTGGACGCCTGGGGTTGGTGGGTGGTGTGGGAGCTCTGAGCGGGGACAGCTGTCTCTGGTGAAACGGAGCTGGCCGCAAAGGTCGTAGAGTCCTGAGGGAAGACTCCTGGGGTGTTGTCCGTGCCCTGAGTGTCCTGTGTGGAAATCGGGTGGTTTGTGGAAGTTGAAGATTCCTCAGGTTGTGATGTGGTGTAGGTGGTCTCAGGGGGTACAGCAGTCTCTGTTGAAATTGTGGTGCTCTGGAGAGTGGTCCATTCCTGAGTGAACCCTGTTCCCTGAGAGCTCCTGGTTACTGGAGGTGCTTGTGTAGACACCAAGCCGCTCAGGGAGGTTGTGTGTGCCTCAGTGTGTCCTGTGGTTGGAGAGGTGTGAAGAGGAAGGGCTGTTTCTGTGGAAACCGCATGGCTGGGGAAGGTTGTAGGTGCATGAGTGGACCTTACTTCTGAGGTCTCTGTAGGTTGAGTTGCCTGTGTTGAGGTCAAGGTCCAATAGTGCGTTGTGGACGCCTCACTTACAGGTGAGGTGTGGGAAGTCTCAGTGGGTACAGGGGTTTCTGTTCCAACTGAGGGTGATGGGAAGAGGGTAGGTCCTTGAGTCAAGAGTGTTGTGGATGTCTCAGCGTCTTGAGTTGTTTGAGTAGAAGTTGGAATATGTGGTGAGGCTGTAGGCTCCTCAGTAACAGCTGAGGTGTAGGAGGTCTCAGGAATTCCAGCTGTTTCTGTGAAAACTGTGCTTGTTGGGGAGGCTGTGGACTCCTGAGTGAAGACTGTCGATTGTGGGATCCCTGCTGTTGAAGTTGGGTGGCTTTGGTAGGCCGTGGAAGCTTCAGTTGGGGCTGCAGTGAAGGACGTCTCAGGAGGTAGGGCTGTTTGTGAGGAACCTGAGCTGGTTGTAGCTTCCTCTGTGAAGACTGTAGTCTGCAAGGAATCGGTGTTTTGAGAAGAATGCGTGGAAACTGGGCTTCTTGGGGAGACTGTAGAAGGCTCCGTCAGGGCTGAGGTGTGGCTGGTCTCAGGAGGAAGAGCAGTCTCTGTTGAAATTGAGGTGTTCCGGAGAGTTGTGGCCTCCTGAGTGAAGACTGTTCCCTGAGAGGTCTCCGTGTCTTGAGTGGCCTGTGTTGAAAGCACGCCGCTCAGGGAGGTTGTGTGTGCCCCCAACTGTCCTGTGGTGGGTGAGGTGTCAGCAGTTGCAGGTGTTGGTGTGGAAACTGGACTGCTCTGGAATAATGTGGATTCCTTCACGTAGGCTGTTGTTTGAGACATGTCAGGAGCTTGAGTTGCTTGTGTGGAAATCGGGCTGCTAGGGTATGTTGTGGACGCCTGGGGTTGGTGGGTGGTGTGGGAGCTCTGAGCGGGGACAGCTGTCTCTGGTGAAACGGAGCTGGCCGCAAAGGTCGTAGAGTCCTGAGGGAAGACTCCTGGGGTGTTGTCCGTGCCCTGAGTGTCCTGTGTGGAAATCGGGTGGTTTGTGGAAGTTGAAGATTCCTCAGGTTGTGATGTGGTGTAGGTGGTCTCAGGGGGTACAGCAGTCTCTGTTGAAATTGTGGTGCTCTGGAGAGTGGTCCATTCCTGAGTGAACCCTGTTCCCTGAGAGCTCCTGGTTACTGGAGGTGCTTGTGTAGACACCAAGCCGCTCAGGGAGGTTGTGTGTGCCTCAGTGTGTCCTGTGGTTGGAGAGGTGTGAAGAGGAAGGGCTGTTTCTGTGGAAACCGCATGGCTGGGGAAGGTTGTAGGTGCATGAGTGGACCTTACTTCTGAGGTCTCTGTAGGTTGAGTTGCCTGTGTTGAGGTCAAGGTCCAATAGTGCGTTGTGGACGCCTCACTTACAGGTGAGGTGTGGGAAGTCTCAGTGGGTACAGGGGTTTCTGTTCCAACTGAGGGTGATGGGAAGAGGGTAGGTCCTTGAGTCAAGAGTGTTGTGGATGTCTCAGCGTCTTGAGTTGTTTGAGTAGAAGTTGGAATATGTGGTGAGGCTGTAGGCTCCTCAGTAACAGCTGAGGTGTAGGAGGTCTCAGGAATTCCAGCTGTTTCTGTGAAAACTGTGCTTGTTGGGGAGGCTGTGGACTCCTGAGTGAAGACTGTCGATTGTGGGATCCCTGCTGTTGAAGTTGGGTGGCTTTGGTAGGCCGTGGAAGCTTCAGTTGGGGCTGCAGTGAAGGACGTCTCAGGAGGTAGGGCTGTTTGTGAGGAACCTGAGCTGGTTGTAGCTTCCTCTGTGAAGACTGTAGTCTGCAAGGAATCGGTGTTTTGAGAAGAATGCGTGGAAACTGGGCTTCTTGGGGAGACTGTAGAAGGCTCCGTCAGGGCTGAGGTGTGGCTGGTCTCAGGAGGAAGAGCAGTCTCTGTTGAAATTGAGGTGTTCCGGAGAGTTGTGGCCTCCTGAGTGAAGACTGTTCCCTGAGAGGTCTCCGTGTCTTGAGTGGCCTGTGTTGAAAGCACGCCGCTCAGGGAGGTTGTGTGTGCCCCCAACTGTCCTGTGGTGGGTGAGGTGTCAGCAGTTGCAGGTGTTGGTGTGGAAACTGGACTGCTCTGGAATAATGTGGATTCCTTCACGTAGGCTGTTGTTTGAGACATGTCAGGAGCTTGAGTTGCTTGTGTGGAAATCGGGCTGCTAGGGTATGTTGTGGACGCCTGGGGTTGGTGGGTGGTGTGGGAGCTCTGAGCGGGGACAGCTGTCTCTGGTGAAACGGAGCTGGCCGCAAAGGTCGTAGAGTCCTGAGGGAAGACTCCTGGGGTGTTGTCCGTGCCCTGAGTGTCCTGTGTGGAAATCGGGTGGTTTGTGGAAGTTGAAGATTCCTCAGGTTGTGATGTGGTGTAGGTGGTCTCAGGGGGTACAGCAGTCTCTGTTGAAATTGTGGTGCTCTGGAGAGTGGTCCATTCCTGAGTGAACCCTGTTCCCTGAGAGCTCCTGGTTACTGGAGGTGCTTGTGTAGACACCAAGCCGCTCAGGGAGGTTGTGTGTGCCTCAGTGTGTCCTGTGGTTGGAGAGGTGTGAAGAGGAAGGGCTGTTTCTGTGGAAACCGCATGGCTGGGGAAGGTTGTAGGTGCATGAGTGGACCTTACTTCTGAGGTCTCTGTAGGTTGAGTTGCCTGTGTTGAGGTCAAGGTCCAATAGTGCGTTGTGGACGCCTCACTTACAGGTGAGGTGTGGGAAGTCTCAGTGGGTACAGGGGTTTCTGTTCCAACTGAGGGTGATGGGAAGAGGGTAGGTCCTTGAGTCAAGAGTGTTGTGGATGTCTCAGCGTCTTGAGTTGTTTGAGTAGAAGTTGGAATATGTGGTGAGGCTGTAGGCTCCTCAGTAACAGCTGAGGTGTAGGAGGTCTCAGGAATTCCAGCTGTTTCTGTGAAAACTGTGCTTGTTGGGGAGGCTGTGGACTCCTGAGTGAAGACTGTCGATTGTGGGATCCCTGCTGTTGAAGTTGGGTGGCTTTGGTAGGCCGTGGAAGCTTCAGTTGGGGCTGCAGTGAAGGACGTCTCAGGAGGTAGGGCTGTTTGTGAGGAACCTGAGCTGGTTGTAGCTTCCTCTGTGAAGACTGTAGTCTGCAAGGAATCGGTGTTTTGAGAAGAATGCGTGGAAACTGGGCTTCTTGGGGAGACTGTAGAAGGCTCCGTCAGGGCTGAGGTGTGGCTGGTCTCAGGAGGAAGAGCAGTCTCTGTTGAAATTGAGGTGTTCCGGAGAGTTGTGGCCTCCTGAGTGAAGACTGTTCCCTGAGAGGTCTCCGTGTCTTGAGTGGCCTGTGTTGAAAGCACGCCGCTCAGGGAGGTTGTGTGTGCCCCCAACTGTCCTGTGGTGGGTGAGGTGTCAGCAGTTGCAGGTGTTGGTGTGGAAACTGGACTGCTCTGGAATAATGTGGATTCCTTCACGTAGGCTGTTGTTTGAGACATGTCAGGAGCTTGAGTTGCTTGTGTGGAAATCGGGCTGCTAGGGTATGTTGTGGACGCCTGGGGTTGGTGGGTGGTGTGGGAGCTCTGAGCGGGGACAGCTGTCTCTGGTGAAACGGAGCTGGCCGCAAAGGTCGTAGAGTCCTGAGGGAAGACTCCTGGGGTGTTGTCCGTGCCCTGAGTGTCCTGTGTGGAAATCGGGTGGTTTGTGGAAGTTGAAGATTCCTCAGGTTGTGATGTGGTGTAGGTGGTCTCAGGGGGTACAGCAGTCTCTGTTGAAATTGTGGTGCTCTGGAGAGTGGTCCATTCCTGAGTGAACCCTGTTCCCTGAGAGCTCCTGGTTACTGGAGGTGCTTGTGTAGAAACCAAGCCGCTCAGGGAGGTTGTGTGTGCCTCAGTGTGTCCTGTGGTTGGAGAGGTGTGAAGAGGAAGGGCTGTTTCTGTGGAAACCGCATGGCTGGGGAAGGTTGTAGATGCATGAGTGGACCTTACTTCTGAGGTCTCTGTAGGTTGAGTTGCCTGTGTTGAGGTCAAGGTCCAATAGTGCGTTGTGGACGCCTCACTTACAGGTGAGGTGTGGGAAGTCTCAGTGGGTACAGGGGTTTCTGTTCCAACTGAGGGTGATGGGAAGAGGGTAGGTCCTTGAGTCAAGAGTGTTGTGGATGTCTCAGCGTCTTGAGTTGTTTGAGTAGAAGTTGGAATATGTGGTGAGGCTGTAGGCTCCTCAGTAACAGCTGAGGTGTAGGAGGTCTCAGGAATTCCAGCTGTTTCTGTGAAAACTGTGCTTGTTGGGGAGGCTGTGGACTCCTGAGTGAAGACTGTCGATTGTGGGATCCCTTCTGTTGAAGTTGGGTGGCTTTGGTAGGCCGTGGAAGCTTCAGTTGGGGCTGCAGTGAAGGACGTCTCAGGAGGTAGGGCTGTTTGTGAGGAACCTGAGCTGGTTGTAGCTTCCTCTGTGAAGACTGTAGTCTGCAAGGAATCGGTGTTTTGAGAAGAATGCGTGGAAACTGGGCTTCTTGGGGAGACTGTAGAAGGCTCCGTCAGGGCTGAGGTGTGGCTGGTCTCAGGAGGTAGAGCAGTCTCTGTTGAAATTGAGGTGTTCCGGAGAGTTGTGGCCTCCTGAGTGAAGACTGTTCCCTGAGAGGTCTCCGTGTCTTGAGTGGCCTGTGTTGAAAGCACGCCGCTCAGGGAGGTTGTGTGTGCCTCCAACTGTCCTGTGGTGGGTGAGGTGTCAGCAGTTGCAGGTGTTGGTGTGGAAACTGGACTGCTCTGGAATAATGTGGACTCCTTCACGTAGGCTGTTGTTTGAGACATGTCAGGAGCTTGAGTTGCTTGTGTGGAAATCGGGCTGCTAGGGTATGTTGTGGACGCCTGGGGTTGGTGGGTGGTGTGGGAGCTCTGAGCGGGGACAGCTGTCTCTGGTGAAACGGAGCTGGCCGCAAAGGTCGTAGAGTCCTGAGGGAAGACTCCTGGGGTGTTCTCCGTGCCCTGAGTGTCTTGTGTGGAAATCGGGTGGCCTGGGGAAGTTGTAGATGCCTCATATTGAGATGTGATATGGGTGGTCTCAGGATGGACAGCAGTTTCTGAGGAAACTGTAGGGGTTGTGAAGAGTTCTTGAGAGATTCTTGGGGATGTTTCAAGCCCTTCCGTTTTTTGTGTCAAAACTATGGTGTTTGGAGAGGTTATAGACTCCTCAGTCAGGGCTGAGGTGTAGGACGTCTGGTAAGATTCAGCTGTGTCTCTTGAAACTGAGCTTCCTTGGAAGGTTTCAGCTTCTGTGAGGAGGACTGTTGTCTCAGAAGCTTCGGGGTGTGGAACTGTCTGGGTTGTTAGGACTATTTTTTGAGGGACATCTGCTGTCTCTGCTGTGGCTGTTGACCTTGGGGTGCTTTGGTTAGGGTTCGATCCTTCATCTGGGGCTGTTCTTGGGGAGTCTCCAGTGGTCACCTGTGAGGGTGCTGGACTTGCTCTTCCTGACTCGGTTGTCTGTGCCTTTCCTGGGGCTGTAGTCTGAGAGTCTTCAGTGGCTAGAGAAGCGTTTGGTGAACTGTTTGTGGGTTTCGTTATGCCTGTTGCCTGGTTGCTCCCCGTGGACACTGTGGTGTGTGTTGCGTTTGTGGGGCTTGACAGTGTTGTGGATCCATACACACCCGAGTTTACAGCCACTGTAGTTGATGCTGCGGTGTGCTCTGGTCCTCCTTTTGGTTCACTTGTTGTTAACTCTGTAATTTGAAAGAATTAGGGAAGACAGGATGACTCAGCAATTTCTCGTCTTTTTTTTTTTTTTCCTCTCTTATTTCTGAGGAAGGGATGGGAGCTAGCTGTGTCTCCCACAAAAGTACAGGTTGTGGTCCTCACTGCCACCAGCAATAGGATCTCCTCGGTTCTCAGGCCCACATCCCATTTATGGGCTATGGGTGTGCTGAAGTCATGGAGTCCAGAGCTTACTGTGGTCCCCCGTCTCGGGTGGGGCACACAATTGTGCATGTGGCACGATTTCCTTAAAATAAAGATTGATTTATTATGTGTACAGTGTTCCATCTGCATGTATCCCTGTAGGCCAGAAGAGGGCGCCAGATCCCATTGCAGATGGTTGTGAGCCGCCAAGTGGTTGCTGGGAATTGAACTCAGGACCTCCGGAAGAGCAGTCAGTGCCTCTTCCCTCTGAGCCATCTCTCCAGTCCACAACACAATTTCTATGCCACATATTGTGGTGCCTAATCTTCACTGTCAACTTTACTGGATTCAGAATCACCTAGACACACTATTTCAGTCTATCTTTGAGAGAGTTACCAGAGAATTTTAGCTCAGGAGGGAAATCTTACTTGGGTATGAGTGGCACCATCCATATGGGCTAGGATCTCAGACTGAAAAATAACCTTTCTTCTGTTCGGTTGCTGTGGTCAGGTAATGTGCCACAGCAACAAGAAAAGTAGCCAGGTGCTGTGGACGCTTCTTAGTCTGAAAAAATGCTTGTGTGTGAGCATGAAGACACGAGTTTATATCCTCAATATCTACATGAAAGGCCAGGTAGCACACGCCTGTGACTCCAGCACTGGGGAGGCAGAGACAGGAGCGTGATAAGGGCTTACTGTACCACCTCGACAAAGCAGCACACTCCATGTTGAACAAGAAACCCTGCCTCAAAAAAGTGGGAAGTAATCGAGGAAGATCTCTATGTCAACCTCTGACTCCACAAGCACACGAACACACACACACACACACACACACACACATGCACGTACCATGCATTCACACACAAAGAGTATCTCATACAAATCAGAATACTATACCTGACTCCCATACATCTACCTAAGAATAGGCTGAAGATGTAGCTTGGTGGTAGGAACTTTACCTAGACTCTTCCAGTGAAGGGCTGGAGCTGGTGCTGGGGCTCAGTGGTAGAGCACTGCCTAGAATCTCCCCAGTGAGGGGCTGGGGCTGGATCTCAGTGGTAGAGCACCTGCCTAGAATCCCCCAGTGAGGGGCTGGGGCTGGATCTCAGTGGTAGAGCACTTGTCTACCATAAATGAAGCCCTAGATTCAATTCCCAGCACTCTAAACAAAATAAAGAAAACCTCAAAAGGAAAAGGAAACAAAAAGCAATCTTGTCGTCTTTTTTCTGAATTTATAATCCACATTTATAATTTCTAAACCTTAGGCATCGTTGCACCTTCTGCCTGAATCCCGCCGATTGGCGGTGTGCTGGTCAGCATCCTCTAATGTTCTGCAAGGCACAAGGTGGAGAAGCGAGGCCTGGAGGCAGTGTCCACACGGCACTGTGCCTGCGGGTGGTACTGCTCTCATGGCTCTCTGTGACTGTCTCTCTGAAAACAGGGCTCCCCGTGGTGACAGGGAACACCTCTCTCCTGGCGGCTCTGTTAACAAAAACGTGTCTGGCTTGGTCTTAGCACTAGGGAAACAGAGGCAAGGAGCATCTGTGAGCTGGAGGCAGGTCCTCTCCTCTCTTTTAGTGTGGGACGAGGTCTCCCCAGCTTGTGCAGACTGGCCTTAAACTCATTTCAGTCCGCCTGCCTTCACCTCCCAAGACGCTGGCACGACAGGCCTGTGCCACCAGGCCGCGCTTGGTTTTCACTTGTTTTCTTTTTATGTTTGGTTTGTGTTTGGCTTGGTTTGGTTTCCTACTAGGCAAATAAGTGTTGCATCACTGAGACACACCTTCTGTCTCTACTTTAAAAAAGGAGTGAGTGTTTGATTTTGCTTTCGTCTTTTCTCCCTGAGCTAAGGCTTGTCTCATTCAGCCTGAGGGTAAGAAGTCGATCTTGCCAGGCTAGAGTCGGGCCTCCCTCAGCAGTATATACAGAGACCGTGAACGGTTTCTCTCCAGACAGACAGAGACAGAGACAGAGACAGAGACAGAGAGACAGACAGGACAGAGAGACAGAGAGAGAGAGATAGACAGACAGAGAGAAAGAGAGACAGAGACAGAGACAGAGAGACAGACAGGAGAGAGACAGACAGACAGACAGAGACAGAGACAGAGAGAGAGAGAGAGAGAGAGAGAGAGAGAGAGAGAGAGAGAGAGAGAGAGAGAGAGAGAGAGAGAGAGAAGGTCTGGGTCGCATAACTGCAAACAAGTCACTTCCCTCCTGGCAGCTGAGTCTCGGAGGGTGTGCCTTCCCACAAAATGCCCTTCTTGGTCACCAGGGAACAAGTTCTCTCTCCTCCTGTTTCCTCCTGCGGCTCTCACTTGCAAAGCCCGCCCGCCTCCTCTCCTGGAGGCAGCCACTTCCGCGGCCACCCTGCCCTTGTGCATCTACAGGCGACCCCTTCTCAGTTCTGCGCCCACCCCTGTCCGACCGCGTTTCCGCTACACTCTGTTGCTCGGCACCAACCGCAGGAACCGCACCAAGTCCTGGAATCAGGACAAATCCGTCGGAAATCCTCAGATTGATGGCAAAGTGGGAGAGGCCAGGCATGGTGACACACTCCTTAGTGCCAGCGCCCGCAGGGCTGAGGCAGGAGGATCATGAGCTTGCGAAGTCCTCACGAAAACCTAAGGAAGAGCTGGACGGTGTAGCTCAGCTGGTAGCGTGATTCCCCAGCGTGTGCAGAGCGATGGGCTCCACGCTCGGCACTATTTAAGCCAGGCATGGGGTGAGTGACGACATGCCTATAACTGGAGCACTTGGGAGGCTGAGGCCAGCCTGAGCTACAGTGCATGGTCCTAGCTCAAAGATCCAGAGGAGGGCTGGAGAGATGGCTCAGAGGTTAAGAGCTCAGAGGCTGCTCTTCCAGAGGTCTGAGACCAATTCTCAGCAACCACATGGTGGCTCACAACCATCTGTAATGAGATCTGGTGCCCTCCTCTGGTATATAGGCAGAACACTGTATATGTAATAAATAAATCTGTAAGAGAGAGAGAGAGAGAGAGAGAGAGAGAGAGAGAGAGAGAGAGAGAGAGAGAGAGAGAGAGAGAGAGAGAGAGAGAGATCCTGTTCAAAAACGAACAAAGATCCAGAGGAAGATCTGTGGGTGTAGCTTGCTTGGCAGAGTGTTTGTTAGCACATGCTTAGCCCTGGATTCTATCAGAAGGTGGAGGCAAGAGGAGAGAAAGTTCTAGACCCTCCTCTTCTGCGTAGTACATTCCAGGCCAGCCTGGGCTACATAGCACATTCCAGGCCAGCCTGGGCTACAGGAGGCTCTATCTCAGAGAGTGAGATTGAGAGAGCAGGGGAGGGATGGGGAAGGAGGGAGGGAGAGAAGGAGGGAGAGGAGTCAGCGAGGGCGGGCACACTCCCTCTGACTCTAGTTCACCAAGGTTTAAAGGAGGAGGTAAAACGTAAGCTATCGTGTTTCCCTCCATCATAAAAAAGCTTAAAGAGGTGTTTCTTAGGTATATTCATGAATTTTACTGGACTTTTTACACTGAAACAAGGGACCATTATTGTTGTGAAAAGTCAAACAATAAAAAGGATGTAAGTGTAGTTTATGGCTGTTTTTCCTAACTGACTCACAAAGAGTGAATAGAAGAGAGGAGAGGTGGTTCTCACAGAGGACCAGCCAGAGCCCCAGTGCTCGACCTACCCGCAGAGGAGGCACAAATCCAGCTCTCTGACTACCATCCTAGAGAGAGCCCTGGTCCCTCCAGGGTGCAAACACCTTCGGAAAGAAGAGCGTTGTATCCATGCAGGGGACCCAAAGTCCATCTTCCTTTTTTTTTTTTTAACTGTTGTCCTTTTTTAAGACTACATATCAGGGCTGGAGAGATGGCTCAGCAGTTAAGAGCACTGGTTACGCTTCAAAAGGACCTGGGTTCATACCCAACATGGACAGGGTGACTCACTGTGTGTGACTCCAACTCCAGGAGACCCCAATCCTCTTCTGCCCTCCCTAGACCCCAGGTGATCATGGGGTACACAGACATACATTACATGCAAGCAAAACACAAAGAAAGTAAAACTTTCACCAAGCAAGACCAGCCTGGTCTCCAGAGCAAGTTCCAGGACAGCCAAGGCTATACAGAAAGACCCTCTCTCAAAAAACAAACAAACAAAAAAGCAGAGTCTGGCTATGCAAGCCAGGCTCAACCCAGGCCCAACCGGGGCTGGCCTGACACTCAAGACCCTCCTACCTCAGACAGTCAAGTGTGGGATTGCAGGCACGGGCCACCAGGCAGTTCTGGGAATGCAACCCACTCTATTAACTGAACCATTTCCTCAACTCCCTCACAGATCTCTGACAAGACCACCACAGACAAGCAGGAGAGAAATTAGGCTCCCTCTCTCTCCAGTGTGGCCCAGCTATAAATAACTCCCATTCCCCTTCATCAGTTTCTATTTCCTACCTTTAGACACAGGAGAAGTTACCAAGTGCTGGGTTACAGACATTGACTGCCCAGTAACACACTTCTTTTTCTAGAATCTCTTGTCGTTGTTATTAGCCAAGATATCCTTAATTCTTTATGGTCCTTTGTGACTTGTTGCTTTTTGGTTGGTTGATTTTTTGGTTTTTTCTTTTCTGTGTGTGTGGGGGGCAGGATTGGCTCTACACCTTCTGACACAGGATTTTTTGCAGCCTGGGCTGGACTCAGATTTGTTATGTAGATAAGGATGGCCTTGAACTTCTGCTCTGGGTTTCAGCAGTGCTGGGGACGGCATGCAGGACCCCCTGCGTGCTAGGCAAGCCTCCAACAGAGGCCTGCGGTCCTGCCGTTCTTCCTAACTCACTGTCTAAGGGGAAACTTGGACTCACTGACTCCTGCCGCCTGTCTCCAGGCAGCCTCCCTCCTGCTGGAGTTTTCCTCACTCCCTCGGAGAAGGGGCAAGGGGCGAAAAGATTCAGCTTCTCCCTAGTCTGGCTTCTGAGAGGTGGCCATATCCAAACTGAGGCCCAGCAGGAAGGTGGCCCCCCAAGTCAACCTCCAAGGATCAGGATGCTGCATTAGGAAGGTAGTCAAAGCACCCTCCGTGTGTGTGTGTGTGTGTGTGTGTGTGTGTGTGTGTGTGTGTCTGTGTGTGGTGTGTGTGTGTGAATATGTGTGTGTGATGTGGTGTGTGTGTCTGTGTGTGGTGTGGTGTGAATGTGTGTATGTGGTGTGTGTGTGCCTGTGTATGTATGTGTAGTGTGAGTGTGTGTATGTGTGTGGTTTCTGTGTCTGTGTCTGTGTCTGTGTGTGTGTGGTGTGTGTATGTGTTTGTGTGTGTGTATCTGTGTGTAGTATGTGTGTGTGGTATCTGTGTCTGTGTGTGTGAGTGTGTGTGTTTATGTGTGTGTATCTGTGTGTGTGGTGTATGTGATGTGTGTGGTTTGTGTGTGTGTAGTGTCTGCGTCTCTGTGTATGTTTATGTGTCTGTGTGTCTGTGTCTGCGTGTGTGTGTTTATGTCTCTGTGTGTGTATGTATCTGTGTCTGTGTGTGTATGTGTCTGTGTGTGTGTCTGTGTGTGTATGTGTCTGTGTGTGTCTGTGTGTCTGCGCAGGGGCGTCTGTGTATGCTCCTTCATGTACCGGGTGTGCTAGCTTGTGTTTATGTCTGTGAAGCCAATGTCAGATGTCTCCCTCTGCTGACCCCACCTTGTTTCATTCTGAGACAGGGTCTCTCACTGGACCTGGAGCCCAGTTGCTGCAGACTGCTTGACCAGCCAGCTCCAGGGACTCACTTCTCTCTCCCCACCACGAGGGTTGTTACTACATCTGGGGATGACGCCTGGCTGCAAAGGCACATTCTCCTCCAGAGAAACACAAGCAGCCAAGAAGCTTCTGAGAGTGAGAAAAGTAAATAACTTTGCCAGGAAACAAAGCCAGGGGCCAGGGGTAGAAACCGATCCTGGCTGGCAGTCGGCCTTGACGATGCATTCCTGTAACCTAAGAACCGGGAGGCGGAGGGAGCTGGACCAGCAGTTTAAGGTCATCTTCAATTACATAGTAAACTTGAGGCAAGCCTGGTTTCAGGAAACCAGACCTCAAAACAAACAAACAAACAAATACGGGTGGCGACTTAGCTCCTTCCCTAAAGCTCTTGCCCTGTGAGGACTTGGGTTTGAGCCCCAGGGCCTATGTTAAATGAATAAAAGCCAGATGAGTACCTCACACGTGCAGTCTCAGCTCTAGGTGACTGGAGACAGGGTGATCTCAGGGGCAGCCCAGTCAAGGTAGGGAGGCCCAGGCCAATAAGACCCCATCTCGAAAGGCAGCGTGAGAACTGAGGAGATGGCTCACAGGCTAAGAGCACATACTGTCTTTCCAGAGGACACAAGTTCAGCTCCCAGCACCCACCCTGGGCAGCTTGGAGTCATGCTGACGGCTGATGATCTCTGCATGCTATGATGTTGGTGGCCATTCTCTCGGTCTCAGATGCATATCCAAAGAGTAGCTTGAAGCCAGGCTGTGGTGGAGCACACCTTTAATCCCAGCACTTGGGAGGCAGAGGCAGGAGGATCTCTGAGTTAAAGGCCAGCCTGGTCTACAGAGTGAGTTCCAGGACAACCAGGGCTACACAGAGAAACTCTGTCAAAAAAAAAAAAGCAAGCAAACAAAAACAGAAAGAAATAATAGCTTGAAAACATATACTAGAGGCCATAGTGGCAGGCACACCATTTTCACGATGTTATCTGTAGTCACTATTCATAAGGCCACCGAATGCCCATATAAAAAGTGTTGCAGATCGTCATTCAGTGATGTGAAAGGTTGGAATAATATGCTGAGAAAGGACAATGGTGTTTTTACAGGATCTCCACAGGATGCAACAGAAAATAGCCAGTAGAACATTCACTGCCAGAACTGGGTGTGGCGGCACACTTACACCCCCAGCATTTGAGAGAGCCAAGGAGAAGCACCATGGGCTTGAGGCCATCCTGGGCTCCACAGTGTTGAGGAACAGTCATCAAGTGACTGCATCTAACCTGTTAGCATCCCCTCATAGAAGGAGTTGCCCCGGGTCCCAGACCGCAGAGGAATCAACTGAGCCCCAGCTTCGTCTCTCTCTGCTCCCTGACTGTGGGTGCCGTGTGACCAGCCGCCTTGTGCTCCTGCTCTTCCCGCCATGACGGGGTACCCTCAGTCTGTGAGCCAAATAGACCCTTTCCTGCTCAGGTTGCTTTGTCAGGTGTCTGTCGAAGCAATAAGAAACGTCGCTAACACAGAAAACTTTATCAAGAGAGCTTTGCAGAGGTCATCACTCATGCTGGATTGGGGAGTTTTTGGTGATGCAGCCATTTTGGGGGTCACACACACTCCTAACAGTAAGTCCAATAGACTCTGGTTCTGTCATGGGTGCCCTATTGAGAGCAAACAGGTGTTCATTCATTTCTCCCCGGAAAGTGACCGCAACACGGAAGCCTGAGAATCACAAGTTCAGGGTAACCTGGACTGCATAGTGAGCCCCTGTCTCCAAAGACACGTGTGGGCCTGCTTAGATGGCTCAGTGGAGTTCCACCCACCTGGTGGGAGGGTCCACTGACTCCTGAAGTTGTCCTCTGACTTCTACATGCCTGCCGTGACACGTGAGTATGGAAATAAATAACGTTAAAGACATGTGTATGTGCCTTTGTGTGTGGCCAGGGTGGCTCAGAGGTAGAGTGCTTATCTAAAAGGCACCAAGCCGTTAGACCAGGTCCTACCTTCGAAAATTACACAAAAGTCAACTATCCATGGAATAAATGTAAACACAGTTCAGAAATAGAGTAAAATATTAACTGTTTGAGTGGTGCATTTGAGATAGCCTTTCTTTTGTTCAAAATTCTCCACAATGAAGATATAATACTACAGTTTTTACCTATATTCATTATTACTGTTTAAGATAGGGTCTTACTAGGTAGCCCAGGCTAGTCTTTAACTCCTAATCTTTCAGGCTAACCCTCCCAATCGCTGGGATCACAGGTGTGTTTTTACCATATCCAATTTTATGTATTTTTTTTGTTTGCTTGATTTCATTAGATTTTTGTTGTTGGATTTTGTTATTGTTTTTGAGACAGGGTCTCATGTAGTCCAGGCTAATCCTCCTGTCATGAGTGCTATGATCCCAGGTACACACCATCACACCTGGCAAATGTTTACACTTTTGTTTTGGTTAGGGTTTTTTTGTTTGTTTGTTTGTTTGTTTGTTTTGTTTGAGACAGGGTTTCACTGTGTAGCTCTAGTTTTCCTGGAACTCACTATATAGTTCAGGCTGGCCTCGAACTCACAGAGATCTGCTAGCCTCTGCCCTCCTAGTGCTTCAGTTAAAGATGTTTGCCACCACACCTGACTTCGTTTTGTTTTTGAGAGACATCTCACTTTGTGGCCCTGCGAGCCTCGAACTGGGTGATCCTCCTGCCTCAGCCTCCATGGCGCTGGGGTTACGGATGAGAGCCATGGCATCTCTTTACAATTTTACTCATTGCCCCTCCCCACGGCTCTCCACAATCCCACACAGCTGAGGATGGAACCCAGGGTCTCTCACGTGTTCTGGACAAGTGCTCTGTGCCTGAGTTGCTCCCCATGTCGCAGCTGCCCCACCCCAGTAAACGTACAGGCTTTCAAAGAAGAAGAAAGGGTGTGTGAGGGCCGCTCCTTTGAGAGTCTGGGAGAAACTACACACTGCTGAAAATCCCCAAGATAGAATTTCTTAGACCTTTGTGGACAAAACAATCAAACTGACCACACAGTCTTATCTCTGACGCTAGTCGGTTGTGCTACCAAGCAAGAAATGTTCGCTTTGCTTTGATTTTTTTAAAAGGTCTTGCTATGTATCCCAGACCTGCCTTGAACTCACAATCCTCCTCCCTCAGCCTTCACATGCTAGGATTCCAGGAGTACGGCATACTGACCTGGCTTGTTAGGGGCAGTCTTCTGTTTAACAAATGACGCGGTATCTCATGAAACACATGGAGCACCTTCGTGCTCAGTTTACAGTTTCCATTTGTATGTGTGCATAGATTCCCCCTTTAAAAGACTGAAGCATAGCTCACGCCAGGAATCCCAGCACTTGGGAAACTGAACCTGTCAGCGTTCTGGGTGGCGCAGGACGATCGAGAAAGAGATGCCCAGCCTCCACGGACTGAACCCCAAACATCTGTGCAAAGGCTTATTTATTGTCGCTTTGGGGGGTAAAAGAAGCTCTGCATACCAAAGCCCCATCTAATCTATTTGTTTTGTGAAGGAAAACGTCACCCCCCTGCAACCTCAATCCTTATTGTCTACTGCCAGCCGTACCCAATAGTGCAAGACATCCCAGATTTGCCAGGACCACCTTGTGACTAAGTCATCAAAGGATGTAAAACTCTTTCGGGAAAACAACTCTATGAATCACAGACAACAATCACTGGTTTTCTACCATGATGTCGTCAAGGTCTACCTACTTCTGGGAAACAGCTGCTTCATCCTAAGGGTTACCCTAGATGCAATGAAAAACAACTGTTTCTTTCTAATGTTTACTTTAGATACAATGACTCTACTACAGAGATCAGGGTACCCCAAATATGAAGCCAGACTGGGCTACAGAGAGAATTCCAGGGCAATCTGGAATTGAGACATTGTCTCAAAAAAAAAAAAAAGGAAAGAAAGAGAAAAAAAAAGCAAAGGAAAGATAGAAAGGGGGAAAGGAAATGAAGGAAAAAAAGAAGTAAAAGACAGAGGAGAGAGAATGGAAGGAAGGAAGAAGAGTGTAAAAAGAAAGCGGAGAAGACAGAGGAGGGGTGGATGCGACGGGGAGGGGGAGGGGGGAGGAGGAGAGGAGGGAGGGCAGGCTTCAGTAGGGTTGTAAAATAAATTAATAAATTAATAAAAAATAATGAAAGAAAGAAACAAAGAAAGACCCATCTTAAAAAATAATGCAGAGAGCCGGGCGGTGGTGGCGCACGCCTTTAATCCCAGCACTCGGGAGGCAGAGGCAGGCGGATCTCTGTGAGTTCAAGACCAGGCTGGACCGACAGCCTCCAAAACAATACAGAGAAACCCTGTCTCATAAAACAAAATAATAATAATGATAATAATAATAATGCAGAGGATCAATTGAGGAGGATGTCTGAAAGCAGCCTCTGGCCTCCACATGTGCTGGCGCAGGTGACTCTACCTGTGCCCTCCCGTGAGGTCACCACACATGTAAACCCCACACTAGAAGGCACCTTGGGAAGAGAGGTCAGAAGCCGGCCATGGAGGCATGATGTTCTCCTCCGCCTCCAAAACAAACTCATGCTTGTAGAGTAGTGAAGCATGGAGATCCCCAAAGCAAACGCCCTGAAGAGGAAGCAACAACGGGGCCAGCCCTGGTAGCGTGTGTTCTGGGAGGACTCGGGAGACCTCCGAGGTCAGCCCAGCCACAGCTGTGACTTGGTGCATATAGTCTGCACATCCTTCTTCAAGCCAGAGTCACCTGGCTGCTACTGACTGTAGTTCACCGAGTGGCACATCCTCCCTTCCCATGAGTCTTAATTAATGATACTACTATTGTTATGAAACACCATGAGCAAAAGGCAGCTTGGGGAGGACAGGGTTTATCTGGCTTACACTTACAAAGGGAGTCAGGACAGGAACTCAAACAGGGCAGGATCCTGGAGGTAGGACCTGATGCAGAGGCCAGGGAGGGAGCTGCTCACTGGCTGCTCCTCATGGCTTCCTCAGCTGCTTTCTTATAGAACCCAGGACCTCCGGGCCCTTCCCACAATAGACTGTGCCGTCCCACATCAATCACTAATTAAGAAAATGCCTTACAGCTGGGAACATTTTCTCGAGTGAGGTTCCCTCCTCAGATGACTTTAGCTGTGTCCAGATGACATAGAACTAGCCAGCACACCTGGGGTGGCTGTGAATATCATCTTAGGTGGTGATAAGATCTTCTGCAGGTGTAATTATGTTCAGGATCAGATTTTGGGTTGGTCTGAAATCCAAACAGTGGTGTCCTTGTAAGAGGGCTCTATTCCCATCTCATTAAATCCCCTATAAACTTTTCATTTGATCTCCTTGTCCAGGGCACCTGCCCAGGTAGAGAGGGAGAAGGGCCGTTTGACCTGTGCAGGATGCAAACGAGGCAGAGACTGGAACATTGCTGCCGTGAGCTGAAGCCTGTTAGCCACCCCTGCACGTCCCTGAGAAACCTAGGAGGGCCTGGGGTCCCAGTACCTTCATTTTACATTTCTGCCCTCCATGATTTCAAAGAATAAATGTCAGTTGTTTTTAAAATCACCAACTTAGGGTCATTTGGTAACAGCAGCCACAAGAATATGACACTTACAGAGATCTTCTGCTAGGGCAAATGGTAAAAAACACAGGCTATGGAGCTAAAAGGCTTGGGTTCAAATCCTGGTTCCTCTAACTTGAAAGATGGGTGACCTTGAAGAAGTCATAGATGGTCTCTGGGTCTCAGTGTCCCCACGGATGAAAACAGAAAACACCAGAACCTTCTCTTAGGGTCACTGTGAAAGTTAAATAAAGCTGGGTATGGTGGTGCAGGCAGGCTTGTGATTTCAGCTGCCTGGGAGATTGAGATGAAGATTACAAGTTCAAGGCCAGCCTGGGCTACACAGTAAGTCCAAGACCAGCCTAGGCAAGTTAGCAGGAACCTTCCTGAAAACAAAAAGTAGAAAGAGGCCTGGGGGTGTGGCTCAGTGTTAGAGCGCTCGCTTCCCACAGAAAGGTCCCAGATTCAATTCCAAGTACCGCCAAAGAGAAAGGGGCCAGCAAGATGGCTCCAAGGGCGCTTGCCACCAAGTCTGCCAGCCCACCTCAATCACAGGACCCACATCACAGAAGGGAACTGGCCTCCACAAGCCCTCGGCAGTTGTGCCCACAACCACATAAACGACAGAATAGCAAGGTTAAAGGGAGGAAGGAAAAGCCAGCTGAGCCCCAGCCTCCATCTCTCTGCTGGACCGCAGATGCCATGTGGCCAGACACTCAAGCTCCTGCTGCCCTGTCTCCCGCCATAATGGACCGTGTCCACCAAACTGCGAGAAGTAACTAAGACTCCGTATTAACACTCAGCTCCTGAACCGGTTACCTTCTCTGGTCTTGGGCATCTGCGGGCAGAAGCTCTCGCCACAGCTCTGTGAATCTGGCTACCTTCTGCAGTTGTCTAAGCCAGTGTTTCTCAGCCTTCGGGGGTCGTTTGGCCTTCCACAGGGGTCACTAAGACCACCAGAAAACACAGATACTTAAGTTACGATTCATAGCAGTAGCAAAGTTACAGTTATGAAGCAGCAGCGAAAATAATGTTATGGTTGGGGTCAGCACAACATGAGGAGCTGTGTTAAAGGTTGTAGCATCAGGGCGGTCGAGAACCCCTGCACCAAGCCTTCTTTGCGTGGCTAACTGCTTCCTGCACTGTTTCTCAGCGGCCACCACCCCGTGACCTCTCCCCAGAACAGTGGCAGCCTCCGTGCCCCAGCCTGCGTCATCACCCCCCTAAGTCCTGCCCCCCACCACCCCAGGAGCCTCAGTGCCAGATTAGGTGGTGGCTCTCTCTCTGTACCTTTCCCATCTCATTAAGTTCCCCGTAAACTTTTTATTCATCCTGCCTGGTCCCAAGTGCCTGCCCTCGAGAAACTGGTCCCTGGCGGGCAGTATTTGCTGTGAGTGGGTTTATGATGCTCTGTACAAAACAGCACTTCCTCCCCATCGCCCTGTGCAAGGTTCAAAGGTTGTCTCTTTGTCCTCTTTTCGCCCCCACCCCCAACACGATGTAACCTTCCCATTTGCCCCCCCAACTGGTTTCTTCTCTTTTTATCCATTTCTAAATCTTGTTACTATCCACTATCTTTATATTGTGTGTGTGTGCTTGACGAGGGATGGGCCGCGGAGTACGGTTGGAGGTCAAAGGGCAACTCTGTGGAGTCAGTTCTCTTCTCCATCCTTTCTTTCGGTTCTAGAATTTGAACTCAGGCCCTCAAGTGATGCCGTGTTTGCTGTGCTGTCTTGCTGGACCCCTGTTTGGGTTTTTGCTTGCTTTTGACACAGAGTCTCATATATTTGACGCTGGATCTGAACTCACTGTGTAGCTAAGGATGACCCGGACTTCTGATCCTCCTGCCTCTACTTCTTGAGCGTTAGGGTTACACACAGGAACCACCACGGTGCTGGTGATGGAACCAAGACATCCTAGGCAAACATCCTCTCCACTTCCTCTCATCTATTTATTTATTTATTTGGATTTATTTATTTATTTGTATCTATCTATTTATGTATTTGGTTTTTCAAGACAGAGTTTCTCATGTTTCCAGATGTCCTGGAACTTGCTCTGTAGACCAGGCTGACCTCGAACTCACAGAGATCCGCCTGCCTCTGCCTCCCGAGGGCCGGGATTAAAGGCGTGCGCCACCAACACCTGGCTAATTTTTTTGTATTTATTATACTGAGTCACTTGTGGCTGTTTTCATCTAACACAGGGTTCTGGCCTCAGAATCCTGATCCACCACCCCCATATCCTCAGTGTTTGCTGACCTTCATGCAGCCTCTGCACAAATGTGTAAGGGAACACCCTTCCATTTCTCCTCTCCCTGTCTGGCCTGAAGACCTCTGGTCCCTTCAGACTCCTGCCTCAGTCCCTCTTGGCCAGGCAGTTTATCTCCTGGCCACATGTCATCCAGGAACACCCTTCCCCTTGTTGTGAACTTCATATCTGCAAACACTCATGTTGATTCTATTTCTGTGTGAGAGAGAGACAGACAGGGTCCCTTGTAGCCCAGGCTGGCCTCCAACTTCACATGTAACTGAGGATAACCTTGAGCTCCCAACCCTCCTGCCTCTACATCTCAAGGATTACAGGCAAGTGCTACTACATCCAGCCTTCATGTTGACTTTTGACGTTTTGGGGTTTTTGTTTTATTTTTGTTTTTTGCATTTTCTGTCCCTTGTGTTCCAGCAGATCATGGATAACAGAGGATTTTTGATTGTGCCCCCTGTTCCTGAAGGCCTTTCTTGGAGTCCCAGGTACCTGGGACAGCTCACACAGTAAACGCATGGTCACCCTAAACTCAATAGGTACATTGTGAACCACTGAAAACAGGTTCCTGCCATCACAGGCCATGTGGGCTCTAGGACTGGTCATGCTGGCTCCTCGTGGATCACCAACGAGCTGAGCTTTCATTTCTAGCAAGCTGGGTACCCAACCGCCCCCCCAGAGGCCTCTCTGAACCTGTACACCTGGAGGGGGCTGTCCTTAGCTCTGTACACCTGCAGGGGGCTGTCCTTAGCTCTGCATACATGGAGGGGGCTGTCCTTAGCTCTGTACACCTGGAGGGGGCTGTCCTTAGCTCTGTACACCTGCAGGGGGCTGTCCTTAGCTCTGTACACCTGGAGGGGGCTGTCCTTAGCTCTGTACACCTGCAGGGGGCTGTCCTTAGCTCTGCATACATGGAGGGGGCTGTCCTTAGCTCTGTACACCTGGAGGGGGCTGTCCTTAGCTCTGTACACCTGGAGGGGGCTGTCCTTAGCTCTGTACACCTGGAGGGGGCTGTCCTTAGCTCTGCATACATGGAGGGGGCTGTCCTTAGCTCTGTACACCTGGAGGGGGCTGTCCTTAGCTCTGTACACCTGGAGGGGCTGTCCTTAGCTCTGTACACCTGGAGGGGGCTGTCCTTAGCTCTGCATATATGGAGGGTGCTGTCCTTAGCTCTGTACACCTGCAGGGGGCTGTCCTTAGCTCTGCATACATGGAGGGGGCTGTCCTTAGCTCTGTACACCTGGAGGGGGCTGTCCTTAGCTCTGTACACCTGGAGGGGGCTGTCCTTAGCTCTGTACACCTGGAGGGGCTGTCCTTAGCTCTGTACACCTGGAGGGGGCTGTCCTTAGCTCTGCATATATGGAGGGTGCTGTCCTTAGCTCTGTACACCTGCAGGGGGCTGTCCTTAGCTCTGTACACCTGGAGGGGGCTATCCTTAGCTCTGTACACCTGGAGGGGGCTGTCCTTAGCTCTGCATACATGGAGGGGGCTGTCCTTAGCTCTGTACACCTGGAGGGGGCTGTCCTTAGCTCTGTACACCTGCAGGGGGCTGTCCTTAGCTCTGTACACCTGGAGGGGGCTGTCCTTAGCTCTGTACACCTGGAGGGGGCTGTCCTTAGCTCTGCATACATGGAGGGGGCTGTCCTTAGCTCTGTACACCTGGAGGGGGCTGTCCTTAGCTCTGTACACCTGCAGGGGGCTGTCCTTAGCTCTGCATACATGGAGGGGGCTGTCCTTAGCTCTGTACACCTGGAGGGGGCTGTCCTTAGCTCTGTACACCTGGAGGGGGCTGTCCTTAGCTCTGTACACCTGCAGGGGGCTGTCCTTAGCTCTGCTCAGCCCACAGCGCGTCCTATGGTGCATGAAAGTCCTACGCTCGTCACACAAATATTCCTGTGCCGCCGTGCTTATCCCACCAAGACCTCACTCTCCTTGGCACATGTTCTCTTACCTTCTAGAACATTCCTATGCCTTGGTTTCTCCCTCCATATCCAAGTGTCCAAAACCCTGGAGTGGGGTGCAGAACAGACAGGAGAAAGCTACAGTTGCTACCTGGGGTCCTGACCTTGACCTCTGGAGCTCTCTGCAAAGAACCAGCCTGTGTGCCTGGAGGTGAAAGGCCATGACTGAAGAAGACCAAGGTCTCCCAGAGGGAGGAAGGTCAAGGGGCACAAATGCTGTGTCACATGGGTGGGATTGTGCGGTTTGCTGTGTGGCCCCGGGGAAATTACACACTCTCTCTGAAGTTGTCACTTCATCCCTCATGAGCTCTTCACACAATTTCCCTTGTGTAAATCACAGGAGCTACCCTCAGTGAAGTACCTTGGGTACCCCCTCAGAAGAGAACAGGCCTCCTAGGGACATCAACCAAACGCGGCAGGATACGCTCCAATAGTGCCAGGCTAGATGACAGCAGGGTCTCATTGTGTCCCGGGTGGCCTCCAATGCAGTATATGGTCAGGGTTAACCTTGAACTCCTGATCCTCCTGCCTCTCCCCTTTCAGTACTAGGATTACAGGGGTATGCTACCATGCCTGGTTCATGCAGTGATGGGCCTAGAACCCAGGGCTTTGTGCATCCTGGGCAATCACTCTATCGACTGAACCACATCCCTAGACCGCTGTTATTTTTTGAGACAGGGTCTCTCCTGTTGCCCAGGCTGGCCTTGAACCCACAATGTCCTGGTTGTGTCTCCTGGGTACTGGGATCGATTGTATCACCTGCCCCGGCTTGCTCTTGACACTTGTGGGAGACGGACATCTACCTGGCTCCTTTGAGTGCAATGGGCTCACATGTGTCACCCTTTGTATGCATGTTTAAGTACTCGCAGGACAGGGTGAATTGGTCAGCTGCGGTCTGGGCACACAGATATGATGACTAGCAGACTGTTTCCATCGTCCTCACCGTCATCGTCACCCCCTTCAGATAGCCGGGTCCCAGGCCACACCGAGGGCAATGAACAGGACAGCCCCTCCTAGTGTGGGCCCTGTGGGTCTCTCTCCTTGGCACAAGGCCTCCAAACTGATGTCTGACGATAATGCACTGTCACAACGCCCCACCCCAAAGCCATGCAGCTCACCCTGTAGCTGCTCCTCCTGCTCTGATCCCCAGATCATAGCGCAGTATGGGAGAGGAGGCCTAGGAGGACTCCCTGGGCTGGGACAGCCTCTGAGGGGCCCAGTTCCTGGCCAGACCCTGAGCTCCTCCATGGGTTATCTGAGAACCGACCCAGAGGGCTCTAGATGCTTCCAGCCCCAGATGAGTGTGTGTGCTACAGATGCTCTCCCCCACCCACGGCCGTCAGCTCCAGGCCTCTTTATTCCATCTGCATCCTCAACCTCCAATACACACCCTGGCACCCAGGTCCCCTGTGGCCCTCTTATGGAGGAATCGGGAGATCTATCTGTGCCTGAGAGAGAGAGAGACCAGCCGCTAATCATTACACCCTAGATATCATTGTGATAGCCTCAAAGAGGGGCACCCATGCACCCCCATTCCCCTCATTCACACAGAGCCAAGGCCTCCCCACTCAGCCCCTCAGCTATTTCTAACAGAGGGGGCTTTCCCAGACACTCAGCCGAGCCAAGAGTGGAAGACAAACCAGGGGTGATGGCATGCATCCCTAACCTCAGGAAGCTGAGGCAGGAGGAGTGCCCGAGTTAGAGACTAGCCTGGACCACATGGGGAGACCTTGTCACAAAGAGCAAAATAAAAACACAGTAAAAGAACAGGGAGGAAATGTCCAACAATCTCCTATAGTCGTTCCCTCCCCAGAATCTCTGCGGTTGAAGAAAAGCAACCCCTAAAAGCTGCCCATTGGTTTCCACACGTCGTCGGGAAGGCCGGGAAGGCTGGATGTCTCAGCAGACACATCCCAAGGATAGGGACATGCAGAGAACACTAAGTCACCGGAGACCCCCTTTCTCCTGCAAGGACTGGCTGAGGAGCAAGAGAGATGCATTCCAGCCGTCCCTCCACTGACCAGGGCCTGCACCTCAGGCCCTCAGCTGCCCAAGCAAGGCCAAGCCAGTCCCTCTACTCCTGCAGACATCTTCAGTGACCTCCTAGCACCCCTAAAGGCAGACGGAGACCCTAACTCTCTCACAAACCCTTCCCCTGGAAAGGGAAGCCAAACATCTACAGCTGCGCCCAAATCCCGGATGCACCGGGCTGGGTGTCACTCACCCGGAGCTGCTGAAGAGGTGGCAGCGATGGGCGTCCAGGGCTGGAGAACCAGCAGCAGGACCCAGGTCACCAGCATCTCCCAGGGAGAGGGCCCTGGCCGCGAGAGCTTCCCTCCTCAAGAGGCCCAAGGAGTGAGAGCCCCGCAAGAAAGGAGATCCTATAAAAAGGACCCTAGAGGCCTTTGCCTTGGGGCAGGACGGTGTCCGACCCAGGGCGGAGATGACTACGGTTTGGGGTGGGTGACCACAGGGTGTTGGCCAGAGGGCACCCTGTCCAACCCTCCTCCCCAACCCTCCTCCCCTCTAATTCCAGGTGTGTTGACTGCCCCGAGCAACTGTCAAGGAAGCGAGAATCACTGGATGGGAGGGGCAGAGGCGCAGAACAGACCGGAGGTTGAGGTGTTGAGAAGAAAGTAGCCAAGAGTTAGATGCCAAGTAACACAAGGGTGTGGTAACTCCGGAGAGAAGAATGCCTGGGTCCCCAGAGGGACAATCGCTAAGAAGCCGGGCTAGATGACAGAGAAGCTTCCCCGGGGTCCAGCAACCTCCATACTTCTCTTCTTTCCCCATTGCCTCCCTGGAGCTACCCCTTACCATCGCTCTCCTGTGGGGTGGGATGCTGCTACTCTCCTCTAAGATGGCCAGAGTCAGAAATGAGAGAAACCAGTATTCATCGTCCACACGCACGCATGCACGCACACGCGCGCGCGCGCGCGCACACACACACACACACACACACACACGACAAAATAAATGTTAACTTAAAAATAATCAATCTCTTTCCCTCCCTGGCCCAGCTCCAGGGGTCTAATTCCTTTCGGTGAATTCAGCTAATTCCAGCTCTATGCTTCCATGGTCAAGGCAAGAAAGGGCAAGATTGCAAAACTCCGGGGACTCCTCCCACCCACTGCAGACAGAGCCTCCCTGCCCAGCAGTTGCAGAAACTCACTCCCTTCCCAAGATCTGGCAGAGCCCGAGCGATGCCCCCTGGGAGGAAAGGACGATTGCTGCCAGACCTTCCTCATCTCAACATGGGGTCTCAGTTCTTCATCCCGATGGAGGCCCCTGGGGGCGGGGGTGGACAGGAGAAAGACACACGGACAGAGCAGTTTTGTTTATAGTAAGCGGATTTATTGGATTTATATGGGGAACTAGACACTTGCTGACTCCCTGTCCTGGCAAAGGGGGTTGAGGGCTCCAGGCTCAGAGGTTACAGCTGAAAGGTTCGGGCATTACGCTGGTCTGCCCTGTCACCTGGCAGGATGCTCTCAGGCAGCGCTCTGGCCGGCCGGGGGTTCCATGAGTACAGTCTGCACGCAGGTGCAAAGGACCCCTCAAAGGACAGACCCCAGCCCGCTTACTCTCTCTCTCACCTCCTACTCTGCTCTCACACCCTTCCTCTCCTGAACCTTCTCTCTCCCCCTCTCGCTCTCCCGCGCCGAAATAAACTATGGTTGATGTGCTCTCCGCTCTGGTTCCCTCTTGAGCCTTTCTAAATTTCAGCTTAAACAAAAGAACTACAGCGGAGTCCTGGGGACACCAGGGAAGGGCAGGGAAAGAGGAAGAGGCAGTGAGGATGGGAAGGGGAGAGGAGGGGAGGGGAGGGGAGAAGAGAGGAGAGGAGGGGAGGGGAGAGGAGGGGAGGGGAGGGGAGGGGAGGGCTGGGAGATGAGGAGAAGGCTTCGTGTCCCCTCACCCTTGGACAAATCCATACCCCATGCCTGCCCGTAGAAATTCAGCAACCGGCGAAGGGCGGCGAGTTGGTTCTGCGCTCGCTTGGGCCCACCGGATGGATTCCTCCTTGTCCTCTTGGGCTGGAGCCATAGACAGCAGCAGCAGCAGCAGCATTTCATCGAGGTGGAGACGGAGGAGCAGCGCTTCCAGCCCCCGGTGCACCAGAAGATGGAACTTCCTGGGAGAAGTGCCTGGATAAACATGGACCAAAGTCGAGCAGCCGGGCTGAGGCTCACTTTGTGAACTGTGTTGAGCGCTTCACTGATACAAGACAATTAATTCATCTTAAATCAGACCCAGAAGTCCAATGCAGTCTTCTCGAAAGCAGCATTACCTCTTCAAACAATGAACAGCTGTTGCGAAATGGCCAGGGGGGGCTCCCAATTTTCTTTATCATCTTGGGACATCTTGTCGCCTGAGAATGGGCAAAGACCAATTTTTACATATGGGAGTTGACAGTCATGAGTATTTGGTTGTGTTTTTAAAGCTAATCATGTGAAAATAATTGACAGATAAATGAAATTATGAGATGCACATTGCTGTATATGGGACTATGCTTTCTCAAGGTCCCTTAACTGCTTTATATAATTTTGATAGTGGAAGTGGTTTCTATAATTTGGTAGTGGGACCACACAGAGTAAATCTCTTTGCATGGATTAATTTCTGGTTTTCTAGAGAGATCTTTGTCAGAAAAAGTAGCAGTGGGGAAATAACCCGGCACTGTCTAACTGTGAGCTTTCTTATCTTCCGAGTTTGACGATCAGAGCTGAAAAACACTCTATGGGCGTCATACAATCCAGCCTTGTCGGTTGTCTTCCCTTACTTAAATGTCGAATTGAAAACATTTGGTCTCCAGGTAGAATGGGCAGCCTGAGGATCCAGAGGGCTTTAGTTATAAAGGAATTTAGCTCATGAGCATAAGTCTTACTACCAGGCTGCCACAGGAAGAAGTTAACTTACTGTGTATATCAGGCTACAAAACATTCACAGATGTGCCCAAAGAAGTAAAACAATCTAGGCCAGCCAAGAACTAACAGCAGTTTCAGGTAGAGGTGCATGTCTGATGTTAGTCATAAATTCCATTAACTGCATTCTTTCTGTCACTGAAGTAAAAGCTCTGTGAGAGAAAGAAGGAAAGAAAGAAAGAAGGAAAGGAAGAAAGAAAGAAAGAAAGAAAGAAAGAGAGAGAGAGAAAGAAAGAAAGAAAGAAAGAAAGAAAGAAAGAAAGAAAGAAAGGAGAGAGAGAGAGAGACACTCGGCAGCCATCAAGGGTAGAAAAGTGAGTCTCGGGACAGCGGAGCAGGGGTTTGGCGCGCATGAGTTGGGAGCCTATGCCACCCTGACCCTATGAGGACCTAGGAACAGGGATGTGGGAATGAGGTGGGGTTCAGGGCTAGGTGCTGGGATGGAGGGGGAGCAGGTTTGTAGGTACCAGGGTAGAGCTGCAAGGATATAAAGGCAAGGGCATCCTCAGCTACTCGGAGAGTTCGAGCCAGCCTGTGCTTTACAAGACCCTGTCTTTAAAAAGAAAACTGGGAGAGGCTGAGGGAGGAGACTGACATGAGAATCAACTCAGAGTGAGAAGCTTTGGAGAGTGAGAGCACGGGTCACAGCAAGGAGCCATGACGAGAGAGTGGGGGTGATCTGCTTCAGACTGCCCACAGGTGCGAGTCCAGACTGCCCACAGGTGCGAGTCCAGGCTGCCCACAGGTGTGAGTTCAGACTGCCCACAGGTGCGAGTCCAGACTGCCCACAGGTGCGAGTCCAGGCTGCCCACAGGTGTGAGTTCAGACTGCCCACAGGTGCGAGTCCAGGCTGCCCACAGGTGCGAGTCCAGGCTGCCCACAGGTGCGAGTCCAGGCTGCCCACAGGTGCGAGTTCAGGCTGCCCACAGGTGTGAGTTCAGACTGCCCACAGGTGTGAGTTCAGACTGCCCACAGGTGCGAGTTCAGACTGCCCACAGGTGTGAGTTCAGACTGCCCACAGGTGTGAGTTCAGACTGCCCACAGGTGTGAGTTCAGACTGCCCACAGGTGCGAGTCCAGGCTGCCCACAGGTGCGAGTCCAGGCTGCCCACAGGTGTGAGTTCAGACTGCCCACAGGTGCGAGTCCAGGCTGCCCACAGGTGCGAGTTCAGACTGCCCACAGGTGCGAGTCCAGGCTGCCCACAGGTGTGAGTTCTGACTGTCCACAGGTGCGAGTTCAGACTGCCCACAGGTGCGAGTTCAGACTGCCCACAGGTGTGAGTTCAGACTGCCCACAGGTGTGAGTTCAGACTGCCCACAGGTGTGAGTTCAGACTGCCCACAGGTGTGAGTTCAGACTGCCCACAGGTGTGAGTTCAGACTGCCCACAGGTGTGAGTTCAGGCTGCCCACAGGTGTGAGTTCAGACTGCCCACAGGTGCGAGTCCAGGCTGCCCACAGGTGTGAGTTCAGGCTGCCCACAGGTGTGAGTTCAGACTGCCCACAGGTGTGAGTTCAGACTGCCCACAGGTGCGAGTTCAGGCTGTCCACAGGTGCGAGTTCAGACTGTCTATGGGTACGAAGTGAAGGACAAACATCATTAGGACAGTGATAGAATACAAATGCAGAAGTAAGAGCCAGTGGACTGGGGGTGTAGCTCAATTCTCAAAGTGCTTGCCTGACACTAAGAAAGTCCTGGGTTCAATCCCCAGCACCACAAAATCCAGCGCTCGGGAGGAGGCAGAAGGGTCAGAAGTTCAAAGCCGGTCTGGAATACATGAGACTCTGCCAACAATGGGGAACTGAGGCTGAGATAGAGAGAAAGCTGAACGGAAAAGAGAATCTGGGAGAAGCAATGGGAGAGTGGACAAGGGACAAAAATAAAAATAATCTACCAAATATGAGCTCACAGTAATTATGCAAAGTTTCAGGGGAAAGAAGTGAGTGCATAACACCCATTTCACAGATGAGTACACCGAGGCAGGAGATAACACTGCCCGTCCTATTGGAGTGAACAGCACACATCAGATATGTTCTCCAAGTGGGTTTCAGTCAAAGAGAAGGATGGAAGCCAAAGAACAGACTTCTCCCCCCTCCAGGACACTGGGAGCCTGGGGTGTGTGGGTACCGGAACCAGTTCTCGCACAATGGGCTCAGTCCTGCAGGCCTGGGTAGGGTGGAGGAGTGCTGAAGCGGCCCCTGGGGGCTCAGGATGATGGCGGGGAAGCCACCTCAGCCTTTGGGTATGGACCTGTCACAGACGGACGCTCAGCCACACACAGGAGCTGGCTGAGGGAAGTCACCGCCTGGTCCCAGGCAGATGGAGGGTTTGGGAGGGTTGCTAAGTAACCCCTCCATTGTGGCCTCACCCTCACATTGGCGTTCACCTTCTCCAAGGCAACATGGAAGTTTCCGTTATTAACTACCGGGAAAAGAAAGGGGCGTGGTGGAGAGGACAGGGACCACATGACCCAGGGAGGGTCCTCAGGAACTGTCCCTTCCTCAGGAGCAATGGCACCAGACACACGTCCTTGTGTCCTGGCTGAGGAGGTCAACATGCCTTCCTCGGCCCGGGGCAGGAAAGCCCCGGCTCCGGGCAGCAAGACTCACCCATTGGGGAATCCTGGAAGCCCGGGTTGGAAAAAGTCCCCACGATTTCTTCATCCCAATCTCAAACCATTTCCTGGGTCCAGGACCTAGGTGTCAGCTCAAGAGGTCACCTAAGCGGGCAAAACCTGCAGTGTCTGGGGACCCCCGTCCTCCCCTTCGTCCCCCCCAGGATACCTGTCCGGGGATTGGTGGCCCTGGGTCTCCTCGGGAACATGCCACCCAGACGCTTAGGGCCACCAGTAACAACAGCAGCAGAACAGCAGCCCCACAAGGCCCCCTGTCTGTGAGCGCCCTCCAGGGAACCACCACCTCAGTGTGAGCCTGAGAGCCAGGAGGCCCAGAGGCGGCTAGAAACAGAGTCACAGTGTTCACACGGGTCGCATGCTGGCAGGCCTCACAGGCAGGGGGGGTCCACAGCCCCAGGGCCAGTAGGCAGGACCTTGGAGAATGTGGTCCGTGCATGGCAGGGTCTCCAGAAGGGACAGTGGGGTGTGGTGGCTCACATCTACAATTCCTGAACTTGGGAAATTAAGACAAGAGAAGCAGGAGTTCAAAGACAAATCCCACTACTTAGGAGGTTGAGGCCAGCCTGGATCACATAAGGAACAGGAAGGACTGAAGAAAAGGGGAGGGAGGGAGGGAGGGAGGCAGGGAGGCAGGGAGGCAGGGAGGGAGGCAGGGACGGAGGCAGGGACGGAGGAAAAGGGCGGGTAACATGGCTCAGGACACAAAGGTGCTTGCTGCTCAAGCCTGGGGAAGCAACCTGGGTTCGGTCCCTGGAACCCACACAAAGGAGGAGGGCAAAAACCCCAAATAAATAAATAAAATGTAACCTTTAAAATTAAAACATTTGGCCGGGAGGTGGTGGCGCACGCCTTTAATCCCAGCACTCGGGAGGCAGAGTAGGGCTGCAGACAGTGTTTCCCGCCCTAGGGCAGTGGGCAGGGCTCCTCTGGGAGGAGCATGTAGGTGGTGGGTGTGGCCTTGGAACGTCTCTTAGGCGAGTGGACGTGACCTATTGGATGGGGCGTGACCTCACCAACAGGTTGGACCACTCTGTCTCTGGTTGCAATCGATGGTGCTGTCCACTCTAGGTGTGCGGAGCCTGTTCAGCTCCACTAAGGGAAAGTAGAATTCCTCATGGCCCTTGGGGGCAGTTCTGTGGCAGCTGGGTGGGGAGGAAGACAGAAACAGGGGAGATGACAGAAACAGGGGCCCCATTCTTTCTACTCAGTAACCTGGCTTTAGTGATGTGAAGTTGGGGTAGCGGGGGTCGGGGGTGGGGGGCGGGTGGTACTGGAGCAGGTTTTTCCAAGGTAGCTGCCCTGGGATAGCCCCAGAGATTAGATGGGGCATGTAACCCTGGCCCTCTGGCCTTGCTTACGGGGTGCTAGGGTATGACTGTGTGGTGTGTGTGTGTGTGTGTGTATGTGTGTGTGAGTGTGTGAGTGCGTGTGTGAGTGTGTGAGTGAGTGTGTGTGAGTGTGTGAGTGAGTGTGTGAGTGAGTTGTGTGTGAGTGTGAGTGAGTGTGTGTGAGTGTGTGTGCGCACGAGCACTGGTAAGCCTGATAACCTCTGACCTCCACACATATTCCACACACTCATACTCACGCACTCCACAAATTAAAATAAAAATAGAAAATAAAAAGGGAGTCAGAGACTTGTACAGCCACTTTGGAAATCAGTATGGAGATTCCTCAGGAAAATGGGATTCAATCTACCACAAGACCCAGCAACTCCACTCTTAGGCATATATCCAAAAGATGCCCATTCAAACAACAAGGAGGTCTGCTCCACTATGTTCATAGCAGCATTATCTGTAATAGCTAGATCCTGGAAGCAACCTAGATGTCCCTCACCCGAAGAGTGGATAGAGAAAATGTGGGGCATTTACAGTGGAAAAAAACAATGGAATCTTGAAATTCGCAGGTAAATGGATGGCACTAGAAGAAACCATCCTGAGTGAGGTAACCCAGTCACAAAAAGACAAACATGGTATGTACTCACTCATATATGGATTTTAGATATGAATCAGAGAGTCTAGGAGACAGAACCTTCATCCAGCGACTGATGAAAGCAGAGACAGACACCCACAGATAAACACTGAACTGAACTCCTGGAATCCAGTGTCAGAAAGGGAGAACTGATGGGCAAAGGAGTTAAGACTGGGCTGGTTTAACCCACAGAAACAGTTGACCTGAACAGGGGGAGCTCTTGGACCCCAGATTGATGGCTGTGTGGAAAGCATGGGCCTGACCCAGACCCCCTGAAAGTGGGTGTCAGTGAGGAGGCCTAGGTAGTCTATGGGGCCTTGGGTAGTATTTACCCCTGGCGTACAAATAGACTCTGAGTGCCCACGCCACAATGAGGGATGCTCTCTCAGCCGGGACTCTTGGGGGAGGGCCTAGGCCCTGCCCAGGGTGAAATAACAGTCACTGGAGATCCACCATGGAGGGCCTCACCCTCCTTGGCGATCGGAGTGGAGATTGGGTGGGGGGCTGGGGGCCTGCGCATGAGCCCCCAGAGTAGGTTAGAGAGACAGCGGCGGCCCGGCCCCTCCCTGCAGCCCCGGCTCTCTCCCGTTGTCCTGACAGCTGTCACCGTCTTGCCTGGTGCTCTGGAGCTGGGCCCTCGGTGTCATCCTCACCTTCCCGCGCTTGCTCCTCAGCCGGGGGCTGAACGACAGCTTCCGCGGGGTCTACCGTGGCGCTGCCGCTCCCGGGGGGGCCAAGGGCATCAGAGGGCTGCACACCGCGTCAGCGGCAGCTGGTGGTGACCCTGAGGCGGACGGACACAGAGGATAGAGACGTGCCCACGCGCGTGAGGTCAGCACACTGGCGGTCACCTGAGAAGAGCTCACGTCTGTCCCCAATGTGAGTGGGCCCGTGACAGTGGCTGACAGTGGCTGATCACAGGTTTGCCTGTCACGGGGCCATTCTGCAAGGAGGCCTGCGGTGGGGTTCGTTGTGCTTTCTGCACCGGCTGCGGCAGCAGGGGTGGGGTGGGGAGTGACCTGCTCCAGCCACTGCTGAAGTGGAGGGGTGACTCTGTAAATGTGGGGGCTGCTGGTGTGGGCTCAGCAGTCGTGCGGGGCGTGCGGGTGATGACCGCCCGTCCGTGTGGTGCCGGCACTGCTGGCAGAGACGCATGAGAAGACGCAGCTGGCGTCCCTGTGGCACTCAACTGCCGTGTGGAGCGTGTGGGTGACGGTCGGAGCTGACGGCGCACTGTTCGTCTGTGCAGACTCGGCCCTGCCGTGAGTACGGAGCAGGAGAATGAAGGTGTGACTGGAACACTTGTGTCTCGGCACTTGTGGGGTTCCCGGCATCTCCAGTGTCTGGGAGGGGAGTCACCGTCCTGGAAGTGTCACTGTCCTTCACGGTGGGGTAAAGTGGGATGAAATCCGTGTGTTGCTGACAGGCTGGAAGCTTTGTGGTCCGAGGTGACATCTGTCATGGTGCCCCATGGAAGACTGTCACCCACAGATGACACGGTAAGGCTTGCGCACCTCACTAGGTGACAAGGTTTCAGATATGAGGGTCCCATTGGGTGCTGACGTACCAGAAGCTGTTTTTGCTGTCATCATAGGGACAAAGTCTGCTGTGCCTGTGGGCCATGTGGCTGGTAGCTGCTGATATTGTGGTAGGGATGTCTGGGCCGCGTGCGGATGGCATGTGTGTGTGTGTGTGTGTGTGTGTGTGTGTGTGTGTGTGTGTGTGTGTGGTGTGGGTTGTCACCACAAGACCTGAGGGACTGGAAATTGAGGCCATCCCAGGTGTGGACACTCTAAAGGTGAAGTCAATATCATCAGAAGGTTTGGAGGGCAGAGACAGGGACATACTTGGCAGAGATGCTACAATTGTCAGCTTGATGGTGGGTGGGGACATTACTGCTGATATGGCGGGGTGAAAAGATGCTGTTCTGATGGTCATCTCCGCCCGCCTGCATGAGTGACTGTTTCCTTAGAGCAGAAGCAATCGGTGTGGATTTATTGGTGGAGCCCAGGGACTGGGTCAAGGAAGTTTTGAGAGATTTTTTTTTTGGTTTGGTTTGCAGCAGGAAATGGTTTGCTAATAATGTCTGTGGTTATCATGGCAGGAGTGCCGGGTGGGGCAGTGTTATCAGTTACTGTTGTTAAGGAGGTTTTTGTGGGAATTTGACAAGGAACAGTAGCTGACAGATGAGTAATTCCTGGAGTGAGGGGCAGAATTGCTTGCACTCCTGCCAGGGTGATCATTTCTGTGGTCCCTGTGACAGGAGAGGTCAGGGTATCTTGGGTTGTGTGTGTGACTGAGACAGAAGAAGAAGGTGGGGACATTATTGTGGGTTTGTCCCCCACATCGGTAACGGTGGAAGCAGAGGTCAAGGGTGAGGTCACTCTCCTGATAGAGGTGACCGGTTGTCACTGGCTTGTCAGTCTGGGGGGGGTGGCATGAGAGCTGGTGAGGGGCACGCAGGTCATAGGGGCACGCAGGGGCACACAGGTCGTGGTTACACAGGTGGCGGGGTGGCAGGCGATGGTGGTGAAGCCAGAGGGTGGGTGCACTGGTGGAGGATGTGGAGACCAAGAGGGTAGGAGGACTGCTCTCACCTTGGCGACAAACTTGGACATCGGGGCTGTCGTGGTGTCAGGACTGATTAGAGATCTGAGCAACAATTCACAAAGTTTGTGGTTGTAAAGCAATGGTTGACTTAGAGTTCCTTGGCGTGTGGGCAGTCGCAGGTGTGTGTTCCGGTTGTCAGGGGCTGATAAGGGGGCCGGTGGGGACTGGAAAGACACTAAGGTACACCTCCAGCATCCGAGAGCAATGTGAGCTACTCCCACACCCGCCAAGTGTGAGCTAGAGGTGGCTGTGGCTGTGGACGGAGTTCCCGTGTCGGCAGAACGGAGGAATCCACGGTGAATTCCTAAGTCATCACCGTCACACGCTGTGGGGGATCCACTCCCTCACTCTCCACACCCACGTCACAAAGAACAGGATGTGCATCTCCTACGGGAGGAGACTTGCAGCTGGGCCTTTGGAGTCTGTCTAGGAGGCAGTGGGATGAGGAGCCTCGATTCCTTACTGACTACTGAGTGTCCAAGTTCTTTCCTTCTTCCTTCTTCCCTGTGTGGGGTGTTGTCTGTGTATATGTGTGTGATCTCTGTTACACGTATGTGGTTTGTGCTTGTGGTTTGTAATATGGCTTGTGTATGTGTGTGTGATGGGTATGTGGTTTTTGTGTGTGCTATGTGTGTGTGGTTTGTGTGTGCATGTTATGTGTATGTGCTTTGTGTGTGATGTGTATGTGATTTGTGTGTTATGTGTGTGGTATTTGCATGCAGTTTATGTGTGTTATGTGTATATAGGTTGTATGTTATTTTTATGTATATTAGGTGTATGTGTGTGTGATTTGTATGTGTTGTGTGTGCATTTTGTGTGTGTTGTGTGTGTAATGCGTGTGTCTGTGGTGCATGCGTAGGAGTGTGCAGGCGCGTGTGCATGCATGGGAGTATGCAGGCACGTGTGCATGCGTGTGTGCATGCCTGGGAGTGTGCAGGTGTGTGTGCATGTGTGGGAGTGTGCAGGCGTGTGTGCATGTGTGGGGGTGTGCAGGCGTGTGTGCATGTGTGGGAGTGTGCAGGCATGTGTGCATGTGTGGGAGTGTGCAGGCGTGTGTGC